>NW_027361775.1:5685000-6255000 GCF_039654945.1 Dendrobates tinctorius | reverse complement strand
CAATTAGAGGTTACAGAGCTGCACTCGAGGTTGACTCCACAGTGTGTCATGGCACGTGCACAAGTACTTATAGGTGAATGTAGAAACTGTGGTGAATCCTGTCAGAAAGACTTTAGAATGATGTCTGTACAGGTTAGAGAGGGAACCCAGGCTCTTAGGTCTGCAGGAGATCTTGTAGCGAAAATAGCCTCCACGTATGTTCTGCTCTACCTGAAGACATCCCTCAGACTAAAGAACATTCTAGACTTGTCTGGAAAACAGATCCTCCTATTGACCATGTGACTAGGAGCTGGCCAATAGAACGCTGAATTTACATCTCAGATTCTTACAAAACAATAATTATTGAACACTTTCACCATTAGATTACACCAGAACACAGAAAATGAGAAATGCATTGCATCTAAAATGGAGGTGAATAGAAATGGAGAATTACAGCTCACAAATGCAGGGGATAATGTAGAGGGGCAGTTACAGAGTGAGCTGTAGTGTACAGAAGCTACTCACAATCCAGGATTACTTAAAGGGATTGACACATTCTGAACTGGGTCACTACACACATTTACAAGCAAATGCAAATAAGGTAGATATATACAAACATAAAAATTCATTTCATATATACAATTACATCACATACACAGTTTCATAATGCAAAGTATTATTCCTCTTCAGCACCCCCTCATAGTATGATGTCTCCACAGTTCCCTGACACACATTATGTGGCCCCCACAGTGATCTTCAACACAATATGATGCCCCAATAGTATAATGGCTTTCAGAACCTCCACCCAGCATGATGCTATAGTTCCCCCACACACAGTATGATACCCACAGTCATCTTCCCACATTATGATGTCCCAACAGCTCCCACACAATATAATGGCCCCCACAAAAAATGATGTCTCCACACAGTATGATTGCCTACCACAGCATCCTACACAGTATGATATCTCACAAACATTATGATTACTGATGAGCAAATACATTCAGCACTTTTCACTACTCGCACAAACAGTACGGTATTCGGGTTCTTCGTTACTCAGCAAGTAATTAGGTTTCCACCTTGGTATGTTCAAGAGACCCACCCAGCATGTATGGCACTTTATTAGCAGCCAATGAACTTGCTGGGCTGGCTTGTCAATCACAGTAATGCCGTTGCCATCTTTGGTGTGGCATTACTGTGATTGGCTGGCCTTCCAGCTTCATAGGGACTATTTAAAGGTTGTCGGTGCCATCTTGTGCACATTGCAGCCAGAAATAGCATAGGGAGAGAGCAGTGCAGAGAGGGATGGAGTCATAGCAAGAAAACAGGCAAGTAAAGGTAGTGGTTTTCCCAAAGGTAGAACTCGGTCAACTGTTACACAGATCCTCCAACTCGGCTAGATAACAGACCAATGGTGCATTGTTCAATGTATGGCAGGTTTTTCTGAAAGTCCTTCAGATAAAACAACTGCAATTTGCAGCATCTGCCAAACCAAGCTAAGAACAGGCAAGAACACTGCCAACCTGGGCACAATCTGCATGCAAAAGCACACAGCAGCCAAGCACTCCAGTAGGTGGGTTGAGCGCATGTACAGTGTCTATTTTAGGACATAATCATATATCAAAGTCAAACATCAGAAGTACTATGTCTGATACCTGATTCTGATATTGGACATGATCATATATCAAAGTCAGACATCAGAAATACTCTGTCTGATACCTGATTTTGATACTTGAGTCTGATAACTGGTTCTGATACATGACTGTGATACCTGACTCAGATACCTGAGTCTGTAATACCTGACTCTCATACCTTAGTCTGATACCTGACTTTGATACCTGATTCTGATCCCTGAGTCTGTTACATGTTTCTGTTACCCGAGTCTGAAACCTGATTCTGATATCTGACTCTGATACCTGGCTCTGATACCTGACTCTGATACCTGACTCTGATACCTGACTCTGATACCTGATTCCAATTTGAGTTAATGGCTAAGTGGTTAAGCTCCTGGCTTATGGAATATAAAGTTTGAGCTAAAGCCCTGTAAAAGTAAACATTGCTTTTTAACTTGTGCTGCCTGGCACTCAAATTCCAGAGATGTTTCACTTTGAGTGAAGAAAGTCACATATCATGTCAGACTGAAAATCAAAATGATTTTTCCACTCACTGAGAGTTTGCAAAGCAGATTTCATAGCCAAAGAAAATCTACACATGTGAGCTTGTGGCACAATGGCAAGGCTGCTGGCTGCAGTCTCTCGAGTGGAACTTTTTTTTCTGAGTTCAAATCCCATATTTAATTTTTTTTTAAATTATGCAGGTTACCACACAAACTCCAATAATGTTCCACTTTTAACCCCTTTACCTCCAAGAGTGGTTTGCATCTTAATGACCAGGACAATTTTTACAATTCTGACCACTGTCCCTTTATGAGGTAATATCTCTGGAACGCTTCCATGGATCCTGGTGATTCTGACATTGTTTTCTTGTGACATATTGTACTTCATGATAGTTGTAAAATTTCTTTGCTATGATTTGCGTTTCCTTGTGAGAATTTCGCAATTTTCCTACTTTGAATTTTCATGGCCTTAAAACAGAGAAATAAGTCACATAAAATAGTTAATAAATAACATTTCTCTAGTCACCTTCCACGACAGCCACCTTGGAGGTTGTCACCCCGCCCTAATAGGGGACAGGAACACAAAAAGAGGTTAAATAACCCTCCCCTTCCTGCTACCTCAGTGTTTTTCTTGTCCCCTATCGGGGCATGAAAAGGTTACAAGGGGCTGCCGTGGTCAGCGAGCAGAGACCCTATGTACTCACAGCTGGGGAGCCAAGGTCGGGGGGTTCGCCTCTCCTCCTCCAAGCGCTGCTCCCGTCTCCACCGCTGGTGTGACTCGGGACGTCGGCCGCCCCTCCCGCGCCCTCCGGGGTGAAGCGTGGCGGTATGGTGCCTGCTGGGGTCCTGCAGCAGCTCCCCGACTTCCTCCTTCCTCCCACGCTGCATTGGAGGCCATGCGCACGTCTGAGGGGGCGGGAGCAACGAACGCGGCAACACCCACATAAGGGTGCCACGGCTCTAAGGTAAGCGCAGTGTGCCTGTGGTGTGTACAGACATGGATGGTGAGAAGCCCTCGACTGCAGCATCTGTGGAGCCCAGCGTTCCCCCTTCTACAGTGAGTAGCAGGGCCTGTCCCTTGTCTGTCAAAAATTGGTGGCACAGGTCTGAGTAAGCCTTCTCTTTCTTCTTACAGGAAGACAAAGCCTCTGCCCCTAGAAACGCCAGCAAATGTGGTATAGGTGGTGCCAGGTTCCTTCTGACTATAAGAAGAAGTTATGCCAACCTTTTACACAGAATATCCTGCGTACTGAGCAACCCTCCCTATTTGACAACATAAAGATTCTCATTAGACAGGAGGTTCTGCGAACCTGCTCAAAGCAAATATTGCATCCACCTGCGTAGCCAGATGTTTGTTCTTCTGGCTGCGTACGTTGGAAGACCACCTGTCAGGGGGTACCCCCAGAGATGAAATCTTAGACTCCCTGTCAATCCTCCAAAAGGCAACAGGTTATTTAGCCGATGCTTCAGGAGAAACGGTACGGGTAGCAGCAAGGTCCCTAGTCCTCTCAAACTCGGCAAGGAGAGCCTTGTGGCTGAAGTCATGGAGTGGCGCCATCACCTCCAAGACAAAACTCTGTGCTATCCCCTTCCAAGGGCGCCACATGTTCGGGCCTGTCTTGGATGATATCCTTGAGAAGGCTTTCGACAAAAACAAATCACTGCCGGAGCAGAAATCCACCAAAAGGCAAATTTTTTCGTCCTTCAAGAAATCAGACCTCTCAGAAGGCTTTCAGAGGGAAAGGCAAGATGGGTCGATGGAGCTACCCGAAAGGGGGTAAAAGAAGAAACATCCTTGTGCCCCAGCAGCAACAGCCCCCGGAGAAACAGTGACTCCCGGGTCGGGGGTCGACTCACTCAGTTTCTCGCTCAGTGGCAGGCCACGACCTCGAACCAGTGGGTCCTGCATACTATTCAATTTGGGCTGAAGCTGGAGTTCGAGCAGCCCCCCACATGCCCTAAGAATTACCCCAGCACAGTCCCCAGGTCTTCAAAAGGTCCTGTTGCTTCAGATAGAAGATCTGTTATGGGAAAGAGTGGTCTCGCATGTACCTCCACAAGAGGTTGGCAGAGGACATTACTCTCGCTTGTTCCTGATAAGGAAACCCTCAGGAAAGCACAGACTCATCATAAATCTGAAGCCCCTGAACCGCTTCATCAAATACCTAAGATTCAAGATGGAGTCAGTGAAATCGGCGATCCCGCTTATCGGACGGGGCTGGCAGATGGCTACGATAGATCTAAGGGACACTTATTACCACGTTCCCATTCATCCGGATCACCGGAAGTTCCTGAGGTTCACATTCTCCCACGACCAAGGGATCAGCCATCTCCAGTTCAATGCCCTGCCATTTGGCGTGTCCACTGCACCAAGGGTGTTTACGAGGATCATGAGGGAAGCAATCATCTCCATTCGTCTTCAAGGGATATGCATTGTGCCATATCTAGACGATCTGCTGATCGTCGCTCCATCGGTAACCCGACTGAACCAGGACGTATCGAAAGCCCTACAGATACTAGAGACCCTAGGGTGGATTCCGAATCTCCAGAAATCGGCCCTCTATCCTTCCCCAAGGAAAAAATTCCTGGGGATCCTCTTAGATTCAGAGAAGAGGACGTCCTTTCTTCCCGAGGATCATCAGGCAGACCTTCGGCAGAGAATAATTCGGTTCAGGAACCAAAGGGCACCGATGCTGAGGGACGCCATATCTATCCTGGGTTCCCTGACATCGTACATTCAGGCGGTATCCTGGGCACAAACTCACACATGAGTCCTCCAGTCATACGTCCTGGTAAACGCAAGGAAGTATCCAAACAACCTATCAAGGAAGGTTCCACTTCCAGGACACGTAAAATCAGCCCTCTTGTGGTGGCTCAACTACCGGAACTTGAGACGAGGAGTAAGCTGGTATCAGCTGCCTCTGAAGATATTATGTACCGATGCCAGTCTGAGAGGCTGGGGAGCCACGGACGATGGCCCCAGGACATAAGATCCAGATCCTCAAACCTAAGGGAATTGATGGCAGTGGAAGAATCACTGAAAGCTGCATCTGCCCATATCAGGAACCATCACGTTCGGATATACTCTGACAAAGTGACCATGGTGGCATATCTCAGACACCAGGGGGACACGAAGTCCACCAGTCTAAAGAGGGTGGCAACAAGAATCTTCCTCTGAGCAGAGAAACACCTGTTATCTATTTCCGCGGTGCACCTGAAGGGGTCAGAAAACATCCAGGTGGACTTCCTGAGCAGGAAGGACGTCCATCCAGGAGAATGGTGTCTGAACCTGGAGGTCTTCCAGGCTCTAGCCTCGAGATGGGGAAACCCAGAGGTCGACCTATTTGTAAGTGCGCAAAATGCAAAAGCGGCAACCTATTTCTCCCTCAGTCACACGTACGGACCCCGGGGGACGGATGCAATCGCCCATCCATGGGTCTTCAGACTGGCCTACGCTTTACCCCCAATCCCTATGCTGGCAAGAACGTTACAAAAGATCAGAGCAGACAAGGTCACGACAATCCTGGTGGCTCCTATGTGGCCGGGACGAAGCTGGTACAGCGCTCTGTTAGACATGGCCCAGGAAGGTCCCTTGCTCTTACCTCAAAAGACCGACCTCCTCTTTCAGGGTCCCTTACTGCACCCAAACCCCACCAAGTTATGTCTAGTAGCTTGGTTATTGAGGCCAACATTCTAAAGGCCAAAGGGCTATCAGATGAAGTAATCCGAACCCTTCAAAAAGTAGAAAGCCGGTAACAAACGCAATTCACGGCAAGATATGGAAAAAATTTCTGCTCCTGGTGCCTTCGGGGGCCCCTGACCCCGCCCATTCCAATATTGCCCAGGTACTAGATTTCCTACAAAAAGGGTTAGATCTAGGACTCACCCCAAGCACATTAAGGGTGCAGGTATCGGCCCTTAGCTCCTTTTTTGACCAAGACCTAGCCAAACACCACTGGGTAAAGCGACCGCGGCAGGCAGAATTCGCCCTGCGCTCCCTAATCGGGTTCCTCCTGGGTTCTTAATTTAGTACTCAATAGCCTAACACAGGCCCCGTTTGAGCCCCTGTCAGAAATTCCATTAAAAATTCTCACACTCAAAACAGTGTTTCTTGTGGCAATCACATCGGCTAGGCGGGTGGGGGAGCTATAGGCCCTGTCAGTACAGGAACCATACCTCCTACTCAACTCGGACAGTACGGTGCTGCGCCTAGACCCCTCCTTTATGCCCAAAGTGGTGTCAGACTTTCATAGAAGTCAGGATATCGTGTTGCCCTTATTTTGCCCAAATCCTTCTAATACGAAGGAAGGAAAATTCCATACCTTGGATATTCGCAGAGTGGTTCTTCATTACCTCGAATCAACCAGGGATTGGAGAATCGATCAGAACCTGTTCCTTCAATATTCAGGAAGGAATAAAGGGAAGAAAGTGGCAAAGAACACTATAGCGGGTTGGATCAAGCAGTCCATCTCCCTGGCATATTCTTCAAGACATCTCTCTCCTCCCGAGTCGCTAAAAGCCCACTCCACTCGATCAGTCGCTACATCCTGGGCAGCAAGAGGAAACGTGTCTTCGGAGCAGATATGCAGAGCTGCCACCTGGTCCTCTGTACACACCTTTACCAAACACTATAGACTGAATTTCAATAGGGATCTGACATTCGGCAGACGCGTCCTACAAGCCGTGGTCCCTCCCTAAAAAATTAACGTTGGCATGACTCCAAGGTGGCTGTCGTGGAAGGTGACAAAGAGAAAATAGAATTAGACTTACCGGTAATTCGGTTTCTAGGAACCTTCCATGACAGCACTAATTTCCCTCCGTGTATGATGTGTTTACCTGATGATTCCTGCTCTACTGGCGGTAACTGTTCATGCTAGTACATTCAGAAAAAACACTGAGGTAGCAGGAAGGGGAGGGTTATTTAACCTCTTTGTGTTCCTGTCCCCTATTAGGGTGGGGAGACAACCTCCAAGGTGGCTGTCGTGGAAGGTTCCTAGAAAGCGAATTACCGGTAAGTCTAATTCTATTTTTCTACATGTCTACTTTACATCAACACAATTTTGGAATCACAATTTTTTGTTAGAAAGTTATAAAGGTTAAAAGTTGTCCAGCGATTTCTCATTTTTACAACACCATTTTTTTTATAGGGACCACATCACATTTGAAGTCACTTTGAGGGGTCTATATGATAAAAAAATACCCAAAAGTGACACCATTCTAAAAACTTCACCCCTCAAGGTGCTCAAAACCACATTCAAGAAGTTTATTAACCCTTCATGTGCTTCACAGGAATTTTTGGAATGTTTAAAAAAACGAACATTTAACTTTTTTCACATTAAATTTACTTCAGATCCAATTTTGTTTTATTTTACCAAGGGTAACAGGAGAAATTGGACCCCTAAAGTTGTTGTACAATTTGTCCTGAGTATGCTGATAACACAATATGCAGGTAAACCAATGTTGGGCGCATGGCAGAGCTCAGAAGTGAAGGCGCGCTGTTTGACTTTTCAATGCAAAATTGGCTGGAATTGAGATCAGACGCCATGTCGCGTTTGGAGAGCCCCTGGTGTGTGTAAACAGTAGAAACCCCCCACAGGTGATACCATTTTGGAAAGTAGACCCCCTAAACAACTTATATAGATGTATAGTGAGCACTTTGAACCCCCAAGTGCTTCACAGATGTTTATAATGTAGAGCCGTAAAAATAAAAAATCTTTTTTTTCTCAAAAATTATCTTTTCACCCCCAATTTTTTATTTTCCCAAGGGTAACAGGAGAAATTGGACCACAAAAGATGTTGTACAAGTTATCCTGAGTATGCTGATACCCCATATGTGCGGGTAAACCACTGTTTGGGCGCATGGCAGAGCTTGGAAGGAGCACTGTTTGACTTTTTCAGCGCAAAATTGGCTGGAATTGAGATCAGATGCATGTCGCGCTTGGAGTGCCCCTAAACAGTGGAAACCCCCCAATTCTAACGCCACCCCTAACCCCAACACACACCTAAATCTAATCCCAACCCTAACCATAACCCTAACCACAAATCTAACTCTAACACACCCTTAATTCCAACCATAACCCTAACTTTAGCCCCAACTCTAACCCTTACTTTAGCCCCAAACTTAACCCTAACTTTAGCCCCGACCCTAACCCCAACCCCAACCCTAACCCTAATGGGAAAATGGAAATGAATACATTTTTTTATTTTATTATTTTTCTTTAACTAAGGGGGTGATAAAGGGGCGTTTGATTTACTATTTTTTACTATTCATAGCTGGTTTTTATAGCAGGTTTTTATGTTTGGCAGCTGTCACACACTAAAAGGCGCTTTTTATTGCAAAAAATAGTTTTTGTATCACCACATTTTGAGAGCTATAATTTTTCCATATTTTGGCCTACAGAGTCATGTGAGGTCTTGTTTTTTTTGCTGGAAGAGTTGTCGTTTTTATTGGTACCATTTTCGGGCACATGACATTTTTTGATTGCTTTTTATTCTGATTTTTGGGAGGCAGAATGAGCAAAAAACAGCAATTCATGAATTTCTTTTGGGGTGGCATTTATACCGTTCCGCGTGTCATAAAATTGATAAAGCAGCATTATTCTTCGGGTCAGTACTATGACAACGATACCTCATTTATATTTTTTGTATTTTGATGCTTTTATACAATAAAAACTATTTTATTTAAAAAATAATTATTTTTGCATCGCTTTATTCTAAGAGCTATAACTTTTTTATTTTTCTGGTGATGGGAGTTATATGGCGGTTTGTTTTTTTGGGTCAGGATGATATTTTCAGAGGTACCACGTTTAGTTATATCTGTCTTTTTGATCGCGTGTTATTTCAATTTTTGTTCAGCGGTATGATGATAAAGCATTGTTTTTTTGCCTTGTTGCTTTTTTAATGGTTTTCACTAAAGGGGTCAACTAGTGGGACAGTTTTATAGGTCGGGTGGTTATGGACGTGGTGATACTAAATATATGTAATTTTATTGTTTATATTTTTTATTCAAATATTGATTTAATGGTAGAATAAATATAGATTTTTATTTTATATTTATTATTTTTTTAATTTTATTTTTATTATTTTTAAAAGATTTTTACAATTATTTAATTTTTTTTTTATTTCATTCTATCTTTTACACTGTGTCCCACTATGGGACACTCATTTTTTGCAGGCTGATTGCTTATATGGCATGCAGACACCACATTGACATCAGAGACTTCCTGACATGCAGTACGCATGACAGGAAGTCTCTGAGCTCTGGTAACCCGGATGTCATCATGACGACATCGGGTTACCATGGGAGCGATCGGGACCCAACATAATGCCACGGGGTCTCCGATCCAAAGGCAGAGGGGCTGTCAGAGCTGACAGACCATCTGCCTGCTCCCGGAATGCTGCGATCATGTTTGATCGCAGTGTTCCAGGGGTTAAAGTGCTGGGAGCTCTCCGTGACAATGTGCAATGGTGAAACTTGTATTCTATATCTCTATCTCTTGTAATAACTGATAAGCGTATTGTGATGTCCCCATCACAGCGTCTTTCAGCTGGTCTGAGAGAGACCCCTTGGCTAATTCTTTTAAACCTTTGCACATTGCGCAATGGTGAAACCTGTACTTTCTATCACTTGTAATAGCTGCTAAATATATTGTGAAGTCCCATCATGGCCTCTTTCAGAGTGTATGATACAGACTCCTTCAGGAAATTTTTAGAAACCTTTGTACATTGTTCAATGGTCACATTTCTACTCCCTATTAGTGTTGAGCGACTTTTATTTTTTTAGGGTCGAGTTTCGTTTCATGAAACCCGACTTTTCCAAAAGTCGGGTCGCGCAAAATCGGCCGACTATAGGGAAAAGTCGGGGTCGTCCCGAAACACGAAACCCAATGTAAGTCAATGGAGAATTAAAGTTGGCAGTGAGAGGAGGACAGGAAACACACCAACAGTGCCCATTTGAATGCCAAAAGCATAAATTCTTGTTACTGAAGCTTGTCAACCTTAATTAACTTCATAATACTAGTTACGCACTGAAAAATGGGGGTTATTTGGCTACAGTTGTGGGGGGGGGAGGGCTGGCTCCAGGTTTTCGTGGGCCCAGGGCCAAAGAGCGCCCCTTTAACACATACCACAACTCATGATGCTCCGATACGGCAGAGAAATAGCAGTATAGTACAATGAAAAATACTTCACTTCTTACATCTCATGACTGATATCCATTTTAAATTCTCCAATACCTCCAAAAACGGACAGTATATAACTCCATACAGTATTATGGCCAGCGCTTAGTGCGCTATACAGAGTAATGAGGCCCATATATTTCTCCATATGGAATCATTATTCCCATATAATGTTTCAAACCGTATATGATGAGCTCCACATAATGCTACAGTATATGTTGGTCCCAATGGATGAAGCTCCACTGTCTTATGGGCCCAAATAATGCTCCATATATAATGGGCCCCTTTTCTACTGCTCTAGTGTATAATGGGCCCTGTAAATGCTGCTCCAGTGTCTGATGTCCACCTTTGGAATGCTCCAGTGTATGGTGGGCCCCATATATCATTCACCAGAGTATAGTGCTCCCCAAAAATTGCTGTCCCCACATTGAAAACAATTACATAAGTCTACTTGCTAGGGAATCCCTGCACTACTCTGAACTCCTTGTCGTCCCCATCTTCCATCTCACTGCTGTTTAGGCCCTCCCACCGGCAGAGACACTTTTGCGTACTATGCGGTGCCCTGTGCCAGTGCCATCGCCCATGAGTATGCCCCCCCACCTGCTCAAGGAACCTGCACTTTCATCTGCACCTTCCTCTTTGTCACCGTGTAAGGTGGTATAGTACGCGGGAAGGGGAACCTGAGTTTCCTCTGGGTCAGATTCTGGCTGTGTAGAGTGCGAGGGGAATGTAGTGGTCTGGGTCAATGTACCAGCAGCATCATCCAGCAGTGGCTGGGCTTCAGTGCACTTGTGGTGTCCCCAAGAGTACGGTCGCCACTGTGGCATTGCCTTCCTCCTAGGGAGTGTGTTGTCAAGCTTGGGAGCAACGAAGGATCTCTCTAGCAGTGAAACCAACACACAACACATTTCCCACTCCAGGCCAGCAGGGAGACCTCTGAACCTGACTGCTGAGGAGCTGCTCTCTGTGGTCGGGAGGAGGTAAGTTAGGGCACTTTGTGCAGGGAAGGGGAAGTGTGTGGACGTGAGAAGGGGAGCTGGAGGATGAGCAGAGTTAAGGCTCACTCCTAGCTGGAGTGCATGGTCTGGATTCCGGTCTCCGAGTTTGTAGGGACACTGATGTTCCTGCAGCAGAAACCGGGGGAAGTAGCAGCTATAAATGCTTTGTACCCAACTAAGGCTTGGAGGCCCCAGCATCGACGCGTACGAGGCAGAAGGAAAAGGCTACAGCTGTCTGCCATACAAGTAAAGTCTGAGGAACATCTGTTAGACAGGAGGCGTTTCAGTCAACCACGGTCCTGTGAGTGCTTCCCCCACAAGCACTAGAAAGGAGACGTTCAGGAAGGTACATGTTGACGGAGTGTTGGAAGGGAGCTTTCCATTCTGGTCTCGCAGGTTGGCAGAGGTCCTGACCCGGAGGACACAGCACGGAGGCAGGCATCTGTGTAACCTGCAGACTGTGAGTAAAGCTTTGGAACTGCATGCTCTGGTGTCCTACAGTTACTCCAGCACCGCTACATCTGGGTACCAGCACCTACACCGCCTGTGCCTTTCCCCCAACACTACATCTACACTTCCCTGGGACTCCAGCTTCACCTGTGGGGAGCTTCACCATCTTTGCTGCACAACACCATCAGTCCCAGAGGATCTGCATGTAGCGTCGGCCTAACATCTATGTTGCCGAACACCACAGGTGGCGTCAAACTATCTATATAAACGCTTTACCATTATACCACGCCATTCACATGGGCGCCCAGGGCCACCGTCCGGGTCACCGCTGCTGTGACACATCCCACTGACACCGGCCTGGTACCGAGTACCCCACAGCCCTGGGAGGGCGACCCATATGCCGACTGCTGATCGGGCGGCGCTATTCCCACGAACCTCCAAACAGCGTCCCTGAAGGCAAAGTTTTTGGTTTCCGGGGGCAGTATGATTGCAAAGCTGAACCTTAAAGGAATGTCCAAAAGGGCACCACCAGGAGTGGAGCCTGTGGCTTAATTGGACTGTACCCGGGAAACCACTACCATACAAGCTACAGAAAAGATGGACAGATTGCAAGCTTTGTCGATTCTGTGTGTGGTGTGGTATGTCCGTTTGTAGTTGTGCTAGCGATTTCTCAGCTTTATTCCATTAACGACCGAGACTCCGGCATGGCCCCGCGGTACGCGTCAAGCTTACTAGAGCGATACGCGAGGCTGTGGCACATGAGATCGAGCAATAACAGGTCTAGCATTCCAGTACATGTCCGGGGCTGCATGCACACTACACTGAAAGGACCAGCTTTTGTCGCTTACAGGTGCAGATAACCTGCTGAACTCCGTTAGTGATGGGGATCTGGGATTCAGATTATTCCCCGTGAACGATGATTTCCCAGTAAGTTCAGGTCAACCGCAATTCCGGAGTTAGGCCTAACCGTCATTCCTGAAAAAATTACGTGTCCAAACCACAGGTGCTGTAGCTTGCTTAACAGCTCGGCAGCCGTTCTCAGGCCTAGTATGGATTCAACAACATTGTAGAAAGTTGATAAAGGGTACAGTTTCACCGGATAACACGTATATATGTAGCCTAGTTTACACATTAAAAATATATGTCTATAGATCAGGAGGCAGACTCAGATGTTCTCAGGCCCAGTATGGATTTGACCAGATTGTACAAAGTTGAGAAAGGGTACTTTATCACTGGATAGTAGGTATATGTAGCATAGTTTAAACATGTAAAATCTCCGTGTTCTCAGTATGGATTACACAGAAATCTAAAAAGTGGAAAAAAGGAAATGCATTTGAGGCGTACACAACTATATACTTTTGGTGTTATTTTTAAATCTTCATATATATTTCTGTCTCAGTAATACAGTCCAGCCTCTCCGCAATAGGAAATGAGATGATTACAATTAGTGACATAAAGGCTATTGATTGCAGAAATCTAGGAATTATTATTCACGGGAAAAACTTCCATCACAATTCTCATAGGCAATGCTGACCCTCAATTAATTTGTGTGTTGAGACAGTGAAAACATTTTTTTGTGAATAAAGTCTTGCTGTATCGCACTTCCGTTGATTCCATCACTGTTACTCATCTCAATCCAATTTTTATCACAGGGAGTGATGTAAACATGGTGCTCACTGGCTATCATGATCTGTCACGTAACTTTGGAGTGCAAAAGACAGAAGCCACAGGCCGTAGGCGATTCTATTTGATTGGCATGAGAGGGCACATTTTGAAATGTGCGCCGGAATGTCACACGTTTGTGAGTAGGAAAACTGTGAAAGCTGATGATAAACCACCACTGCATGTAATTGTGAGTCGACGTCCATAAGAAATGGAAGCCACTGATCATCTGGAGCTAGAGCCCGGCCAGCAGGACAGGGCATAGCTACATCTTAACCATCATCTTTCAGTTCAATCAATTTGTAGTGGCAGTCCCAGTGAAGGATTTGACAGGCCAGACTACACAGTGGAGGAGCAGGGCGAGGTAAACATTGCAAATGCTGGGGCCCTGCCCAAGCAAGGGGGGCACACTCGTGGGCGTCGGTACTGGCACTGGGCCCCTCGTAGTACGGCGGTGTGTCTGATGGCAGGTGTGCACCACCACTGTCAGAGACACTTGATTGCACTATGAGGGACCCTATGCCAGTGCCCGCGCTCAAGAGTCAGCCTACCCACCTGTCCAGGGCAACGGCACTTGCACGGTTTGGGGCGCTAGGTGGTGACCCCGGCCATGGGGGAGCCGCCCACTTAGGGAGGTTTACAAAGTGGCATATGTAGATGTGGGTCATTCAGCTGCTGCAAAAAGCGAAATAGGTCAAGTTCGCGGAATAGGAGGAGGACCAAAGCAAGCCATTTTTCTGGCAACCTATGTGTCATCAAGGGAAGGTGGGACAAAATCCTTGGAAACCCATGCATGGTTCATTTTAATGAAGGTTAGATCATCCACATTTTGGGTTGACAGACGGTCCTTTTTTCTGTCAGGATTGATCCAGCTGCACTGAAGACTCTTTCCGATAGCACACTTGCAGCTGGGCAAGCGAGCTCCTGTAAGGCATATTGGGCCAATTCAGGCCAGGTGTCCAGTTTAGCAGCCCAATAGTCAAAGGGGAATGACCTGTGCGGGAGAACATTGATATGGGAGGAAAAGTAGTTGTTAACCATAGTTGACAACTGTTGCCTCCTGTCACTTTCCATCGATGCAGTATTACCAGTTGTGTGAGCGGTCTGTGAAAAATCAGTCCACAACATTGTCATGAAACCCCTGTCTCCAATGCCACTTCTGCTGTGTGCACCACGAACACCTCTGCCAAGCTGCCCCCGGCCCGTACGGCTCGTGTGAGAACCATCACCGCTGCTGTGTGCTGGGAATGCCTCAACCAACCGGTTAACCAGAGTTGCTTGTTTAGTAGCCAATATTAGGTTAAGGTTCTCCTGTGGCATGATGTTTTGTAATTTGCCTTTATAGCGTGGATCCAGGATGCTGGCCAACCAGTAGTCGTCATCGTTCATCATTTTGGCAATGCGTGGGTCCTTTTTAGGATCTGCAAGGCATAATCTGACATGTGAGCCAATGTTCCTGGTGTCAATGATGCACTGCGAGTGCTGGGTGGAGGAGCACTTTCTGGCAAATCCACATCCCTCCAGCCACAGACAAACCCTGTACCAGACCTTGCCACGCCAACATTTTCACTTGCCCCACGAGATGCATCCTCCTCCCCTAAGTAATCATCCCCATCATCATCCTCCTCCTCCTCTTCTTCCTCCACCTCGTCCAGGAGAGGTCCCTGAGCAGAAAATGGCTGAATGTCATCAAGGATTCCCTCCACCTCTTCCTCCTCGTCAACATTGGCTGCAGACGCCTGCTCCTTAAGGTGCGTCAAAGTTTGTATGAGCAGACGCATAAGTGGGATGCTCATGCTTAGGATGGCGTCGTCTCCGCTTACCAGCCGTGTGCATTCCTCAAAACACTGAAGGACTTTACAGAGGTCTTTCAGCTTCGACCACTGCACACCTGTCAACTCCATGTCTGCTCTCAAAGTGCCTGGCCGTGTATCCTCCCACAAATGCATTATGGCCTGCCTCTGCTCGCACAGCCGCTCAACCATGTGCAGGGTGGAGTTCCACCTTGTTGCAATGTCGATAATGAGGCGGTGGTTGGGAAGGTGGAGCAATCGCTGCAGCTTCTGCATACGAATGGAGTGTACAGGCGACCGGCGGATGTGCGCGCACAGTCTTCGCACCTTCTGGAGCAGGACTGTTAACTCCGGATAATTATTGAGGAAGCACTGCACCACCAGGTTCAAGGTGTGAGCCAAGCAAGGTATGTGGCTGAGTTTTGAAAGAGCTATGGCTGCCACAAAATTACGGCCGTTATCACTAACTACCTTGCCTGCCTCAAGATGTACACTGCCCAGCCATGACTCAGTTTGTCGCTGAAAGTACTCGGCCAGCACCTCGGCAGTGTGTCTGTCGCCCAAACACATCATCTGCAACACAGCCTGCTGACGCTTTCCACTAGCTGCTCGATAGGGGGACACCTCGTGTGCAACAGTGGCAGCTGCAGATGGAGTGCGCTCTGTGGACGAGCTTTCGCTTCTGGAGGAGGAGGAGGGTCGAACGCCTACAGCCAACTGTTTCCTATACCGTGGGCTAGGCAGCACTGTCCCACCACCGCTGTCCCCTGTGGACCCTGCATCCACCACATTAACCCAGTGCGCAGTGATGGACACGTAATGGCCCTGGCCATGCCGACTGGACCATGCATCAGTTGTGAGGTGCACCTTTCCACTCACTGACTGCTTGAGTGCATGGACAGTGCGGTCTTTCACATGATGGTGGAGGGCTGGGATGGCTTTGCGAGAGAAGAAGTGGCGAATGGGTAGGTCATAGCATGGTACTGCGTAGGCCATGAGTTTGCGCTTTCCACCAACCGATAGGGCATCATCTCTAACGAGATTAGTTTGGTAATGTGGGCGTTCAAACCCAGTGTACGCAGATGAGAGACTGAGTACTTTCTTGACCTACTCATAGTGTCTGGGAGGGTGAGCTGGACTTGAGAGCTGCATATGGTGGAAGTAGCGGTGGACAGGGCGGACTGAGAGAGGGTTGATGATGGTGATGGAGTTGGTGTTCTTTCTGATGGCCTAGATTCAGTCTTTCATTGATATAACAGTGGGATTCCCTGACTGCTGTGGCCTTGCAACGACACCTCAACATTTTCTGCTGTGCTAACCTGTGGGCTTACAGTGGGGGAAACAATGTAGCGTTGCTGACTACCTTCTTTGTGATCAGTTGCACATGTGGTACTTGAGGTTTGGTGTTGTGTCCACGCTTGCAAGTGCATGCTGGTGAAATGTCTAAGCATGCAACTGGTATTCAAATTTTTCAGATTTTTCCCTCGGCTAAAGGTCTTTGTGCACTTCTTACAGATAACCTTGGCCTGATCATGAGGATTTTGTTCAAAAAAGTGCCACACTGCACTCTTCCTACTTTGGCAGACATTTTGCGGCCTAGCACGCTGTGATATTTTGAACCTCTGGACAAGCTGTCCAGCAACTCTTTTGATTTTTGGAACCTGTCTTTGGAGTGCTCCGGGCCTGCCAGATAACAGCTGTTGCGATGTCGATGTCTGCTGTGGATGCTCCTCCTCCTCATCTGAGCTATTGGAAGCAGCACCCTCTTCCCCCAATGGATGCCAATCTGGGTCAACAACTGGGTCATCCATCACCTCCTCTTCAATGTCATGTGCACCTTCCTCTGTGTCACCGTGTATGGGGGTATAGTGTGCGAGAAGGGGCACCTGAGTCTCATCAGGGTCAGAATCTGGCTCTGTACACTGCGAGGACAATGTAGTGCTCTGAGTGAATGTACCAGCAGAATCATCTATCAGTGGCTGTGCATCAGTGCACTCCATGTCAGATTCATCTTGGCCTGGGTAATTCACTATTTCACTTGATAATCCAGGCATGGTATGTGAAAACAGCTCCATGGAGTAATCAGTAGTATGGCCTGCTTCATTCTTCAATCTTGGTTGGGGTGAAGGACACAAGGAAAGGTGTGGTTCATGAACATGAGCCTCCAATGATGACTCAGTGCTTTTATTTTTTTCAACTTCAGAAGAGGAGGCGATAGAGCTGGAGGCTGAGTCAGCAATGTAAGACAAAACTTTTTCCTGAAGCTCTGGCTTTAAAACTGGTTTGCCAACTCCTAGAAAACTAATCCTTCGAGGCCTTGTGGAGCCAGACGATGACGCAGGCTCAACACCTCCTGCATTCGGTCCTATTTTGCTTTTGCCACTACCATCAGATCCACCACCAACACCATCATTACCAGCTGCCAACCCCCGCCCAATTCCACGGCCTCTTCCACCAGCCTTCCTCATTTTTGGTAGAAATGTAGACAAAATCCAACAAACTATATAGTAATGTAAAACAAGGTACAAGGTGTCAATCGGACAGGGGAGATTTTGAATTTCTGCACACACTTGTGGACACTTGACACTTTTGGATTGTGTGAGGCCCACTGAATATCACAGCGCTATGTCACAGGCTCAATGTCGCAGGTGTGAAAAATGTCACTAGAGGATAACGGAGATTTTGAATTTCTGCACACACTTGTGGACACTGGACACTTTTGGATTGTGTGAGGCCCAGTGAATATCACAGCGCTATGTCACAGGCAGAAATTGGCTAGTGTATGACAAACTACAAGGTGTATATAGAATTGGGCAGAATAGGAATCTCCCTAGAGTGTAGGTCTGTAAGAACGGAACAAGTCCTCGACTTATCCTTACAGAGTGACACATAGATAGCTTCACTGTGGCCGTGATACCAGCCATTACACGGTACTGAGAGAGGAGCGTGCACGTACACGGCTGTCCGGTGTACGTAAAATTGTCAAGCTCCGTGTTTTATAAGTATACGGACTGACACACGCTGTCTCTCTATAGTTTTGAATGTGATCAAACAGCAAATATATTTAACTGTTTGAAAGCTAGACAAAACTAGAAGGTGCAGGTCTGTAAGAACGGAACATGTCCTCGACTTATCCTTACAGAGTGACACACAGATAGCTTCACTGTGGCTGTGATAACAGCCGTTACACGGTACTGTGTGAGGAGTGTGCACCGCTGTATGGTGTGAAAAAATGCACGCTCAGTACCTCACCAGGACAAAAAAAAAAATTGGGATTGCTTTTAAAAAAGTAGTTTGCAGAGCAGTGGGTAAACAGCAATGCAGCCGTCAGGAAGCCTTAGAAGGCAGCCTAACAACCAACACCGCTGATCCAGCAAAATATAGCCTCCACTTGCACTGCACACACAGTGACTGGTGTGTTGTACAGGCAAAATCGCTAGCAGCAGAAGCAGTTTTTGGTGTCTTTTTCCCTGCTTAACGCTCTCCCTACAAAATCATCATCAGCAGCAGCTCTCCCTATTCTGAGATCAGCATGAGTAACATGGCGGTCGGCGTGCACGCCCTTTTATACCCCCTGTGACGCCCACCAAAGCAAGCCAATCACTTGCATGCCCTTCTGAAAGATGGTGGTGACCCCTGCAAATGTCATCACGTTGCCCACAGTGTCCGTGGATCCTGATTGGCTGAAAAAGAGCGCAAAACAAACTTTTGAAACGCGACTTTGGCGCTTAAGTCGCCGACCTCGTGGCCGACCTCATCCTAGGGTCGGGTTTCGTTTCATGAAACCCGACTTTGCCAAAAGTCAGCGACTTTTGAAATTTTTCGACCCGTTTCGCTCAACTCTACTCCCTATCTCTACCTCTTGTAATAACTACAAAGTGTATTGTGATGTCCCTATCACGGCATCTTTCAGCGTGCATGATACAGGCCCCTTGGGTAATTTATGGAAAACAATGCACATTGTGCAATACTGAAACTTGTATTCCCTATCTCTACCTATTGTAATAACTTTCTTAAAAAGGAGAAAACGGAGTAACGGATCCAAAATATATGCAAAAGTATAAATTTTATTAGTACTCACATCAAGTGCTGACAAGTATACAAGTTGACTAAAATAGGGGGGATAAGCCCCAATGATACAACAATCAGGACAGACAAGGACAGGGTAAATAAAATGATACCAGTGCTCGAAATCTACATGGCACAACGTTCAGTCAGCCCATGGGCATTGCACATAACAGACATATGTCTAATGGTAAAAGATAGTCAAATATGGCATACTCAATTGAATGTGTATTGTACATAGTTGTACATGTCTAGAGCGCCAAAGAAAAAAAAAAAAACCATCCAGAGGGGTCAATGTGCAAGTCCAATGGACACTGAACATAAATGAATCAATGACATGTGAAAGGATTCTTAAATAGTTAATAACATATGTATCAGCATATCAAAACTGCGCAATTGTGCCAGAGAGAACCCGGGAGACGACCCGCCCAGCGGTCCAAATGACCAAAGTGTGGAAACAAGTAAAGGCAGGCTGCTTACCGGGGAGCAGAGGAGGTGAAGGCCCATGCAACGACCGCCGACGTACGTTTCGCGCCCGCCACAGGCGCTTTATCAAGGGAGTGTTGACTGAGGTGAACCACCATGTTTTAATGCAGAAAGACCTCCCACTTGAAAGCGGTCACATGGGGCAGGTCTACCAACCAAAGGCAGCGGACAGAGCATGCGCAGTGCAGCTCACTCAAACCAGGAAGTGATCAATAGTATGGTCACAAAAAAAAAAAGAAAGGTGTTGCACTGAGTATGCGCCACTATTATGGTCTGATTACATCTTTATCATTCATTGAGCTCTGACACTTTTTGTCAACGCAATACACTGCGCAGGCGTCTAGGGTAACGATGCTATCTAGTTTTTCATATGAGTGCGGTTTTGTCCCGCCTTTTTTTTTTTTTTTTTTTTTGGCGCTCTAGACATGTACAACTATGTACAATACACATTCAATTGAGTATGCCATATTTGACTATCTTTTACCATTAGACATATGTCTGTTATGTGCAATGCCCATGGGCTGACTGAACGTTGTGCCATGTAGATTTCGAGCACTGGTATCATTTTATTTACCCTGTCCTTGTCTGTCCTGATTGTTGTATCATTGGGGCTTATCCCCCCTATTTTAGTCAACTTGTATACTTGTCAGCACTTGATGTGAGTACTAATAAAATTTATACTTTTGCATATATTTTGGATCCGTTACTCCGTTTTCTCCTTTTTAAGATTAGCATATGGAGTGGTAATCCATGCACAAGGCGTTTTTGGACCATGGTCACCACCTTGTCTCGTTCTCTGATACTGGGCATTATCATATATGTATCTATTGTAATAACTGCAAAATGTATTGTTAGGTCGCATCACGGTCTCTTTCAGACCCTTGGGGTAAATTTTGGAAACCTTTGTACATTGTGCAATGGTCAAATTTCTACTCTCAATCTCTATATATTCTGTTATTAATTTTTTTGTGCCGCTCTTATCACAGTCTCTTTAAGTGTGTATCTGGTAGCCTCGTAAGGGGTTGAGGGTCTTACCCCTTTAAACCTCCATGTTGTTATTATGTATGTATAATATATATTTATATATTTTATACCGTTGTAGCGTTCTAATGTATACTTCATGTTGCTGTATTATTTATATATTCTGTGTTGCTATGTTTCTGTACCATGTACTTGGTAGGGTCAGTGCAGATTGGGTTATGGTCACTAGATGGGGGCACTGAGCTCATTGTACAGTGTTAGGAGTCAGGTTTCTGCGGTCGCTATGCAGGAATCCAGACCCTCACATTCTGCAGTCTCCTGCTCTTTGTCCACTGCAGAAGAGATTGCAGAGGAGATTGCCTTGCAGAAAATCTCTCCTTTTCTCCTTTTACTGAGCATGCTCATGGGACGATCTCCCATTGGAGATCGGGAGTCATCTGCTCAGGTCCTGCTCCAAATCTCATTTGTCCATCTCAGAGATCTGGAGGCGTGTGGAAGGTCCTGGCTGCTATAAAAGGCGTGCATGGCTGTTCCGCCATGCGCTAGTATAGACATACTTGCTGCTGAGTGAATGTTTGATGGATGCATGTTCTGGTGAATGACTCATTTGAAACCCCTTCCCTTTGATAATACGCTTGTGTGAGGGATTGAGTTACTACCAGTGCCAGCGCGCTATTGCTCCATACTCAGCTGCTAGCGTCCGACATTGCTCCTGCGCCATAGCAGTGTTGTTGAGTGGCAGTATTCACGCTGCGCTGCAGTAGCAGCCCACTTGAGCGTTCGCGGCTGCGACGCTATATACTCGGACACACACAGTAGGTCTAGAAGGACTTAGTGCCACCATCTTGGGCTATTCCTGTGACCGCTTAACGTGTGTGTTATTGCTCTGAGCTCCTTGTGACCCTAACAGGCTCAGTACTTTATGTTTTTGCCATCTCTGTGACTAAACAGCTATTGCTTTGCGCACCAGGGTGAAGGCTAACCCCGTGCACACCTCCACCATATTGCTCTGCCACTGTCTAGCAGCGGTTATACCACCTACCACACGGTGGACCTCGAGCGGCAAACGCTCTTTATTTATATTTTTATTTAGTGCTTTCCACTGTTCCTAACAGTACAGTAGATATAGTAGTAGGACACATAGGAGTTAACTGTAGGAGGGGATAGCTGGGGAATTTAGCCAGGAAGGTCTTCCTGTATCAATCAGTCAGGGGCCTGACCCCGTAGTGCTCGGGTGGGCTATATGCCTGAGCTGCCTAACTACCCCAAAACATTAAAGCATATGCCCAGCCATCAAGGGTGTACATAGAGAAGAACAAGGTACAGCAGAACCAGCAGTAGAGAGGAAAAGAAGGAAATAGAGGAAGATTGAAGGTCGCCATAAAAGTGTATGGGCAGGTCACTCCAGAATGTGGTGGATAGCTACATGGGCTGAATCTCTGATGTCCGGGGCGAAATGGGCAGGAGAGCATTTCACCGTTGTGACGCTTTACAGGGAGGATACTGAGGAGCCGTTTGAGATGCTCCGTCCTGCGGAAACACTTAGTGATGCAAAGAACAGTGATGGGAAAGATGAAGTAATGTGCCATCTTTACTGTGATGAAAATGCTGGAAGCTACATGGATGTGCTGTGTCCTGAAGTAAATAAATTTGTTCACTTAAGAGTTGCCCTGGACTGTGTCTCTATTCATTGAGATCCAGGATCAGCTTCAAGTCAGAGCAGCAAAGAACACACTGACGGCACCATGAGTAGTGATTGTACCATGCAAGAGAAGAGATACCGTTTTTCTGTAGAGAGTGGCCAGGGTATGCAATGCTCGAGATACTCAGCCATGACTACTGCCCTTGCCAACCTTTACAATTGGCGTAGTCGGCAGGATGCCAACACCTTACAATGTGGAGGAACCGCAGGAAGAGATGGAGATTCAAGTGTGATCAGTGAGGATATAAAAAAAGATGCTGAAGAGAAATTGAATGTGACAAAGTTCACCAGAAGAGTGTGGGTAAAAGAAACTGAAAATGTGAGTAAAATGCCTGAAGAATTGGATGTGGCAAAGATTGTGATTGAGGCTGACTTTGTGAGTGATAAAATGGCAGCCACAAAGATGGAGGACTTTGGCGCCAAAAAGGACTGTGATGACACCCTTCATGGGCGTGATGGTGCCACAATGGCGCCAACAGATTACTGTCAACTTTTGGCCCATCCCTGGTGGGAACGCCGACAAAGAAGATGAACACGCCTGCTGCATTAAGGCCCTCGGAAATGAGAGGAGAGGCTGGAAATGACCCCACCCTTGAACAGGTGAGGCCCAGTGGGAAGTCTCGGGTACAGCTGCCTGACATCAGTACAAGACAAGATGACAGCAGCAATGCACCACTGCTGCATACTCCACTGCCGGGGTATCGGGCGGATGGAATCGTGGTGGCGGAAGGAGATTGAAAGGGCCCGACCTGTGCGTCTATGTGAAGGAAGAAGTACCTCTAAAGAAGGATCCTTGGTGGCTGCCTGGACCTAAACCTCCACACTGCCAGAGTGTGGACCGTCGTTTCCCCATGCTGGAGCCAGTGAATCATCAGGCAAGAGGCTGTGCCATGCCGAAGAACCGTGACGGCAAGGTGCAGCTTCCGTGACATCGGGAATCCAAACGGAGGGCAGAACCTTTTTCTCTGGGGCCAGTTTCACCACCATGGGGGCCAGAAATTGCAGTGTCCATCTCTGAGGAGTCGAAGCTGGAGGAACAGGCCATGCCAGGCTGGAGGAACAGGCCATGCCAGATCCACATCAGCAAGGGACCGAGTGCGCAGCCACACCAGCTGAGGAATCTGACATCTTTGGGGCGAATGCGGCTGTATCTTCTGATACTTTGGTCGCCAGCGTGCAGCATTTGTTGACGGAGGTCAGGACCAGTCTTGATGTGACAGGAGCAGATGGTGCCACACAACCAAAGGCTTCTACGAAACCGGTGAGTGGCTTTCCGCCCCCTAAATCAGAGGAAAGGTCCTTACCGTTCTGCATCCCGAAAGGGCAGGGAGCTCTGCGACACTCTGTATTGAAGAGCAGAATGGCCGTAGCGGCCCACTAAGCCTGAAGATGTGGACACTTGTGTTTCTTGTTGTTTGCTTTGTTGCACCCGTTGTGCACTCTTAACCAGTGTGGGTCCATGGACTGATGGACCACATGTTGCTGCAGCAGTGAACTGCATATTGGAAACAGGCGGCCCGCATATGGAGCACGGGACCGTGCTATCGTTTAAGGGAGGGGGATGTCTCCCTTAAAGGCTATGTATCTGAAGGTACAAGTTTATACAGTGTAAATATGTTTAAGTATGGACTGACGGTGCCCACGTACACTGTTTCTGTGCACCCGTATGTACAGATTAATCAAAGTTGGTGCTCCCCTTAAAGGAAGGGGGATCATTCCAAGGTACCCTAGGCCCAACTAGGAGGTTCGCTTGAGTTTTATAGGACACTGCCTGAGGACTGTCAGTACAGGTGCTTGTTAATAAAAAAAATATACATATATACAGTATATTTAAATAAGAAACTGAAGAGGACTTCGTATAAATCTAGCTCTTATTGAGCTGTAGTATATGTCTGTTCTCCCGCCGTGGAGTATCCACTGTAAAATAGTAAAAGTTTATTATAATCATTGCATTGTCGGGGATGACAATGATTTAAGGAAGGGAGAATGTAAGGGGTTGAGGGTCTTACTCCTTTAAACCTCCATGTTGTTATTATGTATGTATACATACTGCATATTTTATACGGTTGTAGCGTACTAACGTATATTTCATGTTGCTGTATTTATATATTATGTGTTATGTTTCTGCACCACGTACTTGGTAGGGACAATGCAGTTTGGGTTATGGTCACTAGATGGGGGCACTGAGCTTATCATACAGTAGATATAGTGGTAGGACATATAGGAGTTAACTATAGGAGGGGATAGCTGGGGAATAAGCCAGGAAGGTCTTCCTGTATCACTCAGTCAGGGGCCTGACCCCGTAGTGCTCGGGTGGGTTATATGCTCATTTGGTCTGACATGTACTGTGAGCTGTGAGGTCTTATTTGGACAGGTGTATGCTTTACAAATTAAGTCCTATCAGTTTAATTAAACACAGCTGGATTCCAATGAAGAAGTGGAACCATCTCAAGGAGGATCAGAAGGAAATGGACAGCATGTGACTTAAAAATGAGTGTCCGAGCAAAGGGTCTGAATACTTATGACCATGTGATATTTCAGTTTTTCTTTTTTAATATATTTGCAAAAATGTCTACATTTATGTTTTTTTCAGTCAAGATGGGGTGCAGAGTGTATGGTTTGTTAGGTCTTTTTAAAAATCCGTAAAACCGGCACAATAGTCTGTGAGGTCTTATATAGACTGGTGTGTGCCTTTACAAATCAAGTCCTATCAGTTTAATTAAACACAGCTGGACTCCAATGAAGGAGTAGAACCATCTCAAGGAGGATCACAAGGAAATGGACAACATGTGACTTAAATGTGAGTGTCTGAGCAAAGGGTCTGAATACTTATGGCCATGTGATATTTCAATTTTTCTTTTTTAATAAATTTGCAAAAAATTCTACATTTCTGTTTTTTGTTCCATCAATATGGGGTGCAGAGTGTACATTAATGAGAAAAAAAAAAGAACTTTTTGAATTTACTAAATGGCTGCAATGAAACAAAGAGTGAAAAATTTAAAGGGGTCTGAATATTTTCCATACCTACTACATATATGCATACATACAGTATATAGGAAAATACCTAGGTTAGCGCAGTAATTCTACAATACATGCCTGTTATTAAAATCATTTTGTGTACAAGAAGAAGTATTTAGATGATAGTCTGTTAGTGTTAGAGAGAACATTAATACCCAAAGAGTATACAGTATGTTGTGGAATTATTAGTCAGATGATTCTTACAAATCAGACTCACATTGTATGAAAAATCTAAACAGTTTGACAGACCCTATTGACTAAAGCCCCGTTACACATAGCGATATCGCTAGCAATATCGCTGTAACCTCACCGATTTTGTGATGTAGCAGCGATATTGCTAGCGATATCGCTATGTCTGATACTTACCTCCGACCGGCTCCCCCGCTGCTCATCGATGGTCGCGCGAGAACGTCCTGGACCATTTCTCATCGGGCGCTTCCTGCAGGGCTTCCTGTGGCACCGACGAGCGACGCGGGCGGGAGGACGTCAGGATCGCCGCGTCTGACAGGTAAGTAGCGACCCCCGACCCCTGCTATGTTGCTGGTGAGATCTGCCTGTGTGGCAGCTCACTAGCGACCACTTAGCGATGCACCAGCGATCCATATCGTTGTCGGGATCGCTGGTGCATCGCTAAGTGTAACGGTACCCTTACAGTGAGATTTATCTAGGTACCTTACTGGTTTAGGTTCGTGCACATGTTGAAAGAGCTGCCATTGAACTTTAAAAGCATATTCTTAATGATAGGATATCAATACGGATTCTACATTTTTAATAGGCAAAATAACTTCACCAAAAAAGAAATACAGATGGCACTCACCGGTTAAAATCTTCTTTATTCTAGTTCTTTAAAACATCGGCATAGGGAGGATGGGAGCAGGAGTGGAGATGATGACAGCTGTTTTGCACTGCAGTGGTGCTTCTACTGGTCTCAGAGGGGAGTGAGCCCAGTCTCACTTCTTAACAGAGGGAGACAATTATACCCCACCCCCACTGCTTCAACACATATGTAGCAATTATCAATGACAGTTAAAATATTCTAGAAAAACAAATAAAAAAACACATATACAATCATGAAAGCTTATTATAGGAAAACAGACATATCCAATCTCTCATTTAGACCAGCAGATTCTTGTGCCCGGGTGCGCATGATCCATATGGCCTCTCTTTTCAATAGAAGTTTATGTAAATCTCCCCCTTGCACTGGAAGAGACACCCTTTCCAAGCCAGCAAAAGAAAGTACCTCTGGATTTCCTCCATGAGATTCCCTGACATGTTTAATTTGGTGTGGGACACCTTTACATGATCCAACCGAATTATAATGCTCCCTAAATCTCACATATAGGGGGCGAATGGTCTTACCGATGTAAAAAGTTTACAACAACATAAAACAACATAAACCACGTGAGTTGCTTTACAGGTGATAAAATCCTAAACAACATGAGACACTCCCCCGATGCACAGTGTTCTATCTACAATATGGTAACTACAGAATGGACAATGACCACACTTAAAATTACCATGTGGGACACTCTTGCTTAACCAATTACTTTGTTGCTTCACCATCCGTTTTTTTACTACTATGTCACCCAAGGTAGTACCCCGTCTATTGGAAATAATGGGACCCCTTGCTGCCACCTCTACAATATCCTTATCACGCTCCAAAATATGCCAGTTCCTGCGAATGGCAGATCGCATAACCCCATCCATAGGACCAAATTTGAAACAAAAAACAAACCTCTTTTCAGATCTACGGGCAGGACTACAATTGCAACCTCCTGCCTGATCAGCCCTAAACTTAGCCTCATTAAGAAGACCATTAGGATAGCCCCTACAACGTAACCTATCACATAATTCCTCTGCTTGCTGATTATAACCTTCCTGAGTATTATTAATTCTCTTCAATTGTAATAATTGGCTATAAGGGAGAGACCGTTTTACATGATATGGATGGAAGCCATCAAACCGAAGAATGGCATTTGTGGCGGAGGGTTTACGAAATACCTTGGTCTGCAACTCACCATCTACAACACTGATCAGTACATCCAAAAAATCGAGGTTAAGACCTCCATATCTAGACATGAACGACATATTCATGCCATTGGACATATTTAGGTACTGGACAAATTCATCAAATGATTCACGGGGTCCGTCCCATATCATGAATATATCGTCCACATAGCGCACAAAAAGTCTGATATGTCTCAGAAAATTGTTCCCCACATTGTACACATAGTCCTCCTCCAACACAACTAGAAAGAGGTTCGCGAAAGTACAAGCAACCGGAGTTCCCATCGCAGTCCCAGTGCATTGTAAAAACCATGCGTCTTCAAACTTAAATCAAAATCAACCCCTTCGCATACAAAATTGACAAAACTTTCACTTCTCTTTAACGACCCCAAAATCCTCCTCAAAACCACAACACCTAGATCCTGGGGGATCCTCATGTATAGGCTTTCTACATAAATCGACACCAAAGAGAAGCCTGTTTGCCATATAATGCCTCTAAGCGCCCCCAAAAATTCATCAGTCTTTGATGTTAAAAGGGATATCTTGCAGTATGGGGCGCAACAACCAATCCATGTATTGTGACAATGGTTCTGTGAGGGATCCAATCCCTGACACAATGGGGCGTCCTGGTGGAGCAATAGGAGATTTATGCACCTTTGGAATATAATACCAATGGGGGCGGCGTGGGAACTCCGGTAATAACCTTTCAGCCTTTTTCTTAGACAGCACGCCTAATTCAATGTTTTTCCGTAAAAAACTCCGCAATTCATTTTTATACTTAATCGTCGGGTCCTGTGCCAATTTTACATAAGTAGACGTGTCAGATAACTGTCTCATAGCCTCCATCATGTACTGCTCTCTTTGTAATAGGACTATATTACCGACCTTATCAGCGTTCCTCACGACCACATCAGACCACTCTCTGATCTCAAAGAGGGCATGTCTTTCCGAAGCCGACAGATTAGGCGGAGCGGTTGGATATACAATGGACTCAACATCCTTCAACACCTGCGTTTCAAATAAATCAATAACATTCCCAGGGACCACCTGGGGCATGAAAGTGGATGGTACACCTCCTGTAAAGGGTTTCAAGGGATCTGAATCCGCAGAATGATCCAATTCTGGAGCAGGCAGATCACACAAAACCTGGGCATCCGCCCTAACATCGGCCAGTGAATTGGTGCCAGCAAGAAACCCCAAGGGGCCCACCTGACATGGACTCTCTCCTTCTAAGGCCGGGGTCACACTGGCGAGGAATACGGCCGAGTGAGAGGCGCTAAAAGCACGCATTAGACACGGACAAATGATTCTCTATGGGGTCACTCGCACCAGGCATATATTTCTCATCCGTATCCTACGCTCCGTGCCAATCGCAGAATGCTGCGATTGTCAGCGTACTACGCCCGTAGTAAGCCAATGCAAGTCTATGGGCGCACAAAAAATACGGATTACACAAGGACCAGACGTGTGACCTGCGAGCAATACGCAGGTCTTTTGGCTGGTGACAGGAAATGGGGCAATCCATCATCAGGAAGCCTAGACATGCAAATGAGCTCAAAAAGCGCTCCAGACATCCAGGAAGTACGCCTCCACGGAGTACAGCAGCAGCATGGCATCCACGTACATAAATGTTGAGATGCTCATTGTCCTGGTGCAGGAGCGTCCCAAAATCTGGGACCAACGCGATGCAAATTATGCAAACCGGGCAAGAAAGGAGGCGTCATGGAGGCGCATCTATCGCCAGATGTACCATGACTTTTGTGACCAACTACGTGAGGAGCAGCATAAAATTTGTAAGTACAATGCAAAACATCAGTAACCTTAGCGCGCAAGAAAAAAGGAATATAGAATCAGCAACCCCCTTCTTGTGCATGTACTTTTAGCCTCATGAGGCCGTTACATTTGGATGTGACACGTGGCTTCACACAGCCATAATTTGGGGTTAGGCCACAAGCTCCTCATCCTCCTAGACAAAACAATTATTAAGTGTAGCTAAAGAGACCTTGTGTATCTGCCCAATTACATATGCTACCATGGGTAGAAAGCACACCCCAGAAGGCCCAATGCCTAGACTACTGGTAGAAAATGTGACCTCTCAAATATGTGAATTTGACAATATTTCCTGTCACATTGCAGTGGAAGATGTGATGAAACGCTGGCGAAGCATCCGGGACCAGTACCGCCGGGAACGCCAGCAGCGGTCCAGGAGTGGGGATGCTGGCTACGTTAAACGAAAATATATATATTACGACCGCCTCTTCTTCCTCGCCCCAATTCTGGATCTGAGACCATAAGTAGATACCTCACACCACATTACACAAATACTTTACAGGGCCAAAAATATTGATGTATTTTTGCCTCTGTTCTATTTCATAACAGAACTCAATCCAACATTACGGATCGAGGAACGGCCTCAGAGGCAGAGCCCATAATAGATCCTGTAGGGGATGAGGTGGCTGGCCCATCTTCTCCCCCTACAAGAAGGATGGCAGAAGATGAGGCATCACAGGACAACCCAATGGCTGCCCAACACACAACACCACCAGGATGGTCTGCTGCTGCCCCATCACCCATCCTGGAAGAGCCGGGTAACTTGAGCAGCAGCCCAACTGGCCAGATCAGGGCCTCCCCACAATCTGCTCTGACATCACGGTCAACACGAAGAAGGCGCCAGATCACTATTCAAGAGAGCAGGACCAATGTGGACACAGGGGTGCTCAATTATTTATCTAGAGTAACTACAGATGATGGGGAGGAGGCCTACGCACGTAGCCTCACCCTTTATCTCCGTGCCCTTACCTGTGAGGTCAGGCTCCATATTAGGGGATGTATTCAGATCCTGCTTGATGCAAGCACCCCCCCAATACCCCATATGAAGTTTTCGAATTTCTGGAGAGGTGGCAGTTCTCCCCCCGAAATCTAATGCGCATGAGACCATCAACACAGATGCTTGCTCAAGCAGGGTCCGAACAGCCCCTAATACGTGGGCCAACACCTCAACCCCTTCCTCCCACTACCCAACCTTCTATTCCGCAGCCCCAAATGTCAGCCTCTAGCCAACCCCACCAATATGGCCACTTGTACCCACCCAGTGTTGGAGGCTGGTCCCAACCTGGTTGGGGACGATCTGGCTATCTTGGTGGGTATGAGTCATGTGCCTACCACAGCCAACAAGATGCCCCTCACCATCATCATTACTCTGGCCAGTATCCTCAACAGTCCCAGGAGGCCGGACAATTCCAGCATCATGGGCAACAGTATGGAGAGCTTTAAACTAGAACAACATGGGAAGGGAAGCAAAAGACCAGAAAAAGCCATACACCTGACAAATGCTATTGAGAACTCTGCTAATAGAAGTGGAAAGGAAGAACAAAGACGAAAGAATCTAATTAATAAAAATATTGGAGAAAGAGAAACCAATCACAAACTAAAATGTTTCTATACTAATGCACAAAGCATGGGCAACAAACAAGGAGAATTGGAACTACTAACACAGGAAAAGAAATATGATGTCATTGGAATCACTGAAACTTGGTGGGACGATACACATGATTGGAATACAAGACTAGAAGGATACAACTTATTTGCAAGAAACAGACTTGATAAACGAGGAGGAGGTGTTGCATTGTATGTTAGAAACGCGTATATCTGCACAGAGATTGAAGCTTCAGAGACTGGGAGTTCTGTGGAAACTGTTTGGGTAAGAATACAAGGACAGAACAATGGAAAGGACACCATTGTAGGCATTTACTACAGGCCGCCTGTGCAAGCTGAAGATATGGATGAACTCTTTATGCATCAAATGGCCAAGTTCTCCAAAAAATATGACATAGTTGTCATGGGAGATTTCAACTATCCAGACATTTGTTGGGAATCTCTCTCAGGCAAAACTAACAGGTCAAGGAAATTCTTATCCTCTCTTGCTGACAACTTTATCTTCCAAAAGGTAGGGGAGAAAACAAGGGGAACTGCTACCTTGGATCTAATCCTTATAAACAGGGAGGAAATGGTTGAGGAGGTAAAAGTGGCTGGAACCCTAGGAGGTAGCGACCATGCTATTTTAGAATTTTGGATAACTAGAGGCGGAAGACCTGTGAAGACTCAGACGTCAAGGTTAGATTTCAGAAAGGCAGATTTTAAGGGATTCAGAAAGATAATTGGAGGGATCCAATGGCTGGATATCCTTAAAGACAAAAATGTCCAGGAAGGATGGGAAATCTTGAAAAATGAAATTCTCAAAGCACAGTTGTTAACAATTCCGAAAAGAGGGAAGAATAGGAAGCATTTAAGGAAACCAGGATGGGTGAACACAGAACTTAAGCACATGCTAAAAAGGAAGAAAAAAATGTTTATAAAATGGAAAGAGGGAGGCATATCTAAAGAAGAATATAATGCTGTCTGCAGAATCTGCAGGGCACAAATCAGATTAACTAAAGCTGAAAATGAATTGAGGCTTGCAAGAGATGTCAAAAGCAATAATAAAGGATTTTGGGGATATGTCAAAAGTAAAAGAAAAGTCAAAGATGCTAAAGGATTTTTACAGGATGAAAATGATGAAATGGTAAGACAGGATGTTGAGAAGGCTGAACTTTTAAATTCCTATTTTGCATCTGTTTTCTCTCAGAAAGGAAATGTAACACCAACTGTTATTCACTGTCCTATTAAGGGAATAGAAGAATCCAGGATATCTATAAACAGAAAGATAGTGAGGAAACACTTAGCTAACCTAAATGAATTCAAGTCTCCAGGTCCAGATGAATTACACCCCAGAGTACTGAAGGAGATAGCAGAAGAAATTTCTGAACCACTCTCCATAATCTTTGAAAATTCTTGGAGAACAGGAGAAGTGCCAGAAGACTGGAGAAGAGCAAATGTTGTTCCTATCTTCAAAAAGGGGAAGAAGGTGGACCCAGGCAACTATAGGCCGGTGAGTCTGACTTCTATACCAGGAAAGATCTTTGAACAAATTATTAAACAACATGTAAGTCAATACCTGGATAAGAATGAAGTGATCAAACAGAGTCAGCATGGGTTTGTAACTAATAAGTCATGTCAGACTAACTTAATTTCCTTCTATGACGGTATCACTGATTGGGTGGATCAAGGAAATGCTGTAGATATAGTATATCTTGACTTCAGCAAAGCATTTGACAAAGTCTCTCATACAATCCTTATTGAAAAAATGACTAAGTATGGAATGGACAAGGCAACTGTTAGGTGGATTCATAGCTGGCTTAGTGATCGGACCCAAAGAGTGGTCGTAAATGGCTGCACATCCAGTTGGAAGAATGTCTCAAGTGGGGTACCACAGGGCTCTGTCCTGGGCCCTGTATTGTTCAACATCTTTATCAACGATTTAGATGAAGGAATTGAGGGTAAACTGATTAAATTTGCTGATGACACAAAGCTAGGAGGGATAGCTAATACTAGAGAAGAGAGAGAGAGGATTCAAAAAGATTTAAATAAACTGGAGAAGTGGGCAGTAACTAACAGAATGGTTTTTAACAGGGAGAAATGCAAAGTACTACATCTGGGCAATAAAAATGAAAAAAGCATATATAGAATGGGAGGAATAGGGCTAAGTGACAGCACATGTGAAAAAGACTTGGGTATACTAATAGATCACAGACTGAATATGAGTCAACAGTGTGATGCAGCAGCAAAAAAGGCAAATGCAGTTCTAGGATGTATTAACAGAAGCATACAGTCTAGATCACGTGAAGTCATTATTTCCCTCTACTCCTCTTTGGTCAGACCTCATCTGGAATATTGTGTCCAGTTTTGGGCACCACATTTTAAAAAAGACATCAACAAACTGGAGCAAGTTCAGAAAAGAGCGACCAGAATGGTGACCGGTCTGCAAACCCTGTCTTATGAGGAAAGGTTGCAGGATTTGGGAATGTTTAGTTTGCAAAAGAGAAGACTGAGAGGAGACTTAATTGCTGTCTACAAATATCTAAAGGGCTGTCACATTGTAGAAGGATCAACTTTATTCTCATTTGCACAAGGAAAGACTAGAAGCAATGGGATGAAACTGAATGGGAGGAGACACAGATTAGATATTAGAAAAAACTTTTTGACAGTTAGAGTGATCAATGAGTGGAACAGGCTGCCACGAGAAGTGGTGAGTTCTCCTTCAATGGAAGTCTTCAAACAGAGGCTGGACAGACATCTGACTGGGATGATTTAGCAAATCCTGCTTTGAGCAGGGGGTTGGACCAGATGGCCTAGGAGGTCCCTTCCAACTCTACGATTCTATGATTCTATGATTCTATGATTCTATGGCCCCACACAGGGCGATGTTGGCCACAGTGTCCAGCAGCACCCACAGGCTGCTCTTCCACGTTCCCCTTCCCCAACCTATGAGGATTTATGAGTCTGACGGCCGGAGAAGTCCAGTGTGGTTTAACTGGTGCTCCAAATAGAAAGGAAAAAACAGGTGTTCTCCATCACCAAACTTTTTTACATAATTTAACATCCTTATTTTTTCACAATATTTTACAATCATATGAAAGAATCCATCATGACAGGCAAGGCTAACTCACGCCTTTCAGACAGATATTACATGTGTGTACAAAAGAGAATATTTCAACGCGCTATACTGTAAAATGAAAGGATGGAAATACACTACTCACTTGATAATGCCTAGGAAAGGCATGCTGGCCTTAGTGAATTAGGCTACTTTCACACATCCGTTTTTTTAAATCCGGCATGATGCGGCGAAATTTGTGTAAACCGGATCCGGAATTGGATCCGGTTTTTTCACATAGAATATAATGATCGCCGCATCAAGCCAGATGGACATGCGGCGCCTCCGGGTTTTGCCGGATACGGCAAACATGCGCCGTCCGGCGTCTGCAAAAAACGTTGGCTGCAACGTTTTTTTGCAGCGCCGGACCGGCTTTTTCAACTGCGCATGCCCGGGCACTATGAGTTTTAACCCCACAAGTGCCCGGCGCGCCTCTCTCTCTCTCTCCCCCTCCCCTTCTCTCTCTCTCTCTCTCTCTCTCCATACGCTCCATACCTTTCTTTGGCTGGCTCTCTCGTCCCCCTCTGTCTCTCTGGCTGCTCTCTCATCCCCCGCTGTCTCTCTGGCTGCTCTCTCGTCCCCCGCTCTCTCTTCGGCTGTTCTCTGGTCCCCCGCTCTCTCTTCGGCTGCTCTCTCGTCCCCCGCTGTCTCTTCGGCTGCTCTCTCGTCCCCCGCTGTCTCTTTGGCTGCTCTCTTGTCCCCCGCTGTCTCTCTGGCTGCTCTCTCGCCTCCCGATCTCTCTCCGGCTGGCTCTCTCGACCCCCGGTGCTGCGGCTCCTTTAAATGTCCTCCAAGCTGCATCAGGGGCCGCATGTACATCCGGTGTCACCGCTGCAGGCCGGATCCGGCGGCCCGGCTATTCGCCGCAGGCCGCCGGACCCCTGACACCGGATGTCTGAAAGAGGCCTTAGTCACCTTTTTTGCTAACAATCTCTAGTAAAACAAATCAAGGCGACCAGCCTTCAGAATATCACGCTCTCTCTATGTCTTAACAAGTGAGTTTTGTGTTTTCATCCTTTCCAGTATAGCATGGTTAAATATTCTCTGTTCTACAGACAGGTAATATCTGTCTGAAAGCCGTGAGGTAGCCTTGCCTGTCATGGTGGAATCTTTCTATGATTGGAAAACATTATGAAGAAATGTGAGTGTTATCTTTTAGCATTTATTTTGGTGATGGAGCTCACCTTTTTTTTTAAAATCTAGTTTAATATTGTCATGCAGCAATGTTGTTATTGCCTAATCTTTTTTTGGGTTATGTTATGTAATGTTACTTTTCAAAAAAGTTAAAGAAGGCACAAAGGGTCATTTTGCCCATTGCCAAAATGTTCTTATGGCAATATTATGTTTGCCTTTAAGCAAACAAAAAAAAAAGGCAAAACTAAAAATTTGTCTACTATAATTAACGTCTCTGTGTGATTTTTCACAATCCCTCACAACATACTAACATACACTAACCAATGCAATGAAACAGTCATAGAAACATAAGGGGTTGAGTAATATATATTTAGACACACTTAAAGAAACAAATTATAACATAGACACAGCATGCTCTTAAAATATCACTCACTTTGAGGCCAGAGAGCGGTCTACGTTGATGGTTCATAGGTGGTCTCACCCTACGCACATTGTCCGGCTTGCGCACAACACCATCAGAGGATGAACAATCATGTGTCCTGGTAAAGTTAGGCAGAACAACACAGGCTTTCACAACTTCATTGACATTTTGTTCACTCAACTGAATGGCAGACTGTAGTACCCGCCATTTGGCACAAATAATCCCAAAGGAACACTCCACCAGTCGCCTAGCACGTGATAGGCGCAAGTTACAAATTCAGCGCCTGTGGTCAAGGTTGTGCCGGGGATATGGCCTCATGACATTGCGCGATAACAGAAAGGCCTCGTCTGCCACAAGGACATAAGGGACTGATTCTTGAGGGGAGCCTGGTAGCTGGCGTGGTGGTGGTAGATCCAACTGGTTGGTGCGTAGCCGCCGAGCCATTATGGAAGTTTTGAAGACTCTAGAGTCTCCCGTCCTTCCATAGGCCCCAATGTCACCAATTCTAAACTTGTATTGAGGGTCTACCAGAGACAACAATACAACAGAAAAGTATTGTTTATAATTGAAGAATTGGGAGCCAGAGTTCGGCGGATTACGCACCTGGATATGTTTGCCATCCAGGGCCCCAATACAATTTTGAAACTGGCATTCCTCCTCAAAGTCCCTTGATATCCTCAACAAGTCTTCCATCCTGGGAAGTCTTGATGGAGTCTTGTCGAGATTTCTGTACATGTAGACCTCACTATGCCTGAAATGGTTTATCTTCCAATGAGAAACTCATGGTAGAGGGCGGCAAAAGACAGGCCAGTGGACAGGAAGCTGTAGAACAACATAAATTGATAAGTTTAGAATGCCTAAAGTCCAAAAACATCAGTTACATGCCGACCAAACTTGGGAGGAATTGAGATAGAATACCACACACATATTTGGTTCCACAATGACTAAGTGATATGCAGTACATATTAGAGCTAACATTCTGGTGTGTAAGTTGAAACATATTTGGAGTAAGATGAGAGCATAAAACTTTGTCCAAGAAGGCAAAAAAACATACTTTAGCACACACATTATGAACATAGAGAATGTGGTTGTGTAGTACATACCGTATTGTGAGTAGAAGTCGCTCCTCTGCAGATATCACTTTGCGCATCCTTGTGTCCTGAAAGGTTAGCCCAGGGCGCACTGTCTCCAAGAGTCGATCAAATGTGGAAATGCTCATGCGACAGTACTGGTAAAATTTCTCAGGATGCTCCCGCAGAGAAGAATAGAGGCGGTGAAAATGACCGCTTGTGAGTCGTTGTCTCAAAAGTGGATGTACCCACATGCGTCTCCTCCTCCGCGGATCCACTATCACTGGGTATGGTTGCCCAAAGCGCCGTGACAAAAGCCAGTTCAAGAGAACCTGCTCAGTTCTATTGAATCTCAGACCCTCTGCTATGTTGCACAAAGAACAACAACACACCTCGTGAAAGCAAGCTTACAAATGTACAGAATGGAGGCAGCCACCTGTTTCTGAGTGTAGAAATAGGGTGCAGGCTAATGATTTAAATAGTTAGCAGGCCTCAAAACCGTTAAATGTCCATTTTGCAAGGCTGCGTGAAAATCTCGCCATACGGATTGCATACGGATACCATACGTATTACATACGGATGCAGACATGTGCAAAATACGCGACCGCACCTGGCTTACGGATGACCTACGGAGCACTATTTAGGGGTCATTCATCCGTATTACGCATGTAAACTAGGGAGCCTATTTTGCTCTGGTTAGTGTGACTCCAGCCTAATACTGTTACCTCTGAAACACTGGAAGCAAATGATTTGTGTAAATGAATTTTTCGCATAGCTCTAAAGAGATCTATTTTAAAGTCCACAAAATTAAACGTTTCTGAAACACAAAAACCCAATCCATTTGAAAGAACAGACACATGTGAGCTATTCAGAGCATGATCAGTTAAATTCAACACCATATTATCGCAAGAGTCTATTGCTGTTTCTGCCTCCAAGACACACGTTTCCTTTTCCACTGGCGTCCTGCGCCTTCTTCCCTTCCCCCCTCTGCGCGTTCTCCGCCTAAAGGGGGCGCCGAAGCAGAATCTGCTGCATTAGCATAAGTCCTTTCTGGATAGCCTGTGAAGTGAGGGATTCTTCTTGTGCACTCGAGTCAGACTCTGCTATCAGATATTCATTCCTATATTTCTTTCCACCATATTTCTTATTATTTCTCTTGTAATGAAAGAACCTTTGTGGTTTCCCACTCTCATGTTCATTCTTGTTTTTATTCCATGAAAAAATGCGGTTGGAATAATAATCACTTTTATCACGGATAAACTTGTCCATTTTGACCTGTTTCACATTCGCCTGAATGGTGATCAATTTTGTGTCCATTTTTTTATGCAGGGATAACCACTGTGGATCCGTTAATCTAGATTTGATCTCGTCCTTGGTTTTTTTGATATCCAAATCCAATTGAGCATAGCTTTTCATATTAAACTCATAAACCAATTTCAGAAGTTTTTCTGAACATTCCAAAAATATTTTTTGCCATTCAGCCAAAAATAACAGGTCATCTCTAAAATGTGATGCCTCTTTAAAAATCCTTAAGCCTCGTGGGACTCTGCCTGCTTCCAAATAAGATTTGAAAGAATTATTAGTCCAGAATAGTCTGACCTCTTTCTCTGTCAGATTAAATAATTTGCTTTCCAGAGCCTTCGTGCTCAATGATTGCAATATATCATGCTGCTCACACTCCTTGACATAGGCCGCCACATCCTCCCTGCCCACTCGTAATCCATTTGTATCTGGAGCAACTTCTGACTCCATCAGCTGGGATTTTTTTCCCCTTCACACAATCTTGCAAAGTGCCAACCTTCAAAAATGCTACAAGCGTGCTGGATATATATCACAGTCCAAAATATCTCCAACCAAGAATTAATCCGCACAGCAAGAAAATGCATTCATTGTACACATGCCTGTGTGAACTGCCAGGCACAAGAATCTGCTGGTCTAAATGAGAGATTGGATATGTCTGTTTTCCTATAATAAGCTTTCATGATTGTATATGTGTTTTTTTATTTGTTTTTCTAGAATATTTTAACTGTCATTGATAATTGCTGCATATGTGTTGAAGCAATGGGGGTGGGGTTTGATTGTCTCCCTCTGTTAAGAAGTGAGACTGGGCTCACTCCCCTCTGAGACCAGTAGAAGCGCCACTGCAGCGCAAAACAGCTGTCGTCATCTCCACTCCTGCTCCCATCCTCCCTATGCCAATGTTGTAAAGAAATAGAATAAAGAAAATTTTAACCGGTGAGTTCCATCTGTATTTCTTTTTTGCTGAAGCTATTGTGCCTATTGCTTTGGATGGGCACCCCGGTCTATGGAGACCTTCTTATACTGCACGCACTTTTAGGCGGCAGTTCACACAGGCATGTGCACAATGAATGCATTTTCTTGCTGTGTGGATGAATACTTGGTTGGAGATTTTTAATAGGTAAATACAACATCTTCAGCCTTTATATCATTGCTTAAAAAAGTTATCCACTATGCAACTAATTACAAAATAGATGGGACTACATGGAAGCATTTACCTACTCATGAATTATGATAAAATCATAAGCTTATCATTGCACTAATTCAGTGTTTTTATTTCAAAACCTTAACAAAATGGTCAACCCAGATTGATATATTGCACTTGCCATAAAGTTTCCTTGCAATAATCCCAAGATTTTATGATAATTTCCAAGCAACTGAATATTGTTATTTAGCCATAGCCTAAATATAAATAATGTTCTTTGAAGACAGGAATAATCTTGAGCTTTTTACCTAAGCAACCTAGAATAGACAGGTTGCCAGGCATATGCTGCCTCACAATCTACAGTAATAGACCTGAGTTGTTGGATAAATTATCCCTAGAACTAAACAGTACAACAGGACCTTGCTGTTCTGTTCTCTGCTGGATTGGCACTTTGCCAACAGTAGGTGAGTTTGGCAGCTGTCAAGTTATTCCCTATTCTCAAATGAGCCTACATTACACATTTATTTTTCACTAAAGAATGGCTTTCTAAAGGACACAAGATTGCAACTTTTTTTTAAAATAATTTTTAATATTGAACTACAAAAGCATTTTTCTTATTGTTGTCAAATTTAATTCATTAACTCAATGCACTAGTGATTACTGCAGTTTATGGGCATACATTTGTCTTGCATGCACACTCATACCTCAGAACACTTGATTAAAAAAACAATTTTAAGGGTTGTCTGAGCTTAAGGTACAAGTCTGCAATCACTCTGTGACTGCATCCCTGTGAATCCTCACATTGTGTGCACTGCAATATGCATACAGTGGGTAAGGAAAGTATTCAAACCCCTTTAAATTTTTCACTCTTTGTTTCATTGCAGCCATTTGGTAAATTCAAAAAGTTCATGTTTGTCTCATTAATGTACACTCTACACCCCATCTTGACAGAAAAAAAAACAGAAATATAGAAATTTTTGCAAATTTATTAAAAAAGAAAAACTGAAATATCACATGGTCATAAGTATTCAGACCCTTTGCTCAGTATTGAGTAGAAGCCCCCTTTTGAGATAGCACAGCCATGAGTCTTCTTGGGAATGATGCAACAAGTTTTTCACACCTGGATTTGGGATCCTCTGCCATTCTTTCTTGCAGATCCTCCCCAGTTCCATCAGGTTGGATGGTGAACATTGGTGGACAGCCATTTTCAGGTCCCTCGAGAGATGCTCAATTGGGTTCAGGTCAGGGCTCTGGCTGGGCCAGTCAGGAATGGTCACAGAGTTGTGCTGAAGCCACTCCTTTGTTATTTTAGCTGTGTGCTTATGGTCATTGTCTTGGCCGCATTCATGTTTCCTTCATTTGCAACCAATCGGTCTGTCCCTGCAACTGAAAAACACCCCCATAGCATGACGCTGCCACCACCATGTTTCACTGTTGGGATTGTATTGGGAAGATGATGAGCAGTGCCTGGTTTTCTCCACACATACTGCTTAGAATTATCACCAAAAAGTTCTATCATCTTCTCATCAGACTAGAAAATCTTATTTCTCATAGTCTGGGAGTCTTTCATGTGTAATTTAACAAACTCTATGCAGGCTTTCATATGTCTGGCACTAAGGAGAGGCTTCCATCGGGCCAGCCTGCCATAAAGGCCCTACTGGTGGAGTGCTGCCGTGATAGTTGACTTAGTGGAAATTTCTCCCATCTCCCTACTGCATCTGTGGAGCTCAGCCACAGTGATCTTGAGGTTCTTCTTTACCTCTCTCACCAAGGCTCTTCTCCCACGATTGCTCAGTTTGGCCAGGTCTAGGAAGACTTCTGGTGGTTGTAAACTTCTTCCATTCAAGGATTATAGAGGACACTGTTCTCTTAGGAGCCTTGAGTATTGCAGAAATTCTATTATAACCTTAGCCAAGTCTGTGCCTTGCAACAATTCTGTCTCTGACCTCCTTGGCCAGTCCCTTTGACCTCATGATTCTCATTTGGTCTGGCATGCACTGTGAGCTGTGAGGTCTTATATAGACTGGTGTGTGCCTTTACAAATCAAGTCCTATCAGTTTAATTAAACACAGCTGGACTCCAATGAAGGAGTAGAACCATCTCAAGTAGGATCACAAGGAAATGGACAGCATGTGACTTAAATTCAGGGGTCTGAATACTTTCTGTACCCACTGTACTTTCGGCCACAATCCAAGTAGACTGTTTCTGGCCTCGCTCAATAATTTTGCATTAAGCAAAACAGTGCCCAAAGAGCAAGATATGGCCAGGCGTATGCGTATCAAATACTTGTGGTCACATGACCACACACTCTTAGCATGCTGTGAGGATTCTCTGATGCTGGCGCTATGTGAGGATTCATAAGTTTGCAGTCACAGGCTCTATCTAGCAAGTATACTTTAATGGGCCTGGATTTTGGACTCGGGTTTTAGGAACAACTGGAAGAGTTAAGCAGGACTGGTCATTTCCATACTCCCGTCCAGGAGGATGGTGTAAAAGGGCAGCTGAACTGCTCCATAAGGGTCTGTGTGTGGAAGTGGGAAGACCTTATTGCCTGCTGGTCAGTCTCTGCCAGGGGCTTTCTAAAACTGGACTTTGAACAGATGAACCCATTCTTTTATCCTGTTCTCCCATATGGACTGTTTGCTTATTTTGTTTGATCTTATGCCAGAGAATAGTCTGTTGGTTTTCATGTGAAGAAACTTTAAACAGACCGACTTGCTTTTAAAACATAATCTGCAAAAGAGTAGTTGCCATTTGAAAACTTTCATGTTCTAGTTGTCAAAGAAAGATGCAGATAACACTATCAAATGACTGCCAAGGATAACTGCACTTTACCAAAGGATTGCTAACTTTGTTTTCAGAGACAGACATTGGCAAAGTTTTGTGACAGCCCCATTTAAACAGTAAAACTATCATGAAATGTGATTTACAGCATTCTAGTCCTTTCCTGAAACCTACACAAAGGAATTAGTGGCAGAAGCACATTAGTAGTTGGTGTATTTTGAAGTTGTAAAACTTGCTATCATGAAGGAAAAAGCAATATTTATAACTACAAATCTCCAAAAGAAGTGAATATGTGTGTATGTTTGTACATTTTTTCATGGGTGGGTTACATCCTCCTGGGAGATTTGAGTTTAGAAAGTCACTACGTATTGTGAATCACAGATCTTCCCTTTAGCCGATGTGCTTTTGTCTTTTATTAAATGGATTTAGTTTCTTTTGGTGCTGAAGAGGTTAACGACCCTTCCTATGTTGGTTAGAAACTTGCACCTCCATCTCTCAGCAGTTTCTTACTTCGTTGCTACTGGAGATTTTTGAGTGCTGTTTTTTGATTTATGTTTTCTTCATTGTCCTATTATGTTGTAGCTGTTTTCGTTCTGACCCAAAGTCAGATATGCCAGATCACCAGTAACGCCGAATTAAGAGATTAGGCCCTCAAATAACGAGCGCTCGGAGAAAAGCATGCACACTGGTTGAGAGCAAATCACTTTTCTTTTTATTCCCTCAAGAAGGAGGGTTTTTTTACCATTTACAGTAATGTAACTCAATGTAACTCATGTAGCCCCCCTGTTACCCAGGTCATTCTGACTATTTAACATTTACCCAAAACATGTTTTTGCAGACTCTTGAGAACATTGCATATGAGATAAGTATAAAATCCTTGAATCGGAGACTATAAGGCTACAACAATATAACAACAAATTCTAGCAAAAGACGGAAAAACCTTAACGCGTCTATATCAGTTGGTATATTCCTATCCCTCTTTATATACCTCTCTTCCTAGGCAAATGCTTTTGTACATTTGTTGGTTTCTGTTATTTCTGTCTGTCTTACATGTTAATACACTAGCATTTCTGCCCCAGGCCTCCTGGGGGAGGGAGAGGTTACAGCTTAGGGAAGTACAGAACAGTAAGACTTGTGGCCCAAACCTCCTCACCTTTAAAAGTACCTTTGTGAGAGATAGTTAGAGCCCCAGCCCTAGGGATGGTTCAGGGCCCCTTTCCCTAGGCATGTACAGTCATTGTGTGACACATTTGTATGTTCTGTATCACAGAATAGAATGTGTTGTACTGTATGTGTTTGTGGAATGTTTTACATTGTAAGAACTACAGTAGATGAGCTGAAACCAATTGTATAGTTTTGAATTCTTGGCCAATTTATTTTAGTCCCATGAATCCCAGGTAAGACTGCCATACACTGGATTTTAAATTACGTTGATGTGTGCAGGTTTTGGACATCAAGTGACTGTAACCTGGCTAGAGTACTAGGGGGCTGCTGCAATTTATTTTATATTTTATAGTTTCATGTAAAATAGAAAAGTAAACACCTCAGCAGGGGTCTATCCCGTGACCAGACCCCTGAAGGAGCGTGGACCGCTGACACTAGCATCTGCACCACAATACATGTCACTGGTGAGACAGAGCAAGTTTTTCATAAAGCTCCTGTTAGATGGACTGTGGAAGCAAGGGCTGGGCAAATGGGTATGAGGTTAGAAAGATTGCGGAAATTTGTGATAGATCGTGGATGGGAGGTAGAAGTGACTGTGGGATGTGGTGGTGAAGACCAGGATGTGGATAGATATTACCAGCAATGAGGAGGAGCAGGAAAAGTGTTAGTTGGTGGGAACAGGAGAGGGCACAAGGTGGCTGTCTGTCTTTGAATACACAGGATTTTATGTTGAGGAATAGTGCTTATTAGTAGGTGAGATGGTTGGGGAGGATAGAGGGAGAGATGATCAGTTTATTACTAGGTGTAGGGATTGGGGGTTTAATATCAAGAGAAGGACTATGGGGATGGCAGTGGAAAGAAACAAACATTGTTTACTGTGACTATGTATCCAGGTTCATTCAGTTCCCTTCTGGTTCACTTCTGGTCTAATGATGCACTGAGAAGACTAAAGTCTATGCAGACATGTAACTCACAATATATTTGCTTACTAATGCATTAAGATGTGAATCAGAGGGAAGAGGCCTTTACTCATCTTGATCATCAGATAATCAAAGCTGAGCGAGATGCAAGATATACAGTATTACAGGCAGTGTAACAAAGCAGGTCATAAAAAAAATTGGGGAAGGGGTTAGTAGAGTGGTCAGTTGCAAAGCATATCAAGTGGATACAAGAAGTAGAGACAAGAAATATCACAGGTTGGGAAAGCTGGGTAACAGTAGCAAACATACCTGCGGGAGGAACAGATAATAGGCATGCTGATCAGAGACCGGTGGTGGTAGATGACCAGGTGCATTCCATATACATCATATTAAATTATGGTCTAATTCATTTCAGCACACTTACAGGTGCATCTCGCAAAATTAGAATATCATCAAAAAGTTAATTTATTTCCGTTCTTCAATACAAAAAGTTAAACTCAAATATTAGATAGAGACATTACAAACAGAGTGATCTATTTCAAGTGTTTATTTCTGTTAATATTGATGATTATGGGTTATAGCCAATGAACACCCAAAAGTCATTATCTCAGTAAATTAGAATATTTTATAACACCAGTTTGAAAAAATGATTTTAAAATCTGAAATGTTGGTTTACTGAAATGTATGTTTGGTAAATGCACTCAATACTTGGTCGGGGCTGCTTTGCCATCATTTACTGCATCCATGCGACATGGCATGGAGGCGGTCAGCGTGTGGCACTGCTGAGGTGTTCTGGACACCCAGGATGTTTTGATAGCAGCTTCAGCTCGTCTGCATTGTTGGGTCTGGAGTCTCTCATCTTCCTTTTGACAAAACCTCATAGATTCCCTATGGGGTTAAAGTCAGACGAGTTTGCTAGCCAATCTAGCACAGTGATGCTGTTGTTTTTAAACCATGAATTGGTATTTTTGGCAATGTGGATAGGTGCCAAGTCCTGCTGGAGAATGAATTGTGCATCTCCAAAAAGCTTGTCGGCAGAGGGAAGCAATAAGTGCTCTAAAATTTCCTCTAGACAGCTGTGCTGACTTTGGTCTTGATAAAACACAGTGGACCTACACCAGCAGATGGCATAGCTCCTGAAACCATCATTGATTGTGGATACTTCACACTAGACCTTGGAAGTCAAGGTCCAAGAGTCTGGAGGAACAGTGGATAGGAACACAATCCAAGCTGCTTGAGGTCTAGTGTGAAGTTTCCAAAATCAGTGATGGTTTGCAGAGCTATGTCATGTTCTGGTAGAGGTACACTGTTTTATCAAGACCAAAGTCAGCGCAGACATCTACGAAGAAATTTTAGAACACTTCATGCTTCCCTCTGCCGACAAGCTTTTTGGAGATGGTTTGAAAACAACAGTATCACTCTGCTTTATTGGCCAGCAAACTCATCTGACCATTGTAATGAGGAAGATGAGAGACACGAGTATATGACCCACGTGGATGATGCACTGAGCAGACTCTAGAATGCTACAAGGGTCCATAAATCTGACCAACATGCAGTTGAGAGTCAAGGTCCAAATTTTGCACCTGTGGCCCATTGTACTCAAGTTTCGCCAGTGCACCTCCGTATAGCTATGATTTCAGAAGCATACAGGCATATAATCGGCCTCTAGTGAGTTTTACATGATCAATTTGATAAAAGTAACGATGCAGTAATGTAATTTTTACAGATGTCCTGTTGAAAGTTGCAAGGCAGTGCTCTGGGCTGTAGGTTGGTGTACTCTCAGATTAAATTAGCATTGGCCTATGCAAAAATGGAGGCATAGTAAGATAATGGTGAAGTGTCACATGTTTACCTTAAGAAATATTGCATGTATACTGTATGAGTGAAAAACCCCTTGCTCATGTGATGCTTACAGGGTGAGAGATTGGTTTTGTTATATAAATTGAGGCTGGATGGGTCACAGACTTAAAGGGAACCTGTCACCATGATGAAAATGCATTTTAATTTGCAGGGAACATATTATAGAACAGTGAGAACTGAGTAGATTGATATATAGATTTGTGAGAAAAGATTCAGTTTAACCTGTGTTTTAAAAGCTTAAACCTCTGCTCTTTCTGACATTTTTGGTTCAGTGAGCAGTCCTATCTGTGACTGACAGCTATATCTGTATGCCCTCTTATATAAAGAAAGCTATCAGACACTGATGGAACCGCCCACTGGACCAACAATATTCAGAAAGAGCAGAGGTTTAAATGATTAAAACACAGGTTATACTGAATCTTTTCTCACAAAAATATACATCAGTCTGCTCCGTGCCCCTGCTCTATAACATGGTGTCTGCAGATTGGATTGTAGTCTCAAGGTGACAGGTTCCCTTTAATTTTTGTACTAGCCCTCTGTGTCTATAATGTTATATACTTAGGCTGTTAACTGGTTCCTGCAGCATTACAGGAACACCCGATTCGTACACTATGGCTGGGCCGAACAATGAAAGCAATTGTTACCATCCACCTTTCGTGTCTCCCCTTTTTCCTTATAGACTGTAAGCTTGCGAGCAGGGCCCTCATTCCTCTTGGTATTTGTTTTGAGCTGTGTGATTATTGTTATGCTGTAATGTCTATTGTCTGTACAAGTCCCCTCTGAAATGTAAAGTGCTGCGGAATATGTCAGCGCTATAGAAATAAAATTATTATAGTGGTTTGTAATTCGAACGCTGCTAACTTATTCTTCTTCTGCTTCTTCTTCTTATTATTATTCAGTTGATTTTCCGCAATTTGCGGCCCGAACCGCTACAGACTCCGTTGAGGTGTCGTTTCGAAGCCAGCATCCACGAGTGGTGTGCTAAGTAATTTTCGTGTCGATCAGATTTGTAGCTTTTGCGCAATTTGCGTTTGAAAAAAACATTTTCCTCAATGCATTTCAATGGGAAAATGTTGCCACAGGGAAAACATGCCCTGAGGCGATTCAAATGGCAGTTAAGCTTATTCATATGCGCAGGCACACCCAGTTACTATGCCAACGCCTACGAACTTCACATGACCTCTCCAGGACAGAGTTTCTGGCAGATAATATCAGCTCTTAAAGCAAAACCCACAGCACAAATGCAAATCTAGCTTCATCACATGATGCATGCCCCTGAGAGAGAATGTGCGCCAAAGTGGATTTAGAAGCCCAGTGCGCCAAACTGGCTCTTAAAGGGCCGACGCGCCAAAGTGATTCTTAAAGGGCTGACGCACCAAAATGAGTCTTAAAGGGCCGGCGCGCCAAATCGAAAGCTGAGTGACCCCAGGCTCCAAATCGGAGGCTGATTGACCCCGGCCTACAAATCGGACCCAGAGTGGCCCCACCCACCAAATCGGACCCAGAGTGGCCCCGCCCACCAAATCGGACCCAGAGTGGCCCCGCCCACCAAATCGGACTCAGAGTGGCCCCGCCCACCAAATCAGACTCAGAGTGGCCTCGCCCACCAAATCAGACCCTGAGGGGCCCTACCCACCAAATCAGATCGCATCCACCAATTGAAGCCCTGAGGAGCCCAGGCCACCGCATCGGATCCTGAGGGTTTCCACCCACCAAATCAGACCCTGAGGGGCCCCACCCACCAATTTGGACCCAGAGGGGCCCCACCCAAAAATTGGACCCAGAGGGGCTCCGCCCACAAAATCAGACCCAAAGGGGCCCCACCCACAAAATCGGACCCTGAGGGGCCCCGGCCACAAAATCGGACCCTGAGGGGCCCCGGCCACAAAATCGGACCCTGAGGGATCCCATCCACCAATTCAAGCCCTGAGGAGCCCAGGCCACTGAATCAGATCCTGAGGGTCCCCACCCACCAAATCAGACCATGAGGGGCCCCACAGGCCAAAGTGGCCCCTGAGAGGCACCCACAGTTAAAACGGATCCTGAGTTGAAAGTCTTGCAGGGGCAGCAGGCAAGTCTCTCTTAAAGGGGCAGCCCGGGCTCCATTTCAAATCACTATCTGTACTTCCTTCAGGAAATACACATCTAGTTATTATTATTATTATTATTAGTGACAATAAACCCTTAGCTATGGTTCTGCCCTTTGCTGCAGCTTTGCAACCTAAATTACACTTTTTTTTTCAATTTTGTCATTCTTCCTTGTCCTGAAAGTGAGCACTGATACAGCATATTATAGTTATTAATAATTACAGTGCTTTGAAAAAAGCACTATCTTGTAATCCGAACGCTGCTAACTTATTCTTCTTATTATTATTATTCAGTTGATTTCCGCAATTAATGCGGCCCGAACCGCTACACGCACAGAGTCCGTCGAGGCGTCGTTTCGGAGTCAGCGTCCATGAGTGGTGTGCTAAGTATTTTCCGTGTCGATCGGATTTGTAGTTTTTGCGCAATTTGCGTTTGAAAAATATTTTTGCCTTAGGAATACGTTGTTGTGAGGCGATTCAAATGGCAGTTAAGCTCATTGATATGTGCAGGCACACCCAGTTACAATGCCAACGCCTACGAACTTTTCATGACCCCACCAGGACACAGTTTCTTCCAGATAATATCAGCTCTTAAAGGGAAACCCACAGCACAAATGCAAATCTAGCTTCATCACAAGACGCATGCCCCTGAGAGAGAATGCGTGCCAAAGTAGATTTAGAAGCCCAGTGCGCCAAACTGGCTCTTAAAGGGCCGACGCGCCAAAGTGATTCTTAAAGGACCGGCGTGCCAAATCGAAAGCTGAGTGACCCCAGGCTCCAAATCGGAGGCTGATTGACCCCAGCCTCCAAATTGGAGGCTGAGCCACCCCGCCCACCAAATCGGACCCAGAGGGGCCCCGCCCACCAAACCAGACCCAGAGGGGCCCCGCCCACCAAATCGGACCTTGAGGCAAGTCTCTCTTAAAGGGTCAGCCCGGGCACCATTTCAAAGCACTATCTGTACTTCCTTCAGGAAATACACATTTAGTTTGAATTGTTATTTTCATAAAATTTTGAAATATTTAATCTGTAAAGAGATAAAGATTTTTTCAAAGTTTCTATAATTCAGATTATTAGTATGAAAACATAGGCTCTCCTGTAAAATGAATAGATTTATAGTTACTGTACAATAAAACAATAACAGTCAGCATTAATATATCTCAATTTATAAATATCTACATACGATTTATGCTCACTCCAGTAAATTAGTACCAATATATTTAGTTAGTAATCCTGTCAATAACTTTACCTTCACAGCACAGACTATGAATTGCTAAATATTATAATATGATTTACTGATGTTAAATGGCAAATCCTGGTTATCAGTGAGTAAAGATGAATTTCGCTTTAGTCAATGCTAATTTGCTAAGAGAACTGCTAAACTGTTCTCATGGGATGCCGTGTTATTAGCTCTTGGGTGGTAAACTATGAGCATGTTGTGAGCAGATTTGTAAATGAATTCTATCTTCTGTTAGTTACACTCATTTTATGGAGCTTCCACTTAGGAACATAAAATCTTTCATTGTTTTACTACATTGATTAATTCATCAAACATCAACACTAACATAGGAAAGTGCAATATTGCTACAAACATTCAATGTCTATTTGCAAATGTATTATATGCATTAAAAGACTGGATTTGGGGCTCACTGGCATTGTGGCTCACAATCTAGATTCCCTATCAGTATGTCTTTGGAATGTGGGAGGAAACCGGAGTACCCGGAGGAAACCCACGCAAACACGAGGAGAACATACAAACTCCTTGCAGATGTTGTCCTTGGTGGGATTTGAACCCAGAACCCCAGTGCTGCAAGGCTACAGTGCTAACCACTGAGCCACCATGCTACCCAACTATATTATATCTATTATAATATGTCATAATTAAATTTATAAGTTGTTTTTTTAAGTGCAGTTTATTATAAGTCAATAATTTGATGTTATTTGTATAAATTAGTGTTTAGTTTAGTATTCAAGAAGCGCTCCCATGATAGTTTTTATCCTCTTAATATACTGCACTGTGTACTTACAATTGCTCATTTTGCCTTTCTAACCAGCTAATTATTTTCTTTTCTCAGCTAATTGTAGAAACAGAAAGTGTTTTGTCACTGCAATTATAACCCCTCTTCTTCATCTCCTGACCCTCCTCCCCCTCCCAGGGACCTTTGCAGTGACTCTTGACTCCTACAGGGAAAATTAACCTCCTGTTTCAACATAGGGCTTAGAAGGATTCAGCTAGTGAGTTTTTAATCACGTGATGTCATAGACGTGATGGAAAAGAGAGCAATTAACTGGGTAGAAAGGCAAAATGAGCAATTGTAAGCACACTGTGCTATAAAATGTGATGGCTTAAATTTTAAGAGGATAAAAATGTTGATGGCAGTGCTTCTTTGAAGACATTCCCTACTGTTGCTTTAATAAATGCAATAGTTTTGTGATCATTGACTTCAGGTCTTGTGGAGGTCATGCCATCTAATTTAGAACTTTATTATTTTTAATCATAGTAACAACATTTACATTGGTAAGTTAAAGGGCTTCTCTGAGAAATATAATAAAATAATTAATACATATTTTAATAATAAATATTTTTCTAATTATCTTTATTTAGCAAAAAGGAATGCCATATATCAGTATGTGGCCCATCCTAGATTTCAGTCGAAACAGAGTTGGAAGGGCTGCTTGATGAACAAACAGAGTCAATAAAGCTGTCAGGCTGACTGAGATGGATGTCCATTCTCAGTCAGCTAAAGAATGGTCTTTTTTTTCCTTTAGTTTGGCTCCACTCAGTGTCCGGTCAGGTTGACTGAACAGATGAACATGCATTTACAATGCCTGACAGGACACGGCTGAGATGTAATGTCTTCATGGAGCTGATGTTCTTCATGTAGCCCATCCTTCTCAGCCCATCCTACTATGTGCCTTCTGAAATCTATGATGGGCTGCACACTGATGTATGGCAGTTGCCATCTTTGAAAATCTTCCAGAGTGCAGTAGATAAAGCATAACTTTTTGCTATATAAAAGTATTTAGAAAAATGTTTAATATTTAAATGTGTATTTATTTTATTCATTTTATGACATTTCTTGGAGAACTCCTTTATAGACATTTTAATCCCACCACCAACTTTGCCCCAGTACCACGGGAATCAACCTTTTTTGGGTACAGCTTTTGCAAGTCCTACCTCTTTTTGTCATAGGACATTGCAAATTTACCAGGAATGTTAGAGAAAAATTGAGACTGCCCTGCTAACTTGGTGATCATTGACATCTGTAGATTTATGACGGTCATAACAAACACTTACCTTTCATTCTTGTCATAACATTATATTTTTATAAATTTAGCCCCCAAACCACAAATAGAGCTGAGTGGATTGACTCATGGATGTTTGCATTCAAGTGAAATTTCATGAAATTTGTGGTTTCACACAAATTTGTACATTTTGATATTGAATTTGCGGTTCACAAAAGAATAAAAATAACTTGCCTAACACAATATTCTATACTGCTGAAGAATCAGAGTAGGCTAGTAACATTTTGCTTTGACCATATGGGCCTCCCCATAATGCCGTGCAACTATGACATGCTACAGATTATCACACTGTGTACAGTGATGGTCAATTCCTGTTTTTGTATGGCAGAGTCATTTTCCATCTCCAGAGTCACTGGGTAAGTCTCTCTCCTGTACAGTATGAGCTCTTATGGTCAGCATGGTCCTCACTCTCTCTCCAGTATAGTGTAAGCTCTTATGGTGAATGAGGTCCTCTCTATTTCGCTTGTAAAGTGTAAGCTCTTATGGTAAAAGGAGTTCTCTCTTCTTCTCCATGTGTATTTTCTGAGCAATTATAAAATTTCCATTTTTCATATTTCATCAAATTTGAATTTCGTAAGACCCACTCATTTCTACCCACAAGTAACATCCATGATTCACGGTTAGCTACATAACCCATTGATTTACAATATTCCTATGATTTATGGACAAACAACTTTCTGTCCAATGAATCTCAGAAAAACCTCATCGCTGACTGTTTTCATCATTCATTGTGTTATAGTGCATAACTTAACATGCTTTTAGTGTTTTGTGCACTTCTGATTAGAAATGGCTATTAGGGTTGATCAAATAGCTTCGGATAAGTACTTATCTGAATAGCATCTGAAACCCGTATACCTGGAGCGCTCCCAATAATCAACTATTTGGCTCCACAGCTGCATGTGTCATGGCTGTGCACTGTCACAACATATGGATGGATAGCCTGTGTGTTGGGCTCTCCATGCATGTGTTGTGACTGTCACACAGCCGCGACACATGCAGCTGCGGAGCAGAATAGCTGACTATCAGGAGCGCTCCAGGTATCCAAGTTCCCGATACAACTATTCTCAACTATTCGGTAAGCGCTATAGCTATTGGGATAAGGACTTATCCAAAGCTTTTAGATCAACCTTAATGGCTATGTTTATTCAAGTGGAATTGAATTCTGCCTAAAGTTTACATTTTGTGTATTTTGTAAAGCATTATTTTATGATATCATCCTGATGTACAGGTCTACAGCTTTAGTGATTCATTTTTTACATTACATTTTTTTTGGAGGGATTTCACACCATTTCCTATAAATATCATATAATTTCTAATTGCATTTAATTGTAATGTGCTCAGTTATACAAATTCAGATATACCAAATGCCTAAACAGAGCCAAACAGAACCATAACAGACAAGTCCTCTGTAATAATTAGCATTGATCTCGGATGTCATTGAATGTTCGATATATCAAGCTAGAAACAAAGACAATAGATGTTTGCTCTAATCTGTTTAATAATTATGGTGTTTCAGGGGTGTTATCATATTGCCATATATTTCTCGAATTGTGAAAAAATAGATAGAGGAGTGTTGAGTTTTCCCAACTCAATTCTGTGCTGATTGTCTTGTAAAATGCACCATGAAAATTGATCTGATCTGTGGTTTCTCAGTGATAGCCCCCCACACACTTATGTGTTCTGTCACATCATGCTCTAGTACCTGCTGTATGTATAGTATAACACTATGATGTGAGATGTGAACAGTATTTTTTTCTGTTGGACTCCTATTAACCTTAACACAAACAACCTTTGTATGCCTCGGTACAATATCCGGGATGTAGGGAAGTTAAGCAGATGCCTCATACACCTGTATTTCCACTGTATTATAGCTTAGCATACTGTAGCTTGTTGTGTGGAGTCATAAAAAGAAAGGTTGAGTGTTCATAGCCGAAACCTGCTGTGTGACGCCAAATTATATTGTATATGGTAAAAGTTACAAACTCAAGTACATTTTCACAAAAGTACAAAATAATGTGAAATTAAAAAAGAAAATTCCCTAAAAAGTGTATTGTTGCTAAGTTTGCATGTTTCTTGACCTTAGCCAAATCTAACAACCTGCTAGATTTGTTAAAGGAAACCTGTCAGGTCCCTCATGCCCTCCAACCCAGTAATATTCACATACATATGACTAAATCCTTTACCTAACCAGCCCTGTATAGCATTATTCAGTTTAATTAATGTTTAAAAAAAGCATTTATAACCTCCGCTTTTCCTATGCTAATGAAGTGTTTGACTAGTCAATGGCTTGTTAGATTCTCCTGACTAGTCGGCCCTCTTTCCATGTTATCATGCCCCTGTGAAGAGCCATTTTCTGAAGTTCCAGTCATGCGCAGTGCACCTCTGAAACCGGGAAGGGTACGCCTGACTACAGAGATGCTGCCGAAGTGAGGCGCGTGCTTGTGCGAGATGTGCATGAGCTGTAGATGATGTCGTCTCATGCAATATATGTTATCACACCCACAGTTTCTTGCTATGTAGTTTGTTTTTGAAAAAGACCTTGGTACGAGCATGAAACACGTAAAAATAATAACTACAAAATTGCTATTCAACTCTGGTACTGCTGTCTTCATACAGCAGTGAGGACTTCTCTGAAACGTCAAATCTCCTATCTCTATTAATCGATATGCAAAAGAGGGTTTACCTTCATTTTCCATCGGGACTGCAGCAGCTGTAATATTCATCTGCAATTATTGGAGTTGTAACAATCACAACCCTTTCAGGTGAGCAACTCCATAACTCCCTTCTTAGCTGTACTTTTCAATATCACCCTATGTGCCCTTGTCTCCACCCTTTTTTTATGAACTAATTTTGTTCCAGTACAGATAATTGCACTTGATGATGTTTATTTAAACAGTCATCATTACTTTCTATATTTAAAAAGATCTCTTAATTACAGGTAAATAATTTAATTTTTAAATTTTGAATTAAAGGGAACCTGTCAGCAGTTTTGGCCGATATAAGATACGGCCACTGCCTTTCAGGGCTTATCTACAGCATTCTATAATGCTAAAGATAAGCCCCCAGTCTGACGTCAAAGATAAGAAAAATAAGTTTTATTATACTCACCTGGGGGCGGTTTGTGGTGGTCCAGTTCGATGGGTTTCGCAGGTCCGGGTCCGGCACCTCCCATCTTCTTGCGATGCCATGCTCCTGTTGCTTCATCGCTCCCGGCATCACGCTCCTGTGCAGGCATACTTATCTGCCCTGTTGTATGTATGTGTGAGTGAGTGTGTATCAAGCCATGCCCACTCCACAAAGCCACGTCCACACCACATAGCCACACTCTCTCCACATGAAAAGCCCGTATAATATCTAATAATAAATATCTAATAAAAAAAAATATATACAGTATATACTGCTCAAAAAAATAAAGGGAACACTATTCCATTTGCAACAGGCTATTTGTGCTCCCTTTATTTCTTTGTGCAGTATATATATATTATACTGTATATAATAAAAGTCCAGTATACTGTATATATTTCATAGGCACATCTTGACCACAACAGGTCACACTGTCTATGTTGCCCATAGCAACCAATCACTAAGCATCTTTCATTTCACCAGAGCTGTTTAAAAGATGAAGGCTGAGCTGTGATTGCTTGCTATCAGCAACAGTTTTCCTTGTAGACAGTTGTGGTAACTGAGGTCTATTATTCTTATCATTTCTATGGTGCTATCATCCTTCTGTAAAGCTGGAAATAACAATTTATTACCGTGCCGACACAGACCACCCTCTGACACAGACTGAAGGGGGAGCCTAGAGTCAGGAACTTCTCTTTGTCTGGCAGGAAGCATTCTCCTTAATAGAGTTGAGCGAAACGGGTCGAAAAAATTCAAAAGTCGCCGACTTTTGGCAAAGTCGGGTTTCATGAAACGAAACCCGACCCTAGGATGAGGTCGGCCACGAGGTCGGCGACTTACGCACCAAAGTCGCGTTTCAAAAGTTTGTTTTGCGCTCTTTTTCAGCCAATCAGGATCCACGGACACTGTGGGCAACGTGATGACCTAGGCACGGGTCACCACCATCTTTCAGAAGGGCATGCAAGTGATTGGCTTGCTTTGGTGGGCATCACAGGGGGTATAAAAGGGCGTGCATGCCGACCGCCATCTTACTTCTGCCGATCTTAGTATAGGGAGAAGTTGCTGCTGATTCTGTAGGGAGAGCGTTAGGCAGGGAAGAAGACAAAAAAACTGCTTCTGCTGCTAGCGATTTGGCCTGCACAACACACAAGTCACTGTGTGTGCAGTGCAAGGGGAGGCTATATTGTGGTGTATCAGTGGTGTTGGTTGTTGGGCTGCCTTTTAAGGCTTCCTGACACGCTGGCATTGCTGTTTACCCACTTCTCCGCAAACTGCTTTTTTAAAACCAATCCAATCTCCCTTATCCTCTAGTCACTTTTGTCACAGCTGTGCCATCGAGCCTGTCACATAGCGCTCAGATATCAGTGGGCCTCACACAATCCACAAGTGTCCAGTGTCCAAAAGTGTGCGCAGAGATTCAAAATCTCCATTATCCTCTCGTCACTTTGGTCACAGGCAGCTGTGCCATCGGGCGTGTCACATAGCGCTCAGATATCAGTGGGCCTCACACAATCCGCAAGTGTCCAGTGTCCAAAAGTGTTCGCAGAGATTCAAAATCTCCATTATCCTCTCGTCACTTTGGTCACAGCTGTGCCATCGAGCCTGTCACATAGCACTCAGATATCAGTGGGCCTCACACAATCCACAAGTGTCCAGTGTCCAAAAGTGTGCGCAGAGATTCAAAATCTCCATTATCCTCTCGTCACTTTGGTCACAGGCAGCTGTGCCATCGAGCGTGTCACATAGCGCTCAGATATCAGTGGGCCTCACACAATCCACAAGTGTCCAGTGTCCAAAAGTGTGCGCAGAGATTCAAAATCTCCATTATCCTCTCGTCACTTTGGTCACAGGCAGCTGTGCCATCGAGCGTGTCACATAGCGCTCAGATATCAGTGGGCCTCACACAATCCACAAGTGTGCAGTGTCCAAAAGTGTGCACAGAGATTCAAAATCTCCATTATCCTCTCGTCACTTTGGTCACAGGCAGCTGTGCCATCGAGCGTGTCACATAGCGCTCAGATATCAGTGGGCCTCACACAATCCACAAGTGTCCAGTGTCCAAAAGTGTGCGCAGAGATTCAAAATCTCCATTATCCTCTCGTCACTTTGGTCACAGGCAGCTGTGCCATCGAGCGTGTCACATAGCGCTCAGATATCAGTGGGCCTCACACAATCCACAAGTGTCCAGTGTCCAAAAGTGTGCACAGAGATTCAAAATCTCCATTATCCTCTCGTCACTTTGGTCACAGGCAGATGTGCCATCGAGCGTGTCACATAGCGCTCAGATATCAGTGGGCCTCACACAATCCACAAGTGTCCAGTGTCCAAAAGTGTGCGCAGAGATTCAAAATCTCCATTATCCTCTCGTCACTTTGGTCACAGGCAGCTGTGCCATCGAGCGTGTCACATAGCGCTCAGATATCAGTGGGCCTCACACAATCCACAAGTGTCCAGTGTCCAAAAGTGTGAGCACAGATTCAAAATCTCCATTATCCTCTCGTCACTTTGGTCACAGGCAGCTGTGCCATCGAGCGTGTCACATAGCGCTCAGATATCAGTGGGCCTCACACAATCCACAAGTGTCCAGTGTCCAAAAGTGTGCGCAGAGATTCAAAATCTCCATTATCCTCTCGTCACTTTGGTCACAGGCAGCTGTGCCATCGAGCGTGTCACATAGCGCTCAGATATCAGTGGGCCTCACACAATCCACAAGTGTCCAGTGTCCAAAAGTGTGCGCAGAGATTCAAAATCTCCATTATCCTCTCGTCACTTTGGTCACAGGCAGCTGTGCCATCGAGCGTGTCACATAGTGCTCAGATATCAGTGGGCCTCACACAATCCACAAGTGTCCAGTGTCCAAAAGTGTGCGCAGAGATTCCAAATCTCCATTATCCTCTCGTCACTTTGGTCACAGGCAGCTGTGCCATCGAGCGTGTCACATAGCGCTCAGATATCAGTGGGCCTCACACAATCCACAAGTGTCCAGTGTCCAAAAGTGTGCGCAGAGATTCAAAATCTCCATTATCCTCTCGTCACTTTGGTCACAGGCAGCTGTGCCATCGAGCCTGTCACATAGCGCTCAGATATCAGTGGGCCTCACACAATCCATAAGTGTCCAGTGTCCAAAAGTGTGCGCAGAGATTCAAAATCTCCATTATCCTCTCGTCACTTTTGTCACAGGCAGCTGTGCCATCGAGCCTGTCACATAGCGCTCAGATATCAGTGGGCCTCACACAATCCACAAGTGTCCAGTGTCCAAAAGTGTGCGCAGAGATTCAAAATCTCCATTATCCTCTCGTCACTTTTGTCACAGGCAGCTGTGCCATCGAGCCTGTCACATAGCGCTCAGATATCAGTGGGCCTCACACAATCCACAAGTGTCCAGTGTCCAAAAGTGTGCGCAGAGATTGAAAATCTCCATTATCCTCTCGTCACTTTGGACACAGCTGTGCCATCGAGCCTGTCACATAGCGCTCAGATATCAGTGGGCCTCACACAATCCACAAGTGTCCAGTGTCCAAAAGTGTGCGCAGAGATTCAAAATCTCCATTATCCTCTCGTCACTTTGGTCACAGGCAGCTGTGCCATCGAGCGTGTCACATAGTGCTCAGATATCAGTGGGCCTCACACAATCCACAAGTGTCCAGTGTCCAAAAGTGTGCGCAGAGATTCAAAATCTCCATTATCCTCTCGTCACTTTGGTCACAGCTGTGCCATCGAGCCTGTCACATAGCGCTCAGATATCAGTGGGCCTCACACAATCCACAAGTGTCCAGTGTCCAAAAGTGTGCGCAGAGATTCAAAATCTCCATTATCCTCTCGTCACTTTGGTCACAGGCAGCTGTGCCATCGAGCCTGTCACATAGCGCTCAGATATCAGTGGGCCTCACACAATCCAAAAGTGTCCACTGTCCACAAGTGTGTGCAGAAATTCTAAATCTCCACTGTCCTATAGACACCTTGTACCTTGTTTTACATTACGATATAGTTTGTTGGATTTTGTCTACATTTCTACCAAAAATGAGGAAGGCTGGTGGAAGAGGCCGTGGAATTGGGCGGGGGTTGGCAGCTGGTAATGATGGTGTTGGTGGTGGATCTGATGGTAGTGGCAAGAGCAAAATAGGACCGAATGCAGGAGGTGCTGACCCTGCGTCATCGTCTGGCTACATAAGGCCTCGAACGCTTAGTTTTCTAGGAGTTGGCAAACCGCTTTTAAAGGCAGAGCATCAGGAAAAAGTTTTGTCTTACATTGCTGACTCAGCCTCCAGCTCTATCGCCTCCTCTTCTTCAGTTGTAAAAAGTAAAAGCACTGAGTCGTCATTGGAGGCTCATGTTCATGAACCACACCTTTCCTTGTGTCCTTCACCCCAACCAAGATTGAAGGATGACGCAGGCCATACTACTGATTACTCCATGGAGCTGTTTTCACATACCATGCCTGGATTATCAAGTCAAATGGTGAATTACCCAGGCCAAGATGAATCTGACATGGAGTGCACTGATGCACAGCCGCTGATGGATGATTCTGCTGGTACATTCACTCAGAGCACTACATTGTCCTCGCAGTGTACAGAGCCAGATTTTGACCCTGATGAGACTCAGGTGCCCCTTCCCGCACACTATACCACCATACACGGTGACACAGAGAAAGGTGCACATGACATAGAAGAGGAGGTGATGGATGACCCAGTTGTTGACCCAGATTGGCATCCATTGGGGGAAGAGGGTGCTGCTTCCAATAGCTCAGATGAGGAGCATCCACAGCAGACATCGACATCGCAACAGCTGTTATCTGGCAGGCCCGGAGCACTCCAAAGACAGGTTCCAAACATCAAAAGAGTTGCTGGACAGCTTGTCCAGAGGGTCAAAAGATCACAGCGTGCTAGGCCGCAAAATGTCTGCCAAAGTAGGAAGAGTGCAGTGTGGCACTTTTTTGAACAAAATCCTCATGATCAGGCCAAGATTATCTGTAAGAAGTGCGCAAAGACCTTTAGCCGAGGGAAAAATCTGAAAAATTTGAATACCAGTTGCATGCTTAGACATTTAACCAGCATGCACTTGCAAGTGTGGACACAACACCAAACCTCAAGTGCCACATGTGCAACTGATCACAACGAAGGTAGTCAGCAACGCTACATTGTTTCCCCCACTGTAAGCCCACCGGTTAGCACAGCAGCAAATGTTGAGGTGTCGTTGCAAGGCCACAGCAGTCAGGGAATCCCACTGTTATATCAACGAAAGACTGATTCTAGGCCATCAGAAAGAACACCAACTCCATCACCATCATCAACCCTCTCTCAGTCCGCCCTGTCCACCGCTACTTCCACCATATGCAGCTCTCAAGTCCAGCTCACCCTCCCAGACACTATGAGTAGGTCAAGAAAGTACTCAGTCTCTCATCCGCGTTCACTGGGTTTGAACGCCCACATTGCCAAACTAATCTCGTTTGAGATGATTCCCTTTCAGTTGGTGGAAAGCACAGCTTTCTGCGAACTCATGGCCTATGCAGTACCACACTATGACCTACCCAGTCGCCAGTTCTTCTCTCGCAAAGCCATCCCAGCCCTCCACCATCATGTGAAAGACCGCATTGTCCATGCACTCAAGCAGTCAGTGAGCGGAAAGGTGCACCTCACAACTGATGCATGGTCCAGTCGGCATGGCCAGGGCCGTTACGTGTCCATCACTGCGCACTGGGTTAATATGGTGGATGCAGGGTCCACAGGGGACAGCGGTGGTGGGACAGTGCTGCCTAGCCCACGGTATAGGAAACAGTTGGCTGTAGGCGTTCGACCCTCCTCCTCCTCCTCCTCCTCCAGAAGCAAAAGCTCGTCCACAGAGCGCAGTCGTACGAGCACTCCATCTGCAGCTGCCACTGTTGCACACGATGTGTCCCCCTATCGAGCAGCTAGTGGAAAGCGTCAGCAGGCTGTGTTGCAGATGATGTGTTTGGGCGACAGACACACCGCCGAGGTGCTGGCCGAGTACTTGAAGCGATAAACTTAGTCATGGCTGGGCAGTGTACATCTTGAGGCAGGCAAGGTAGTTAGTGATAACGGCCGTAATTTTGTGGCAGCCATAGCCCTTTCAAAACTCAGCCACATACCTTGTTTGGCTCACACCTTGAACCTGGTGGTGCAGTGCTTCCTCAAAAATTATCCGGAGTTAACAGCCCTGCTCCAGAAGGTGCGAAGACTGTGCGCGCACATCCGCCGGTCGCCTGTACACTCCGTTCGTATGCAGAAGCTGCAGCGATTGCTCCACCTTCCCAACCACCGCCTCATTATCGACATTGCAACAAGGTGGAACTCCACCCTGCACATGGTGGAGCGGCTGTGCGAGCAGAGGCAGGCCATAATGCATTTGTGGGAGGATACACGGCCAGGCACTTTGAGAGCAGACATGTAGTTGACAGGCGTGCAGTGGTCGAAGCTGAAAGACCTTTGTAAAGTCCTTCAGTGTTTTGAGGAATGCACTCGGCTGGTAAGCGCAGACGACGCCATCCTAAGCATGAGCATCCCACTTATGCGTCTGCTCATGCAAACTTTGACGCACCTTAAGGAGCAGGCGTCTGCAGCCAATGTTGATGAGGAGGAAGAGGAGGAGGGAATCCTTGATGACATTCAGCCATTGTCTGCTCAGGGACCTCTCCTGGACGAGGTGGAGGAAGAAGAGGAGGAGGAGGATGATGATGGGGATGATTACTTAGGGGAGGAGGATGCATCTCGTGGGGCAAGTGAAAATGTTGGCGTGGCAAGGTCTGGTACAGGGTTTGTGCGTGACTGGAGGGATGTGGATTTGCCAGAAAGTGCTCCTCCACCCAGCACTCGCAGTGCATCATTGACACCGGGAACATTGGCCCACATGTCAGATTATGCCTTGCGGATCCTAAAAAGGGACCCCCGCATTGCCAAAATGATGAACGATGACGACTACTGGTTGGCCAGCATCCTGGATCCACGCTATAAAGGCAAATTACAAAACATCATGCCACAGGAGAACCTTGACCTAATATTGGCTAATAAACAAGCAACTCTGGTAAATCGGTTGCTTGAGGCATTCCCAGCACACAGCAGCGGTGATGGTTCTCACACGAGCCGTACGGGCCGGGGGCAGCTTGGCAGAGGTGTTCGTGGTGAACACAGCAGAAGTGGCGTTGGAGACAGGGGTTTCATGACAATGTTGTGGACTGATTTTTCAAATACCGCTCACACAACTGGTAATACTGCAACGATGGAAAGTGACAGGAGACAGCAGTTGTCAACTATGGTTACAAACTACTTTTCCTCCCATATCGATGTTCTCCCACACAGGTCATTCCCCTTTGACTATTGGGCCGCTAAACTGGACACCTGGCCTGAATTGGCCCAATATGCCTTACAGGAGCTCGCTTGCCCAGCTGCAAGTGTGCTATCGGAAAGAGTCTTCAGTGCAGCTGGATCAATCCTGACAGAAAAAAGGACCCGTCTGTCAACCCAAAATGTGGATGATCTAACCTTCATTAAAATGAACCACGCATGGGTTTCCAAGGATTTTGTCCCACCTTCCCCTGATGACACATAGGGTGACAGAAAAATGGCTTGCTTTGGTCCACCTCTTCCTGGTACTTCACCTATTTCGCCTTTTGCATCAGCTGAATGTCCAACATCAACATATGCCACTTTCTAAAACTCCCTAACTGTGCTGCCTCCCCCCCCATGGCCGGGGTCACCACCTACCGCACGACACCGTGCGAGTGCCGTTGCCCTGGACAGGTGGGTAGGCCGACTCTTGGGCGCGGGCACTCGCACAGGATCCCTCATAGTGCAATCAAGTGTCTCTGACGGTGGTAGTGCACACCCGCCGTCAGACACACCGCTGTACTATGAGGGGCCCAGTGCCAGTACCGACGCCCACGAGTGGGCCCCCCTTGCTTGGGCAGGGCCCCAGCATTTGCAATCTTTACCTCTCCCTGCTCCTCCGCTGTGTAATCTGGGCCGTCAAATCCATACTGTGCCTGACACCGTCTGAGCCTGCCTCCTCAGACATATATTTTGAATGTGTACGCTATCCATACATGTTATCCGGGGATACGGTACCCTTTCTAACCTTTGTGCAATCACGTGCAATCCATACTGTGCCTGACACCGTCTGAGCCTGCCTCCTGAGACATATATTTTGAATGTGTACGCTATCCATACATGTTATCCAGGGATACGGTACCCTTTCTAACCTTTGTGCAATCACGTGCAATCCATACTGGGCCTAACACCGTCTGAGCCTGCCTCCTGAGACATATATTTTGAATGTGTACGCTATCCATACATGTTATCCGGGGATACGGTACCCTTTCTAACCTTTGTGCAATCACGTGCAATCCATACTGTGCCTGACACCGTCTGAGCCTGCCTCCTGAGACATATATTTTGAATGTGTACGCTATCCATACATGTTATCCAGGGATACGGTACCCTTTCTAACCTTTGTGCAATCACGTGCAATCCATACTGGGCCTAACACCGTCTGAGCCTGCCTCCTGAGACATATATTTTGAATGTGTACGCTATCCATACATGTTATCCTGAGACCTTTCTAACCTTTGTGCAATCACGTGCAATCCATACTGGGCCTAACACTGTCTGAGCCTTCCTCCTGATACATATATTTTGAATGTGTACGCTATCCATACATGTTATCCGGGGATACGGTACCCTTTCTAACCTTTGTGCAATCACGTGCAATCCATACTGTGCCTGACACCGTCTGAGCCTGCCTCCTGAGACATATATTTTGAATGTGTACGCTATCCATACATGTTATCCAGGGATACGGTACCCTTTCTAATCTTTGTGCAATCACGTGCAATCCATACTGGGCCTGACACCGTCTGAGCCTGCCTCCTGAGACATATATTTTGAATGTGTACGCTATCCATACATGTTATCCAGGGATACGGTACCCTTTCTAACCTTTGTGCAATCACGTGCAATCCATACTGGGCCTAACACCGTCTGAGCCTGCCTCCTGAGACATATATTTTGAATGTGTACGCTATCCATACATGTTATCCCGGGATACGGTACCCTTTCTAACCTATGTGCAATCATATGCAATCCATACTGTGCCTGACACCGTCTGAGCCGGCCTCCTGAGACATATATTTTGAATGTGTACGCTATCCATACATGTTATCCAGGGATACGGTACCCTTTCTAACCTTTGTGCAATCACGTGCAATCCATACTGGGCCTGACACCGTCTGAGCCTGCCTCCTGAGACATATATTTTGAATGTGTACGCTATCCATACATGTTATCCAGGGATACGGTACCCTTTCTAACCTTTGTGCAATCACGTGCAATCCATACTGGGCCTAACACCGTCTGAGCCTGCCTCCTGAGACATATATTTTGAATGTGTACGCTATCCATACATGTTATCCGGGGATACGGTACCCTTTCTAACCTTTGTGCAATCACGTGCAATCCATACTGGGCCTAACACCATCTGAGCCTGCCTCCTGATACATATATTTTGAATGTGTACGCTATCCATACATGTTATCCGGGGATACGGTACCCTTTCTAACCTTTGTGCAATCACGTGCAATCCATACTGTGCCTGACACCGTCTGAGCCTGCCTCCTGAGACATATATTTTGAATGTGTACGCTATCCATACATGTTATCCAGGGATACGGTACCCTTTCTAACCTTTGTGCAATCACGTGCAATCCATACTGGGCCTGACACCGTCTGAGCCTGCCTCCTGAGACATATATTTTGAATGTGTACGCTATCCATACATGTTATCCAGGGATACGGTACCCTTTCTAACCTTTGTGCAATCACGTGCAATCCATACTGTGCCTGACACCGTCTGAGCCTGCCTCCTGAGACATATATTTTGAATGTGTACGCTATCCATACATGTTATCCAGGGATACGGTACCCTTTCTAACCTTTGTGCAATCACGTGCAATCCATACTTGGCCTGACACCGTCTGAGCCTGCCTCCTGAGACATATATTTTGAATGTGTACGCTATCCATACATGTTATCCAGGGATACAGTACCCTTTTTAACCTTTGTGCAATCACGTGCAATCCATACTGGGCCTGACACCGTCTGAGCCTGCCTCCTGAGACATATATTTTGAATGTGTACGCTATCCATACATGTTATCCAGGGATACGGTACCCTTTCTAACCTTTGTGCAATCACGTGCAATCCATACTGGGCGTGAGAACGGCTGGCGAGCTGTTAAGCAAGCTACAGCACCTGTCCAGACAAGTACAGGGATTCCCTAGCGAGGAGACTTATTTGATTGTTTTCAATGTTGGGACAGCAATTTTTGGGGAGCACTATACTCTGGAGAATGATAGATGGGGCCCACCATACACTGGAACATTCCAAAGGTGGACATCAGACACTGGAGCAGCATTTACAGGGCCCATTATACACTAGAGCATTAGAAATGGGGCCCATTATGTTTGGAGCATTATTTGGGCCCATAAGACAGTGGAGCTTCATCCATGGGGACCAACATATACTGTAGCATTATGTGGAGCTCATCATATACTGTTTCAAACATTATATGGGACCAATGATTCTGTATGGAGAAATAGATGGGCCTCGTCATGAGATGTAAAAAGTGAGGTATTTTTCATTGTACTATACCGCTATTTATCTGCCGTATCGGAGCATGATGAGTTGTGGTATGTGTTAAAGGGGCGCTCTTTCGCCCAGGGCACATGAATACCTGCAGCCAGCCCTCCCCCCCACAACTTTAGCCAAATAACACCCATTTTTCAGTGCGTAACTTGTATTATGAAGTTAATTAAGGTTGACAAGCTTAAGTAAGAAGAATTGATGCTTTTGGCATTCAAATGGGCACTGTAGTTGTGTTTCCTGTCCTCCTCTCACTGCCGTCTTTTATTCCCCATTGACTTACATTGGGTTTCGTGTTTCGGGACGACCCCGACTTTTCCCTATAATCGGACGATCTTGCTCGACCCGACTTTTGGAAAAGTCGGGTTTCACGAAACGAAACGCGACCCTAAAAAAACAAAAGTCGCTCAACTCTACTCCTTAACTTAAAAATTCAAACACAGATTAAAAAAGAAACACAAGACAGATTTCTCCAACCCAGGCATCATTTTAATCAGTGTAACAGCACCAACCTGACAATGCCTGGTTTGCTTTAAACTTATTTATACAGCTACAACTAATGCCACTCTAATTTAGTCCTTCTTTACAATTTCTGAGAAAGAAGAGAAAAAAGCCAAGACTAACTAACAATGGCATGCACAACCACAAATGTAAAACATATGGAAACCATTATTACACCTCAAACAAAACAACATTAAAATCAAATAAAAATGTAGATATATGACAATCAACCTACGCCCCCTTCCTAAGAAACAGTTGTGTGGAAAATCCACCATAAATGACAATTATGATTGAGCTGACTGATACAAGAGGCACATATGGAAATCAAAACATGATGCAACCAAAGAGAAGAACTAGTGTTCATACATGAGAAATATGTGTCAACAATTTGAAATAGATCCTGACAATGGTTGCAAATGTGCAAATATAGCAAAGATTCCAAGGACATATAGTCACATATAAAGTGCCATAAATTCAGGGTTCAATAGAGATAACCCCTAATCATATAAACACAAAGCTAACCAGTGCCTCTAGATGGTAAACCAACATATAAGTAAGCCACTGATAGACCAGAAGTTCTTTTGCATTAGCAAAAGGATTTTTTATCGGTATACAACCTGATGAATGACGGCCTGATGCGGGTAGAAGGAAGAGGCCTGGTGGCTATAAGAGGATACAGATAATCCCGGTCACAATAGCAGCTCAAGGAAAGGCTTGTAATGAAGCCATATAAATGCAAATGAGCAATAAAGAGAGGGGGGGAGGGTGGGAAACCCCACGCGTATCGCTGCACTCGGCAGCTTCGAGGGAGGGAACCTGGAGATGACATACAAGCACATGCTATATACAGGGGGAGATGACATACAGGTATATACTATATACAGGAGGAGAATACCTACAGGTATATACTATATACAAGAGGAGATGACATACAAGTATATACTATATACAGGGGAGATGACATTCAGGTATATACTATATAAAGGGGAGATGACATACAGGTATATACTATATAAAGGGGAGATGACATACAGGTATATACTATACACAGGGGAGATGACATACAGGTATATACTATATACAGAACGAGATGAAATACAGGTATATACTATATACAGAAGGAGATGACATACAGGTATATACTATATACAAGGGAGATGACATACAGGTATATACTATGTGCAGGAGGAGATGACTTACAGCAACATTTTATGTGCAATATAATCATTATAATTTGTTATAACCAACCACAGTTTGTTACTATGCCCGGGCTCTTCAGCTAGTAATCAATAAAAATTATTTTTTTAAATTTAAAAAATGTATCATTCAAACGCTCTCTTTTACCTGTGGTTAATATGCACCTGGGTTGTTTTGCACAAGTGTTAACTAGACATTTTCTGTAATCTCTTCATGTACAGTATTCACTTCTACAACCCCAATAACCACAAGATGACTGCTTTACTATGAAATTTTTATTGCGTTATTTCCATTCAGGCCAAAAGCATTAAGAAAATTTGATTTGAGTTTTGTCCTCTCAGCATCATCTTCAGTTGTGAAAATTAATGTCCACCCCTGAAGCTAGAGCATTATTTTCTGTTCACAGTTCAGATTTGGCCCTTATGTAATGAATAAAACTGCTAAACATCGTATAATCTCATTTTTATTATTGTAAGATGAGATTTTTGTATGTTATGTGACTGGGATTTAATGACAACATAATTTCAATATAAAATATGAATGTGAATATTTTAAACTGTACGTGGTTGTTATTTATGAAAAATCCTGTCAAAAATAATGATAATGTGAAAACACAAGAGTATGGAAAGTCTCTTAACATTTCTCCTTCAAGCATATTCTAAAATGAATAAAGGTTATTGATAAAGTACAGTATTGTGCAAATTAATTGGGACAAAGCATTTTTTTAAGTAAAATCATATGTTGGTTACCAGTCAGTGATTCAAACCAGTTTTAACTGCTGTGTACAGGCACTCACACCTGTTCAAAGCTGTTAAAACTAGTTTGAATCACTGACTGGTAACCAACTTACAATTTTACTTAAAAAAATGCTTTGTCCCAATTAATTTGCACAGCACTGTATCATCACCGATTAACACAAAGTTTTTAATTAGGCCTATATTGCATCTTTGAGTAAATGGAGCTTAACAATTTGATGATTGGCAAAATGTTACTGTATAACTTGTTTTTGACATTTGTAACTACTTAAAGATTTAATAAAGGGATTGTATCATCTTTTCTGTTGAGGCGCAAACTGCTCTACTGCTTCCAGTCTTCTTGGGGTGGTGCACTCCTGCAGATTGGCAGTACATACCATAGACATTTTCACGCCACTGGTCCGATCTGCGGGATCTCACATGCTGTGTATGGAGGCAGCTTTCCCTCTGCAGCATGGGTGTAGCGTAGTGGCAGCAATCCGACCATCTTCAGGACAGCATTGACAGGCTTTAAAACAAAGAGGTTGCAAGCGTACACTCATGACCTAGAAAAATGTCTGCCAATATCGGCAATGAGCAGTAAAATATAGGGCACAGTGGACTTTTAATAAAAGTTATATTTCTAAGTTTCCAGTTTTTACAAAATCTTTGCAATTCTACATATATAAGAAGAAGATAAAACAATCTCTTTAACAGTCTGTATTGTGTAAAAGTGAACCTGTTACAGTGTAATACCACAAGACCAAGGTCATTCTCTTTACTCATCACTAGGCTACTCCGATTGCTAGTGAAACAAACCCTTTGACTTTCATATTTATTCCGTCTTTTGGAACCCTTCCTTCCGAAGTGTTGCTGGAAAAGAAAGCAAATTATCTACCTAAATTTGTGGGTCATAAAGAAGCATTGATGAAACAGGTACTGCGCCATTTAAATTAAAATGGGCTGTATACATGTATTGTTTGTTGCAACATTTATAAATGCCAAGTAAATCCAGACTTTCTGCTACCAATTCAGTATGTGTGGATGCAGTTGATGCCAGAACAAACTGATAGGATGTGCAAAGTGGCTTGAGTGTCTTTTCATGTGGCTTTGGGACAGATCCCGAGACCCCTCTTAATTTAACTACCAATGTAGAGGAACACTGGGGGATCTTCTGCTGCCTGTGCAATAGCACTTGCAGTTGAGCATGTTGCTTATTCCTACAAGTTGGGAGAAGGCACCTTTCAAATATAAGAGACCTGGAGGAGTTTCGAAAAGAAGAGTGGTCCAAAATTCCAGAGTTAAAAGAAGCTTGTTAATGGATCTAGGAAGCAATTAAATGAGGTTATTTATTCCAAAGAATGTGCAACTAATATTAAGCTGAGGGTGCCAACAATTTTATCCTGCTCATTTTGGGGGTTTTGGGTGAAATTATGTCTAATTTGCCTTTTTTTCTCAGTTTTTTTGTGTTGTTCCAATACACACAAAGGAAATAAACATGTGTATAAGAAAACGTGCAATTACATTAATGTTCTGGGAGAAATACTTCATTTTTTGGAACAATTTTAAAGATGCCAACAATTTCAGCCATCACTGAATGTACAGTAATGAGGAAAAATAAATACATCCTCTTTGAATTCTACAGTAGTTTTATGTATCAGGACATAAAAAAAAACAACTCGTCCTTAAAATGTTTTAAAATTAGGTAAATAGGTAAATAGGCCATGATGTTCCCATGTGCAAAATGCTTTTTTTCTGCTGAATGTTTTCTGCTGCATTTGTTTTGTAGGTGTCGGCACAAAAATATGCAACAGCTATCTTTTCTGATTGTGCTTTTGCTGTATTTTTATGCTTTTTTTATGTGTTTTTGGTGCAGATTTGTGCAGCATTTTTACTTGCTTTTAGTACAGAAAAACTTCTGCACTTGAAAACAAAATGTTGTTTTTACATCCATTTTATCTGGCTCCCCATAGAAGCCTGTAAGGAAAAAAAAACACATGAAAAATACACAGTTCAATAACATCCTTAAATGCATTATGACCAAGGGTTTAGATGAAATCACAGCCAATTTGCTTGAACTGTTAAACACAGCAGAATTTTTACACAGAAAAAACAGTGGAAAAACATGGACCTTGGGCTGAATTTGCTACAACATCCATTTCTGGGAAAATTGTCAACTTTTTTGAATGATTTCCACTTATGAATAATATTTCTCACTGTGGGATGTTGGACTTCAAAACATTTGGAGATGGCCTTATAAACCTTTCCAGATAAATGTGTAGCAACAATTTCTTCCCTAGGGTCATTGCTGGTATATTTTTTACTTTCCATTCTTTTAAAAAAGCACTCCCATGAAAGCTATTATCCTCTTAATACGATTGCAGTCATCATATTATACAGCACTGTGTACTTACAATTGCTCATTTTGCCTTTCTACCTAGCTAATTCTTCTCTTTTCTCTGTTTTATGTATAAAAAGGAAGTGTCTTATCCCTGCATTTATCATTTGCTTCTTCAACTCTTGACTGAGCTGCTCTGCCCCTCCCCGGCCAGGAACTTTTGCAGGTACTTATGACTTTTACAAAGAAAATTGACCTCCTGTTTCTACATAGAGCTTAGAATGATTCAGCCAGTCATTTTTTAATCATGTGATGTCATAGACCTAATAGAAAAGAGAAGAATTATCAGGGTAAAAAGACAAAATGAGCAAATGTAAATACATAGTGATATATAATATGATGATTGCAATATATTAAGAGAATAAAAACTTTGATGGGAGTGCTTCCTTAAACCCTTCACCCTGAAGCCTGTTTTCACCTTCCTTCAGCTGAAGGAACTTCTACCCAATAAACTGAAGGATCTTTCAGTTCATTTAATCAGTCATGGAAGGAACTGCAAGTTGTGGTATAGTGTGTTTGTGTGTGTGTGTGTGTGTAAATGTGCATTTAGCAGAGTCTTGTGTGTCTATATGTACATATATAGCAGAGCTGTGTGTGTGCCTTTATGTGTATGCATGTAGCAGAGCTGTTTGTGTCTGTGTGTGCATGTAGCAGAAGTGTGTATGTCTATATGTGCATATATACCAGAGCTGTGTTTCTATATGTGCATGTAGCAGGACTTTGTGCCGATATTTGCAAGTAAATATATAGAGTTGTGTGTCTAAATATGCATAGGTAGCAGTGCTGTATGTCTATATATGCATATGTCATAGAGCTGTATGTATATATCTACATATGTAGCAAAGCCGTATGTGTCTATATGAGCATGTAGTAGAACTGTGTGTCTATATGTGCATGTACTGTGCATGTAGTAGAGCTGTGTGTATCTCTATGTGCATATGTAACAGAACTGTGTGTTTCTATATATGCATGTAGTAGAGCTGTGTGTGTCTATATGAGCAAGTAACATAGCTGTGTGTGTCTAAATATGCATACAGTTTTGGCCAGAAGTATTGACACCCCTGCAATTCTGTCAGATAATACTCAGTTTCTTCCTGAAAATGATTGCAAACACAAATTCTTTGGTATTATTATCTTCATTTAATTTGTCTTAAATGAAAAAACACAAAAATAAATGTCCTAAAGCCAAATTGGATATAATTCCACACCAAACATAAAAAAGAGGGTGGACAAAAGTATTGACACTGTTTGAAAAATCATGTGATTTGTGTAATTAACAGCACCTGTAACTTACCTGTGGCACCTAACAGGTGTTGGCAATAACTAAATCACACTTGCAGCCAGTTGACATGGATTAAGGTTGACTCAACCTCTGTCCTGTGTCCTTGTGTGTACCACAATGAGCATGGAGAAAAGAAAGAAGACCAAAGAACTGTCTGAGGACTTGAGAAACCAAATTGTGAGGACGCATGAGCAATCTCAAGGCTACAAGTCCATCTCCAAAGACCTGAATGTTCCTGTGTCTACCATGCGCAGTGTCATCAAGAAGTTTAAAGCCCATGGCATTGTGGCTAACCTCCCTAGATGTGGACGGAAAAGAAAAATTGACAAGAGATTTCAACGCAAGATTGTGCGGATGTTGGATAAAGAACCTCGACTAACATCCAAACAAGTTCAAGCTGCCCTGCAGTCCGAGGGTGCAACAGTGTTAACCCGTACTATCCGTCGGCATCTGAATGAAAAGGGACTGTATGGTAGGAGACCCAGGAAGACCCCTCTTCTTACCCCGAGACATAAAAAAGCCAGGCTTGAGTTTGCCAAAACTTACCTGAAAAGCCTAAAACATTTTGGAAGAATGTTCTCTGGTCAGATGAGACAATAGTAGAGCTTTTTGGGCAAAGGCATCAACATAGAGTTTACAGGAGAAAAAAAGAGGCATTCAAAGAAAAGAACATGGTCCCTACAGTCAAACATGGTGGAGGTTCCCTGATGTTTTGGGGTTGCTTTGCTGACTCTGGCACTGGACTGCTTGACCATGTGCATGGCATTATGAAGTCAGTAGACTACCAACAAATTTTGCAGCATAATGTAGGGCCCAGTGTGAGAAAGCTGGGTCTCCCTCAGAGGTCATGGGTCTTCCAGCAGGACAATGACCCAAAACACACTTCAAAAAGCACTAGAAAATGGTTTGAGAGAAAGCACTGGAGACTTCTAAGGTGGCCAGAAATGAGTCCAGACCTGAATCCCATAGAACACCTGTGGAGAGATCTAAAAATGGCAGTTTGGAGAAGGCACCCTTCAAATATCAGGGACCTGAAGCAGTTTGCCAAAGAAGAATGGTCTAAAATTCCTGCAGAGCATTGTAAGAAACTCATTGATGGTTACCGGAAGCAGTTGGTCGCAGTTATTTTGGCTAAAGGTTGTGCAACCAAGCATTAGGCTGTGAGTGCCAATACTTTTGTCTGGCACATTTTTGGAGTTTTGTGTGAAATGATCAATGTTTTGCTTTTTGCTTCATTCTCTTTTGTGTTTTTTCATTTAAGACAAATTAAATGAAGATAATAATACCAAAGAATTTGTGTTTGCAATCATTTTCAGGAAGAAACTGAGTATTATCTGACAGAATTGCAGGGCTGTCAATACTTTTGGCCACAACTGTATGTCGCAAAGCTGTGTGTGTCTCTATGTGCATATGTAACAGAGCAGTGTCTCTCTGTATTTGCATGTAGCAGAGCTCTGTGTCTATATGTGCATATGTAGCAGGGTTGTATGTGCATATCTACATATGAAGATATAACAAGAGAACATAGAATGGCAGATTTGCAAAAATTTGCAAAAATTCTCTGCAGCCAAAAATATGGCAGTAATCAGCAAGTGCTGAACAACAAATACAGGGTATTTAGTCGATATGTTTTTTTGCAAAAAAAGTATACCAAGCTGCCTCACCAACGTCAAGGTAACCCGTGTCGAAGCAGTCCGTATCTAATGTATTTAATACCTGAACATCTGAACAGTGTCTTGACATGAACAGGATTCAGACAGGCTGCTCCACAGTGTGGGCTTATGGTCTGAGACAGCTCTTTTGTACACCTCACACAGGAGAGGGGTGGGGTCTCCCAAACCATGCTAAGCAAGGAAAAAATGGATTAAAAACACATGTGAAGTGCACAAATGTGAACACGTCGGTCAGACAGTGTTCACACCACCCATTAACTAAAATATAACAAGAGAACATAGAATGGCAGATTTGCAAAAATTTGCAAAAATTCTCTGCAGCCAAAAATATGGCAGTAATCAGCAAGTGCTGAACAACAAATACAGGGTATTTAGTCGATACGTTTTTTTTGCAAAAAAAGTTCAGGTATTAAATACATTAGATAGGGACTGCTTCGACACGGGTTACCTTGACGTTGGTGAGGCAGCTTGGTATACTTTTTTTGCAAAAAAACGTATCGACTAAATACCCTGTATTTGTTGTTCAGCACTTGCTGATTACTGCCATATTTTTGGCTGCAGAGAATTTTTGCAAATTTTTGCAAATCTGCCATTCTATGTTCTCTTGTTATATCTTAGTTAATGGGTGGTGTGAACACTGTCTGACCGACGTGTTCACATTTGTGCACTTCACATGTGTTTTTAATCCATTTTTTATATCTACATATGAAGCAGAGCTGTCTATGTCTATATGTGCATGTAGTAGAGCAATGCGTGTCTATATATGCATATGCAGCAAAGCTGTGCATCTAAATCTACATATGTAGCAGATCTATGTGTGTCTATATGTGCTTGTAGCAAATCTGTGTTTATGTACGTACAGTTAGGTCCATGTATATTTGGACAGAGACATTTTTCTAATTTTGGTTGTAGACATTACCACAATGAATTTTAAACAAAACAATTGAGATGCAGTTGAAGTTCAGACTTTCAGCTTTCATTTGAGGGTATCCACATTAAAATTGGATGAAGGGTTTAGGAATTTCAGCTCCTTAACATGTGCCACCCTGTTTTTAAAGGGACCAAAATTAGTTGGACAATTGACTCCAAGGCTATTTCATGGACAGGTGTGGGCAATCCCTTCATTATGTCATTCTCAACTAAGCAGATAAAAGGCCTGGAGTTGATTTGAGGTGTGGTGCTTGCATTTGGAAGGTTTTGCTGTGAAGGAAACAGCGGTCAAATGAGCTCTCCATGCAGGTAAAACAAGCCATCCTTAAGCTGCAAAAACAGAAAAAACCTATCCGAGAAATTGCTACAACATTAGGAGTGGCAAAATCTACAGTTTAGTACATGCTGAGAAAGAAAAAGCACTAGTGAACTCATCAATGAAAAAAGACCTGGGCGCCCACAGAAGACAACAGTGGTGGATGATCGCAGAAAAGTCTCCATGGTGAAGAGAAACCCCTTCACTACAGCCAACCAAGTGAACAACACTCTCTAGGAGGTAGGCGTATCAATATCCAAATCTACCATAAAGAGAAGACTGCATGAAAGTAAATACAGAGGGTTCACTGCACGGTGCAAGCCACTCATAAGCATCAAGAATAAAAAGGCTAGACTGGACTTTGCTAAAAAACATCTAAAAAAGCCAGCACAGTTCTGGAAGAACATTCTTTGGACAGATGAAACCAAGATCAACCTTTACCAGAATGATATAAAGAGAAAAGTATGGCGAAGGCATGGTACAGCTCATGATCCAAAGCATACCACATCATCTGTAAAACATGGCGGAGGCAGTGTGATGGCTTGGGCATGCATGGCTGCCAGTGACACTAGTGCTAATTGATGATGTGACATAGGACAGAAGCAGCCAAATGATTTCTGAGGTATTCAGAGCCATACTGTGTGCTCAGATCCAGCCAAATGCAGCCAAACTGATTGGTCGTTGTTTCATACTACAGATGGACAATGACCCAAAACATAAAGCCAAAGCAACCCAGGAGTATATTAAAGCAAAGAAGTGAAGTATTCTTGAATGGCCAAGTCAGTCACCTGATCTCAACCCAATTGAGCATGCATTTCACTTGTTAAAGACTAAACTTCAGACAGAAAGGCCCACAAACAAACAGCAACTGAAAACCACCACAGTGAAGGCCTGGCAGAGCATATAAAAGGAGGAAACACAGCGTCTGGTGATGTCAATGAGTTAAAGACTTCAGGCAGTCATTGCCGACAAAGGGTTTTCAACCAAGTACTAGAAATGAACATTTTATTTACAATTATTTAATCTGTCCAATTACTCTTGTTCCCTTTAAAAATAGGGTGGCATGTGTTAAGGAGCTGAAACTCCTAAACCCTTCATCCAATTTTAATGTGGATACCCTCAAATGAAAGCTGAAAGTCTGAACTTCAACTACATCTGAATTTTTTTGTTTAAAATTCATTGTGGTAATGTCTAGAACCAAAATTAGAAAAATGTTGTCTCTGTCCAAATATATATGGACCTAACTGTATATGTAGCAAGAGCTGTGTATGTATGTAAGGAGGTGGATCGGGCTGTGGGTACCTGCATGCCTGGTACGGAACTGGGGGGCTGCATCCTCTGTTTCTGACGGGAAGCCTGAGTGAGGCGGACCTTCCTGTTGTGAATTCCCTTGCTTAGATTTCTGAGCCAAAGCTCCCCCTGCTCCCTCTGGTGGTTACTGAGAGTAGTGGAGCTGGCCAGGTTGATGGAAGTTCCCCACCTGACGACGATAATTGGGAACCTGGGATTACTGGCTGGGAGCATATAATTGAGCTGGCTGCTCTTGGTGGTTGCTGGTGATTTCCTGCTTGTGCACTTGGAGTTCTTTTGTCTCCTGCCTGACCTGGTTCAGTTAAGTGATTCTTTTGCTAATCCTTTGCATCTAATCTGGTTGTGCCTTTTTTTTGCTTTCTGCTTTGTTGCTAGAGTTCAGCATATTCCCTACTGGGGGCAGTGCTGGGCCCTGCTCCATATGTTACAGCTTGTGTCAGTTTGTTCAGTCCCCTGTTATGTTAGTATCTTTTGCTTTGCTTCCAGTTTATACCAGAGTGCTGATCTAGCGGGGATGAGATCGTGTTGCCTCAGGTTTTTTGTATGTCAGTTGTGTTGGATTTTTGTAGGGTTTTGTGTGTGATTGCAGACAGTATCTTTTCTGTCCTGTCCTGTCTAGACAGCTTGGGCCCCACTGTTTGCTCAGTCTGTTCTCTGCCTGTGTTTGTGTCTCATCTTGTCTCAACGACAATATATGTTTGGGGGCTGTCTATTCCTTTGGGGATCTGCTCCAGGGCAGTTTAGATTTCACCTTTCTGGTTTTAGGCTTAGTTAGTTCTCCGGCTGTGACGAAGTGTCTAGGGCATCGTAGGATCGCTCCACGGCTACTGCGAGTTTTGTTGATAGAATCAGGGGTCTGCACTCTGCTTAGTTTCCAACCTCTCTGGTTTTCTGGTGGCTTAGCCTGTTCCTACCATCCTCCTCGGTGACCCATTCATAACACCTTCCCCTGCTGCAGGAGGGAAGGAGAGGAGAGACAGAGTTTCCTGCTGACAATAGGGGGTGGGGAGAACCCAGAGAGAGCATGCTGACACAGGGGTTAAAAAGGAAAAGCACACGCTACAGCAGGAGTTGGCACCAAGTGAGTGCAGCTCGCAGAGCAGAGAAGAGCGTGCTCTGCTTCCCCCTCCAGAGAGTGCTGGCGCTGTGACAGGCCATGCTACTGCTGCCCAGAATAGGAGCTCTGGTGCTGGGGAAATTAGCCATGTCTGCAGAGCAGAGTGTGCAGAGCCGTGCCAGCAGAGCGGAGTGCGCGGAGCTTTGCCAGCAGAGCTGAGCTAAGCCAGGTGCCGTACACTAGGAGACAGTGAGTACCGCACCCGCTGTGCCCAAGAGTGACTGTATACTCAAAAGAGACTTCCTGCAGAGGACTGAAACAGACCAACAGTATGTGTAAATATGGACCCACCAGCCTCTGTGACTAGAAGGATACTCCCTTGACACGCCTGAGACAGTCGCTAGTGAGTGCAGGCCGGTGTGTGCAGTGACAGAGCTAAGCCCCTGAGAGTAGAGTTGAGCGAAACGGGTCGGTCATATTCAAAAGTCGCCGACTTTCGCTGAAGTCGGGTTTCATGAAACAAAACCCTACCATAGCGTGAGGTCGGCCACGAGGTCGGCAACCAGAGCGCCAAAGTCGTGTTTCAAAAGATGCTTCCAGCGCCCTTTTTCAGCCAATGATGGAGGACGCACACTGTGGGCAACGCGATGACATAGGCATTGGTCACCACCATCTTTAAGAAGGGCATGCAAGTGATTGGCTGGCTTTGTGTGGCATCACAGGGGCTATAAAAGGGCGTGAACGCTGACCGCCATCTTACTTATGGTGATCTTAGCATAGGGAGAGCTGCTGCTGATTCTGTAGGGAGAGCATTAGGCTGGGAAAGAAGAACCAAAAAACTGCTTCTGCTGTTAGCGATTTCCACTTACAACACAACACTTTATGTGCAGTGACAGGGAAGGCTCTATTTTTGTGCATCAGCTCTGTTGGTTATTAGGCTGCCTTATAAGGCTCCCTGATAGCTGCATTGCTGTTTGAACACTGCTGTGCAAACTGCTTTTTTAAAAGCAAAAATACTTTTGTTCCTCTTTTCTGCACAGTTACCAAGGGTTCATTTTTCCACCCTTTTGTGTGTGTGCACTGTGCAGCAGTCCTGCTTATTAGGCTGCCTGCGTCCATACTTGGACTGAGAGCATCATTGACAGCGTCCTCAAATCTCTAGTGAGATCCAAAATCTCACCAATCCTACAGACACCCTCCATCTTGTCATACACCATCCAATTTCAGCCTGTTACATTGAGGTGTAATCTCTACTGGGCCAGAGACAATAGTTCTGTGTCCTCAAATCTATAGTGAGATTCAAATTCTCACCAATCCTATAGACACCCTACACCTTGTCATACACCATCCAATTTCAGCCTGTTACATTGAGGTGTAATCTCTACTGGGCCAGAGACAATAGTTCTGTGTCCTCAAATCTATAGTGAGATTCAAAATCTCACCAATCCTACAGACACCCTCCATCTTGTCATTCACCATCCAATTTCAGCCTGTTACATTGAGGTGTAATCTCTACTGGGCCAGAGACAATAGTTCTGCGTCCTCATATCTATAGTGAGATTCAAAATCTCACCAATAGTAGATACACCTTCTACCTTGTTTTACAGTACCATATAGTTGGTGGTATTTTGGGTACATTTTCACAAAAATGAGCAAGTATGGTGGAAGACACCATGGAAGTGGGCGGGGGTTGCCAGCTGGTCCCGATGGTGGTGGTGGTGTTGCATCTGTTGGTAGTGGCAAAAGCACAATAGTACCTAAGGCAGGAGGTGTTGAGCCTGCGTCATCGTCTGGCTCCACAAGGCCTCGAAGGCTCTCTTTTCTGGGAGTAGGTAAACCACTTTTAAAGCCGGAGCTTCAGGAACAAGTTTTGGCTTACATTGCTGACACTGTCTCCAGCTCTCTCGCCTCCTCTTCTGAAGTTTCAAAAAATAAAAGCACTGAGTCGTCATTGGAGGCTCCTGGTCAGGAACAACACCTTTCCTTGTGTCCTTCACCCCTACCAAAAGTGAAGGATGTGGCAGGCCACACTACCGATTACTCCATGGAGCTCTTTTCACATACCATGCCTGGGTTAGCAAGTCAAATCGTGAATTCCCCAGTCCCAGATGAATCTGACATGGAGTGCACTGATGCACAGCCACTGCTAGATTTTTCTGCTGGTACATTCACTCAGAGCACTACATTGTCCTCACAGTGTACTGAGCCAGAATCTGACCCTGATGAACCTCAGGTGTCCCTTCCCGCATACTATACCACCTTTACACAGAGGAAGGTGCACATGAAATTGAAGAGGAGGTGATGGATGACCCAGTTGTTGACCCAGATTGGCATCCATTGGGGGAAGATAGTGCCGCTGCCAATAGCTCAGAAGAGGAGGAGGATCCGCAGCAGGCAACGACATCGCAACAGCTGTTATCTGGCAGGACCTTAGCAGTCCAAAAACGTGTTACAAAAACCAAAAGAGTTGCAGGACAGCTTGGCCAGATGGTCAAATTAGCACAGCGTGCAAGGTCTCAAAATGTCTTCCATAGTAGGAAGAGTGCAGTGTGGCACTTTTTTTAACAAAATCCTAATGATCAGGCAAAAGTTATCTGTAAGACGTGTGCAAAGACCTTTAGCCGAGGGAAAAATCTGAGAAATTTGAATACCAGTTGCATGCTTAGACATTTAACCACCATGCACTTGCAAGCGTGGACGGACTACCAAACCTCACGTACCAACATTGCTGCCCTGATAAAGTGGCCAGGAGGCCATGAAATGCGTTGACTTGAATATGAATAAAGGTTTGCTTACATCTTCGGTTGGTTCCTTGTGGTCTAGTGTGGACAAACCCCGGCTTTTCTCTACTCTACTGTTTTATCTGCATCCCGGGATCTGCAGAGGCCAAAAATTCTTAGGTGGTTGTGACCCTTCACAACCACATCAGGTGAGTGGATTACCTTTGTGAAACACGCTGGTGTCCCTCATTTACCGCCTTAGTGCGCTCCCCCCTTTTTATTTTTTGCAATTTTATTGCTATGAAAGACTGAATCTAGGCCATCAGCAACACCACCAACACCATCACCATCACCAACCCTCTCTCAGTCCGCCATGTCCACTGCTAGTTCCACCATATGCAGCTCTCAAGTCCAGCTCACCCTACCAGAGTCTCTGAGTAGGACACGAAATTACTCATCCTCTCATCCGCGTACACTGGCTTTGAATGCCCACATTGCCAAACTAATCTCGTTAGAGATGATGCCCTACCGGTTGGTTGAAAGCAAAGCTTTCCACGAACTCATGGCTTACGCAGTACCATGCTATGACCTACCCAGTCGGCACTTCTTTTCTCGCAAAGCCATCCCAGCCCTCCACCTTCATGTGAAAGACCTCATTGTCCATGCACTCAAGCAATCAGTGAGTGGAAAGGTGCATCTCACAACAGATGCATGGTCCAGTAGGCATGGCCAGGGCCGTTACGTGTCCATCACTGTGCACTGGGTTAATGTGGTGGATGCAGAATCCACAGGGGACAGCGGCGGTGGGACAGTGCTGCCTAGCCCACGGTGTAGGAAACAGTTGGCTGTAGGTGTTCGACCCTCCTCCAGAAGCGAAAGCTCATCCACAGAGTGCAGTCGCACGAGCACTCCATCCGCAGCTGACAGTGTTGCACACGAGGTATCCCACTATCGAATAGCCAGTGGTAAGCATCAGCAGGCTGTGTTGAAGATGATGTGTTTGGGCGACAACAGACACACCATGGAGGTACTGGTCGACTACTTGCAGCGACAAACTGAGTCATGGCTGGGCAGTCTACATCTTGAGGCAGGCAAGGTAGTTAGTGATAACGGCAGGAATTTTGTGGCAGCCATAGCCCTTTTAAAACTGAGACACATACCTTGCCTGGCTCACACCTTGAACCTGGTGGTGCAGTGCTTCCTCAATAATTATCCGGAGTTAACACCCCTGCTCCATAAGGTGCGTAGACTGTGCTCGCACATCCGCCGGTCGCCCATACACTCCAGTCGTAAGCAGAAACTGCAGCGATTGCTCCACCTTCCCAAGCACCGCCTTATTATCGACGTTGCAACAAGGTGGAACTCCACCCTGCACATGGTTCAGAGGCTGTGTGAACAGAGGCAGGCTGTAATTCATTTGTGGGAGGATACATGGGCAGGCAGTTTGCAGGCAGACATGGAGTTGTCTGTTGTGCAGTGGTCGAAGCTGAAAGACCTCTGTAAAGTCCTTCAGTGTTCTGAGGAATGCACATGGCTGGTAAGTGCAGACAACGCTTTCATAAGCATGAGCATCCCACTTATGCGTCTGCTCATGCACATTAAGGAGCAGGCGTCTGCAACCGAGGAGCAAGAGGAGGAGGGAAGCCTTGATGACAGTAAGCCATTTTCTGGTCAGGGAAGTCTCGTGGATGAGGTGTAGGAAGAAGAGGAAGAGGAGGAGGAGGAGGATGATGGGGATGATTATTTTGGGGAGGAGGATGCTTCTCAGGGGGCAAGAAAAAATGTTGGCGTGTCAAGGTCAGGTACAGGGTTTGTGCGTGACTGGAGGGATGTGGATTTGCCAGAAAGTGCTCCTCCACCCAGCATTCGCAGTGCATCATTGACACCTGGAACATTGACCCACATGTCTGATTATACCTTTCAGATCCTAAAAAGGGACCCCCGCATTGCCAAAATGATGAACGATGACGACTACTGGTTGGCCTGCATCCTGGATCCACGCTATAAAGGCAAATTCCAAAACATCATGCCACACACAGGAGAACCTAGAGCTAATATTGGCTAACAAACAAGCAACTCTGCTAAACCGTATGAGGCATTCCCAGCACACAGCGGAGGTGATGTTTTTCCAACAAGCCGTAGGTGGCAACATGAAAGAGGTGTTCGTGGTGCACACAGCCAAAGTGTCGTTGGACACAGGGGTTTCATGACCATGCTGTGGACTGATTTTTCAAGTACCGCTCACACGACTGGTAATACTGCATCGATCGAAAGTGACAGAAGACAGCAGTTGTCAACTATGGTAATAAACTACTTCTCCCATATCGATGTTCTCCCTCACCAGTCATTCCCCTTTGACTATTGGGCCAGTAAACTTGACACCTGGAGTGACTTGGCACAATATGCCTTACAGGAGCTTGCTTGCCCTGCTGCTAGTGTGTTATCTGAACCAGTCTTCAGTGCTGCTGGATCAATCCTGACAGAAAAAAGGACCCGTCTGTCCACCCAAAATGTTGATGATCTAACCTTCATTAAAATGAACCATGCATGGGTTTCAAAGAATTTTGTCCCACCCTCCCCTCCTGACAAGTAGGTTGCCAGAAAAATGGCTTGCTTTTGTCCTCCTCTTCCGCGGACTTCTCCAATTACTCCATTTGCAGCTGCTGAATGTCCAACATCAACATATGCCAATTTTTCCACCTCCCTAACTGGGCTGCCTCCCTCCACAGGGCCGGGGTCACCACCTGGCGCACGCACCCTTGCGAGTGCCGTTGCCCTGGACAGGTGGGTGGGCACACTGTTTGGCAACAGCACTAGCACAAGGTCCCTCATAGTAGAATCAAGTGTCTCTGACAGTGGGGGTTCACACCCGCCGTCAGACACACTGGCATACTATGAGGGGCCCTGTGACAGTGCCGTCGCCAACGAGTGGCCCCCCTGCTTGCTCAGGATCACAGCACTTGCAAAGTTTAAATACTTACCTCTCCCTGCTCCACTGCCATGACGTCTTCCGCATTTCCTGACAGTGACATTCTGGTCAGAGAGCGCGATGACATCACGTCTGTACGCCCTCTGCCTAAACAGTCCAAGTGCAGTGAGATGGAAGATGGGGACGACGAGGAGTCCAGACTAGTACAGGGATTCCCTAGCGAGGAGACTTATTTAATTGTTTTCAATGTTGGGACAGCTATTTTTGGGGAGCACTATACTCTGGAGAATGATATGAGGCCCACCATACACTGGAGCATTCCAAAGGTGGACATCAGACACTGGAGCAGCATTTACAGGACCCATTATGCACTGGAGCATTAGAAATGGGGCCCATTATATATGGAGCATTATTTGGGCCCATAACACAGTGGAGCTTCATCTGTGGGGACCAACATATACTGTAGCATTATGTGGAGCTCATCATATACTGTTTCAAACATTATATGGGACCAATGATTCTGTATGGAGAAATATATGGGCCTCATTACTCTGTGTAGCGCACTATGCGGTGGCCATAATACTGTATGGAGTAATATACTGTCCATTTTTGGAGCTATTGGAAAATTTAAAATGGATATCAGTCATGAGATGTAAGAAGTGAAGTATTTTCATTGTACTATACCGCAATTTCTCTGCCGTATCAGAGGATCATGAATTGTGGCATGTGTTAAAGGAGCCCATTGACACTCTTTGGCCCTGGGCCCATGAAAATCTGGAGCTAGCCCTAGCCCCCACAACTTGTGTAGGTGTGTTTTCTGTCGACTTTTCTTCCCCATTGACTTGCATTGGGTTTCGTGTTTCAGTCGGCCTTCGACTTTTCACGATAATTGGCCGATTTCGTTCGACCCGACTTTTGAGAAAGTCGGGTTTCATGAAACCCGACTCGACCCGAAAAAAGGCAAAGTCGCTCATCTCTACCTGAGAGTAGTAGCTGGACTGACCAAGGAGCGTGGCACTGTCCCTGCGATGACACGTTCTGAGTGTGGACTTGAGACTAAGAGTGGTGAGAGCAAGACCCCCGCTCCCCGCCCAGCATTCTGTTTTCCCCGGAGGCCATTTCTTCATTGTAGACAGAGACTTGGGAGACTGCATGTGCCGCTGTTGTCAGTGCCACCGTTGGATTCCCACCTGTCAGACTGCGACGAGATGACCCGCGCCGCTGTTGTCGGTGCCACCGTTGGAACCCTGTACTCCCTCACAACAGAAGACTACAGTCTGATAAGTTTAACCTCTTTATTATTGAACTCTCATTCGTCCCTCACCTACCCTGCCAACCTTCCAGTTCTTCCCCATTCCTTTCCATCACCCTACAATCCCTCACTCTCTGCGTGGAGCATATCACACCTGTAAATAAGCCTGTTTAACCCTTGATCTGTCTCCACGTGCGTGACAGCATCCCGAGTTCCTGCAGGTTACTACATGTGTATAATATTCACATTTCAGAGAAACACTAACAATAGATTTATTACTTCCCTATTTTACCCCAGTACATTAAATATAGTGATAATGACCACTCCTCTTTACCCCACCAGGAAAGTTTTAATCAACAGGAAAAAATATTTTTCCTATTCTCTGCTGCCTAAAGGTGGGGAGCGTCTCATAGTAATTTGCCTCTTACAGTCCAAACAATACAGTAATTTGTCATGTTTTGATATTCATCTGAAGTTGTATTTACCTCATTTTAATTTAAACATTTAATGATCAGATATTTTTTATTATGTCCTGATGCATAAACTGAGGACTAAGGAGAAAAACTTAATGTCTTTTTTTTGCATCTGAACAAACCTTGGTTTATTCAGATGCAGCTTTGCAATTTGGCTCAAAAGAAAGAATAGTGTCTCTTTAATGTACTGACGCCTACTGTATAGGTAGCCGCCCTTTCAATGTTAAAACTTTTTGATAGAATATAGATTGACTTAAAGGAAACCCGTCAAGATAAAACATTCTTTGAGGTGCCTGTGGGGGTGATATGCTTCTCAAATGACTAGTTCAAGAGGTCATTCACTGGTTGGTTCTCTCCACCCAACTTTCACATATGTATATAAGGGAAGAATAGTTAGTCTAGGGAAGCAAGGCAGGGTTTGGAACCAGTCGCTTAAACCAGTCGTCCTAAATGCTTGGCCTTTGATCAACTTTTCAAAGCATGTTTTCTATTAAATTGTATGGGTGCAATAATGCAGCTAGTGTTAGATTCATGATGTCTGTGGTTCCAGCAGCTTGAAGGTCTTTTTATAGGTGGGAGTAGAAAGTCAGTGCCGGAGGGCCAGTTACATCTGCTGTTCTCTATCCACAGATCGGTGACTGAACCCGTGCTGGCCCCCTTTGACTGAAATCGGAACACTCCAGGGAATAATAAAGTTCATTTCCTCCTGGCAGAGGGGTTCTAATTGCCAGCACAGGGCAATGTTAAGAATGCTATTAACCTGAACATTAACCCCATATCTACAGGTTAATAGCATTTTTTCATGTGATAGGTTCCCATTAAATTACAATACACTTTACTTAACAGTGCTCGCTATGCTTTGAACATTATTTATTATACACCGTATAAGAGCAAGGTTACGTGACTGTAAGGAATCTATAATTGAGATTGGAGTTTTTCTGTTTCAATATAGTACTATACTAATCATGATCAATATTTCATACTGAAAGGATGGCTGACTCATAACTCAATATTACCAACCATTAGATGATTAATTATCTGGATAATAATCTGAGTTCTAATTTTTATTGTTGAGAATGTTTGCTGAAAGGGAAACTGGAAAAAACTGACCCTGCTCTATTTACACATTATTGATCTTGTATTGGTTTTCTGGCTATACCTGAATTATCAAGGATAAAACTATTGAGATGGGTTGGCTAGAACAAGAATAAAACAATACACATATGAATGCTTTTTGCTGTGTCTAGTATTGCAGTTTATATATTACCACACATAGTCAACAATTAAGAATGATGCTGTGTCACATAGACACATACTCATAAAACAGTTTAAATAATGGTAATAATAAGAAACTTAAAAGGGAAGCTGTCAGGTACCCCATGCCCTCCAAACCAGCAGTATTCACCTATGTATGATTAACCAGGGCTAACCAGCCCTGTATAACGTAATTCATTTAAATAAATGCTTTAAAAAAGCATTGATAATGTCCCCGTTTCCTTTGCTAATGAGGGCTTTGAATAGTCATTGAAGCATTAATTTCCCCAGACTAGTCGACCTTCTTTCCTTGTTTTCATGGCCCTGTGGGTGTGATAATATAATTTGCACGAGCCGACCTCATCGCCAGGTCATGCAAATCTAGTGCAGTGCGTCTCTGAAGCTTTGAAGCATATACCCAGCTTGAGAGACACATTGATGCTGTCGAAATGAGCAGTGTGCATGCACAAGATTTGCATGACCTGGCGATGAGGCCGGCTCATGCAAATTATGTTATCATGCCCACAGGGGCATGATGACATGAAAAGAGGGCTGACTAGTCTGGGGAAACTAACGCCCTATTGACTTGTCAAAGCCCTCATTAGCATAGAAAACAGGGACATTATAACTGCTTTTTTAAAGCATTTATTTGATTGAATTATGTTATGTATCGCTGGTTAGGCAGAGAGGTTAATCATACATAGTTGAATTCTGCTGGGATGGAGGGCATGGGGGGCCTGTCAGGTTCCCTTTAATGCATGTCTAAGGACAGAAATTTATAATTTGATTTAATTGGAGAGGAATCTATTGCCATAGAAATAATAAAGGGAAAGCATCTGCACCAAACTATTCTGTATCCTTTAGGCTGTGTACCCACGTAATCATTTTTTTCGTGTTTTGTAAGCCTTTTTACTGGCAAAAATGCTTAAAAAACACTTACAAGAAGCATCCCATTCTATTTAATGAATTCCGCACTTTTTGTGCACATTGATGCGTTTTTTTCACGAAAAAAAGGCATCGCAGTAAACAACGCAGAATGCTCATTAATTTTGTGTAAAAATCCGCATTTCTAACTATATTCTATGAGCAGGAGGCTGCTCCTGTAAAAACACATAAAAAAAGTGCAAAAATTGCCCAAAAATCGTGCGTTTTTCCTGGGAAGGAGTCCGTTATTTTTCTGCATACGTGGGTACATAGCCTTACTGTTACTATTTTCATTTTCATACATTAACAATTGTGCAGCAAAAAGTACCCAATGCAGTTATGTATTTTCATTAGGAAAAGAAGTGAAAATCAACTTTGTATCTTTTGTTTTGTTACTTATTGAACTGTTGTTTCTTTTACTGTATACGTCTCCCCCTAGCCCGAAGACATCCCTGAAATATTTATAGAGGAAACCTTCCATGAATCTCCTCAAAGTATTTTGAAAAAAGTTCACAAACCAACATCTCAAGAAAGTTCTCTACATAATGAATTTCCTTCAAATGATCCAGAAAACATACATCATCATGACCTTTTCATAGCAGAATTTGTTGTCGTGATGGATTCAGATGACGATGAAATAATTGCCAAAAAATCTCTGACTCTGCCCTATAAGGAAGCAAAATGTAAATCCAGAGAAAGTCTTGAACAATCAACAATGGAGCAGAGAAAAGTAACTCCAACAAAAGGAAACGCTAACGAAATTTATGTCATTGGATCACAAGAGGACTGCCGAAGTGTTAGTGATCTAGAATCACAGGTACATTAAACACTTTCTCTAACAAATATAATATATTGCATATATCTGATGTTCTGTGTTATTTGAAGTATTGTGCAAAATGCAGTCTTTATGATTTCCTGGCCTCTTTATTAAATACATACCATATCTCCAAGATAAGATCCTTATGACCTGTATTATGTACTATTCTTTTTATCTTGGGAGAAAATTGAATAAATGAAAATGCTAATAAAATATTGAAAAACTTAAAAATGTGTTCCACTACTTTTATATTGATTACCTATCTCTAGGATAGGTCAACAACATCAGATTGGTGGTGGTATGATTCTCAGCACCCCCACCGATCAGCTGTTCTCGGCATTCACTTTGGTTGGATGTTAATAATTGGAGAATTGGAAACTATATCTCAGGGGTGGATCTACAGTACCAAGCAGCAGCCACTACACAGTCAATGGAGCTGTTCTACTCAGCTCCCTCACTACTAATATGCATCCACTGAGAACAGCTGATTGGTGGAAAACCTTGAGTAAGACCTCCACGAAACTGATATTGTTGTTCTATATATGGGATAGTTCATCTCATGATAAGAGTAGTAGAATAGCTTACAAAATGCAGGTTTCACTGCACCTGCTGGCCTTCTGAAAATATGAAGCGAGAGCCGCATAATGACATGGCGTTGGACATGGTGGTGGTGGCGGGCGACACCCAAAATTCAAATGGGCACATTTGAAATGACATTGTTAAAGGATGGGGAATATATATTCCACTAACTTACTAACTGTCATGAGAGAAGGACCTCCCAAGTGTAGGAGTGAGAGCTCTCCCAAATGTATGAGAAAGGGCCACCTGAGGGCCCTTACCAAACTCAGGTTTGAAATAGCATTGTAAAGGGAAAGGAAATGTCTATTCCACTATCATGCTAACTATTTGGCATGAAAGAGTGACCTCCCAAATGTAGGAGTGAGAGACAAACTCCGGTTTCACAGTACATGCACTCTGCAAATTTGAAGCGAGGGCTGCATAATGGCATTGTGGTGGACATTGGGGTTTTGGGAGCAAAACACAAAATTCAAATGGGCATGTTTGAAATGGCATTGTAAAGGGATGGGGAATATGTATTCCACTAACTTGCTAATTATTTGGCATGAGGGAGGGACCACCCAAATATAAGATTGAGAGCCCTCACAAATGTTAAGGGAAAAACTAAAGCCAAAATGCTCTATGTGAACATTAGAGATGAGCGAATATTTCAATGTTCGGTTTGGCTCACAATTGCTGAATTTTCAATATTCACCAATTTAATTGTCGAATAAATCTCTGAATATAGCTGAACATACACAGCACAAAAGCCAGTATTTCCCAAGCTGTGTGACGGATGGGAAACACCTGCATGGCAGTGAAATCATCCCCACTGGTCAGTGAGCTGCTGTTTCCATGCTATCAGAAGACAGCGTGAGCGGTCAGCTGTGATCGTAGGTATAAAGAATACCTCTGGTCACTGGTGTCAGCTGATGCGACTACTGCTCCTATCAGCTGATACCTGGTGTCGCTAATTACAGTGAGAGCAGGATGGGAGTATTCATCAGCCGCTCCTGTGCCGTAAATAAATAATTAAAAAAATCTGCATGGGTTTCCTTGTATTTTTGATAGCCAGCCGGGCAAAACTCACAGCTGGAGGCTGCAACCCTCAGCTATCAGCTTCAGCTAGGTTGGTTATCAAGAATAGAGGGGTACCTGCGCCATATTTATAATTATTTAATTAAATAATTTAAAAAATGGCCTGGGGTTACACCCATTTTTGACAACCAGCCATGCTAAAGCAGAGATGCAGGGGTCTGGTATTCTTAGGCTGGTAAGGGGCCATGGATATAGGCCCCCAGCCTAAAAATAACAGCCTGCAGAAAAGGCACACCCATCAGATACGCCAATTATGGCGCTTTGCCCAGCTCTTCCCACTTGCCCTGTAGTGGTGGCAAGTGGGGTTCATATTTGTGAGGTTGATGTCACCTTTGTATTGTCAGGTGACATCAAGCCCCGAGGTTAGTAACAGAGAGGTGTAAATAGGTCGCCTCCATTACTAACCCCATAGTCACATTGTACAAAAACACACACACCAAGAATAAAGTCCTTTAAATGAAAAAATGACACAGACTCCTTTAATCATCTTAATTAAACAATACTTACGACCTTGCCTAATTCCACTGAAGCCCTCGTTCTTCTGTAATAAACCAAAAATAATAAAACAACAATATCCATCACCTCTCCATCCATGTCTCCATGTCTGGGAGAGAAATATTTTTCATCTAGAATTTCTTACCGTAATCTGCAGTGAAGTCACTGAGCTTGAACTGCGGTGACCTCATCACTGACTTTTTTCCATGGTGCTGAGGTCACGGCAGTTCAACACTGCTGGGAACGCAGCCTCAATGACTGCAGGTAACCTTGATGATGTCACTGCAAGTCTCTGAGGCTGTGCTCACAGTAGTTCATTCCCCAGTGGTTCTCAGCTTGGATGGTCGCATCAAGGCACCAACCAGGTTAAAAACTATTAATCCCCCAAACATGAATTATGGCATGGGACAGAACGACAGACAGGTATGGTATATTGTTGTTTATTTTAGTTTTATTGCAGGAGAACGAGGGCTTTGGTGGAATTGGGCAAGGTTGTAAGTATGGTTATATTAAGATTATTAAAGGAGTCTGTGTCATTTTTTTCAATTAAAGGAATTTATTCTGGGTGTCTGTGTTTTTATACAATGTGACAATGGGTTTAGTAATGGGGGCATCTTATTGATGCCTCTCCATTACTATCCTCAGGGCTTGATGTCACCTGACAATGCAAAGGTGACATCAGCACCCCAACTATCACCCCACTTTCCACTGCTACAGGGCAAGTGGGAAGAGCGAGGCTAAGTGCCAGGATTGGCGCATGTTATAGATGCACTTTTTCTGAGGTGGCTGAGAGCTGATGTTTTTAGCCTGGGGCAGTAGCCATGGCCCCTTCTTTGACTATTAATATCAGCCCGCAGCTGTCTGCATAGCCTTTGCTGGTTATTAATTATAGTGGGACCCTACATCACTTTTTTGGGTCCCCATTTTTAAAAGCCAGTAAAGGCTAAGTATACAGTTGTGAGCTGATATTAATAGCCTGGGCACCTGCATGGGTATTACTCCCTTCCCATGCTATAAACATCAGCCACCAGCTGTCAGCTTTCCCTCTGCTGGATACGAAAATTACACGGGAGCCCACGCTATTTTTTTTTAGAAAAATAATCTTTTATTAATTAAATACATGTACAGTAAGCTGCACACATACTGTACTAATTGTATTTGTCACTGACATCTATATATCTTCCTATTGTATTTGTATTTACTGTATGTAATCTGTCAGCTTCTGCTGTGATTTTACACTACTGCAGCTGCTGAATTGCCTATGCCTACTTTTCTTCTAAGTATCTAGGTAATATAAATACATATATATGTGTGTCACTGACATCTGTATATGTATGTATTCTATGTGTATATATCTATTCTCTCTATTCTATTCTAACCTGTCATGCTGTGATTTTTCTGAACGTTGCACATGAATTGCCGGCTTTTATTATTTTACCAAATGTTACTGACTTTTTCCAATTTTGAGAGAAATGCTCGTGTTACCGATCATGAATCAGAATGTACCATATTCGTGCCAAATTTATGTTTGGAGATCGTTTTTCGAACACATTCGCTTATCTCTAGTGAACATATGCAAAAGGGAGGTATATATATATATATATTTTATTTTGCATTATGTACATGTAATTTTGAAGGAAAAAATGGTTCTTAGCATTTTTCCCTTTAAAAAAAATTTGGTTTGGTTTGGAACCTCTTTTTAGAAATCTGTAAAACCCGCACAATAGTCTGACAAAAATATTCTCAGATACAATATGAGAGTCAGATAGGCATGCAGGCTTCTCCATGCTGTTTCGATATAGCTTTAGCACTTTCCCATCCATGCCCCCAGACCTGTTTACTGGGTCCAACAGAAAAATATTCGGCTTTCCCATTGACTTGCACTGGATTAGTCATTCGCTACGATTACATGGATATTAGAAATTGTTCTTGATGATTTTCTAAAATCTGAATATTTCACTATTCGCTCATCACTAGCATGGATTTGAAATTGTTTGAGTTTTACAATTGAAGATGTGAGTTGTTACAGGGAAATTCCATTTGTATTGTATGTTGATAAGTCTTAAGATAGAAGCGATATCGGAGAACGATTTCCTTAAATTCAATGTCTCCTTGGAGAAATCAGGGAAAAACTTTATGGATTCATAGGGTGAGGGGAGGGTCTTTGGTTCCCTTAAGTATCTAAGAAGACGTTCCTTAGTTTTGAAGAAGTGGAATATAGAAATACAGTGTGTCCGTAAAGTCATGGAGCACTTTTGATCAGTCACTGGAAAGCAAAAAAAAGACATTAGAAATGTGAAATCTGCTCCAATTAAAAGAAAAACTCTCCCAGTTTCATACCTATTCAGTGCAGTTTGATGTGGGCTCCAATTGTTGCCCTACACAAATCCAAACGATAGTGAAGTTCTTGCCACACATGGGTAAGGACATCTGGTGTAGCAGAGTGAAAAACATCTGTGATTCTCTGTTTGAAGTGATTAATGTAGTTGATACGTTCAATGTACACATGTTGCTTCACATAACCCCAAACTGGGAGGGTTTTCCTTTTATTTGGTGCAGCTTTCACAATTTTATCAACTTTTGTTGCTTTCCTGTGACTGGTCAAAAGTGCACCATGACTTTACGGACACAGTGTAGTATGTCTTGGAGTGTCCTTAGAAAGGAATCTGGGTTTTGGGAGTCTATGGGTTCTGTCTAGAATAAGCTCTAAGTTAGAAGATGGAAGGAATAGTTTTTTGGAGAATGTGTATGAAGAGAGATCTGCCAGGGTAATGTGTCCTGGGATCCCCCGGAATTTTAGAATATTCCGACATTTCCAGCCTCTTGATCTTTAATTTTTGTTTTAAGCAGTTTTACTTGTATTTGTAATTTTAATAGTTTCATTACTCAAAATTAAGTTGTTTGGCAGAGATGTCATCCACTATTTTTTCCATGGTTATAACTTTTATTAATGTTTTTAAAAGAGTTCTGGAGATTATCAAATCTAATATTCATATTAGAATCTAGTTGAGAGATCATTGATCTAAAATATTCACAAATGTATAGTTTTGAGGAAGATAAATAGGAAGGAGGAGAAGGGTCCACGAAATGAGTATTCTAGAATTCCATCTGTGAATTTTGATCTTGAGTAGCAGTTTGAGGACAAAGTGTTGAGGTATGTGAGTTCAACCTGGGTTTATGTTTATGGGGAGATTGGTTTGGAGAAAAGTCTGATGAATCATCTTCACCTGTATCAGAGGCTTGAGAATTTGTTATTTTTATTCTTCTCCGCCCAGTCTTTCCTTTTAAGGTTTGAGCTTCTGTGATCTGTCAAAAAGGATTTATTCAAGTCTTCAGAACACTTTCCATTGAATAAACTGTCAGAATTGGGAGTGTTTTTATAAGTAAGTTTTTTTTGACCATCTGATTTGTTAGGGAGAGACTGTGATTTGCCCTTATCAGACTTGGAATGTGCAGGGGCAACAATATCCCCTTTAGTGGACTTCCCCATAAATGAGTGAATTTTTGAACTCCTATTAGATTGTCCTTTCCTGGTGGAAGCAGAACCAGAAGATGGGATAGATCTTGGAAGTTTGAAGCCATTTGCAATCAAATCCTGACTCTGAGGATTGTTTGACCTGGGGGAGATGGTCGCCGAGCCTACCTTGGTTTTCCAGCTACCTAGATGGAAGTGTTTTTCCAGAAACACTTCCATCTAGGCGTGCATCTCAGCCACCCCCACTATAAGCATTGTTTTTTAGAGCTATAATATTTATGTGGTCTAATCTGCTATTTGCAGATTTTGTCTTTGACTGCCAGATGAAAATCACCATAAGGTTTTTTATTGATTTTATAACATTTAGAAAATAAATTATGCAATTATAAATTATGCAGAGGAATATATCAGAAATATGAGAATTATTATTACAATGCACAAACTTGTAAATTGTGATGTGAAAAAACATAAAGGCCACTGTTGTCATTGTTGTGATCTTGACCTTTGAATAAGAAATCAATGCTCAGTCACTATAAAATATATTAAAAAATAAATTGATGTACATTTTTGGACATAAAAAAATATGCTGTTAAAAGTATGAATATTCAGTTTAAGAATATGTTCACATATCTCACATTTGTTTCAGAACTGTTTGCAATTTTATTATATAAATGAAAGGGATTTGTCAAAATGTATTTTCAATAATAGAAACTGCCACTACCACATGGGAACATATACCAACTGATGTAACTTTCAACCTCTTCCTCATGGGGCTAAGTTTCAATCTTGCGTTTTCAATTTTTCTCCCATTGTTCCAAGTGCGATAACTTTGTTTATCAGTAAAAAATCCACATGAGGGCTCGGTATTTGCAGGACAAGTTCTAGTTTTGAGCACAAATTCTAAGTGGTGAAAAAAGCAATTCTAACATTTTTTTTGAGATTTGATGGTAACTTAATTTTGCACTGCAGGACGGTACGATTACAACAATGGCAACTATATATATATATATATATATATATATATATATATATATATATATATCCACTTTAGTTAATTGTATGTTTTTTTTCAATTTACTTTTGCTGTATTGCATTGACTCATTATGTGAATATAGTGGAGTGAAATCATAATATTATATTTAATATGTATCATTCATTGAAACATTGTTGATGCAAATAAAATAGTAAAAAAATGGAGACATAAACAAGAGATATCTAAAAGAAAGAAAATTATGCAAGAAAAAAATTGCTGAATTTATCAGAAAAATGTAATCATTTCAACTTATTTCTAAATAAAGATGTAACAATAACCATGAGAAACTACCTGTGCTAATTTCTTTCATTGTTTTAATTTTTTTTCTCTCTCTAGCAAATGTGTACTGTTGGCATGGACTCACATTCTTCTCAGTTATCAAATGTCTCATACCTAGATAACAAGACAGTAAGATATAGAGGAGAAATCACTAATTCTAAAATAGATAAACTTAAGAGTGCAGTTAAAGACACTTTTCTTACACCTTTTGAACCAATAAATTCAAATTCATTGCATACTTTGGCAAGAGAAACTCCAGTGAGTTTATATACCAAAAGATCTTTGCATTCTCCAACTGATTTAGAAATTTCAGAATACAAAGCTACATATATCAACAAGAGTGGACGGCCAAATGTATTGTCTCCTCTTCCTATACATGTTACAAAATATCCACTTTGCCGTAGTCCTAGCCCATTGAGCTCTCCATTCTTTGGATCTTCTTCAACAATCTGTAGTATGAATGAAAGCACATCTCCAATTCCAAAACCAGATACCACTTCACCTGTTTCATCACGTCTTTCATTTTTAACTTCCTTACTAAAATCAAAACGATCAAGTTCAAAAAGAACAATTTCTCCTGATCACCATTATCAGTCTGAGCCTAAGACAACTTCCCCTACACCTTCTGCTTATAAGAAGTTGTCTGTTATTCCAAATTTACCTAGAAAAGCTATATCCTGTTTTTCACTAGATTATCCAAAAGAGCCCAAAATTATAAGTTTTCAAAGAAAAGCTGAAATTATGCCATCATCATCAGAAGCTGATATATTGCATGGAGAATTTCCATTCCACCAAAGTAAAAACAGGACACTTTCCCCAAACTCAATTCATTTTAAGCCAACTGTAAGTGATCAACTTGCTCTAAAAGGATCTTCATCATTGTCTTCTCAATTGCATCATAGGTCAACTACATCACCCAACTCAAGTAGGGAACATATTTTATCCTTAAATGAAAAACCTCCAATAAGCAGACTACCATATACACCAATAAAAAAGTATTCTGTTCTTGGCAAATCAAAAAGGGTTACATTGTTTCCTCCTCCTTCTCACTTTGATCAGTCACTTCGTCACTTACCTGATGAAAGGAAAATTGATATGAAAAGACATCTATCACCGAGAGGTCATTTTAGATCAACTTCTCATGCTTTAAGTGAGAGTTCACTTCCATGCCACGTAATGTCTAATTCCGCTATGGATATTGGAAAAAATCAGTCAGCCATAATATGTAGAGAAAATATGGAGACAGACCAGAACACATACCAATCACTGAGCCAAAACTCACAGTGTCAGTCTCTTAGTTCAGAAGTATCGAAAAAAAATGCACCACTTTGCTCATTATCTACTAACATTACTGCACAGCCAAGAACAGTCCTGTCAAGATCATGTGAACTGCCATCAAGAAGTTCATTGTCTCAAGTTTCTGACTTTGAAAATAAAAAGGTATAGAATATTTTTCTGTATTTTTCATGCATGATAAAATTAAACTAATTTTGTAATAATGACACACTTAACATGACATTAAGAAATGCATGTATGACCTTTGTTTCCCTTCCTATAATTCATTGTCAAATAGCAATGTAAGGGGGAAACATTCCTTTAAGGCCTGTTTCACACATCAGTCAAAATTTGAAAATGGCGGATCCGCTAAAAATGTGTCAAAACAGATGCAAGCGGATGGTACGGATCCGTTTATTGAAGGATCCGGCTATATGGATTTGTGTACAGATCCGTCAAAAACCGGATCCGTGCCATCCGCTGGCATCCGTTTTTGCCATCCGTTGGGTACGTTTTATGACGGATCCGTTTTCCCACACCTTCCAAATGGGATGCTCCCAAATATGATTGGCTCTTGGAAAATGGTCCCAAATGTGATTGGATCCTGAAAACTGGGGAAAACTATATCTATGGCGTTGTAAAACAATATCTTTGAAAGGTTGTAGAGCTAGTGGCAGAGATGGAAGGAGTAATAGCGATGTAATAGTAATGTTTGTGAAACCACCTTGTGGGATTATCACCAGACAAGTGTTCGGAGTACTGTGTCACTGACAAGAATGAGGAACCCATTTGCTGATTATTTTCTGTCACCAGAAGGAAGAGTTGACTGGCAAGATGACAAGGTATAATTTTTTATTTTTTTTTATTTTATACCAAGGTTCCTTTTTTGTATAAGAAAAACTTTTGTAATTTTTCCTTTTTTCTTTCATATTTTTGATACCTTTACACCAATTGTGGGTAATAAAAGTGTTGTGTATTTTTACCTGTACACCATTGGTGTACCTTGAACCTTTACCAAGTGTTGTGTATTTTTACCTGTACACCACCAGTGTACCTTGAACCTTTACCAAGTGTTGTGTATTTTTTACCTGTACACCATCGGTGTACTTTGAACCTTTACCAAGTGTTGTGTATTTTTACCTGTAGACCACCGGTGTACTTTGAACCTTTACCAAGTGTTGTGTATTACCACCTGTACACCAACGGTGGTTTTTTTTGTTTTACTTTAAACACTAAAGAAAAAAATTAAACCACACAATAAAATTCTTTTGAAACAAAAAAAATATTTATTATTTTTTAAATAAAATTTTTTAAATTTATTTTAACAATTTGTTACAATATTACAAATGCCGGTATTGTTGGGTGGATATATCATCGGAGGGGTTAACAGGGTTGACCACATCGAGGAATGGGAATGGAGTTGGTGAGGATCAGAAGTGGAAGGGGGGTTGAGAAGATGAGGTTGGGATGGGAGTTGGACAGAGGATGTTTGTGGGAACATTGAAGGTGTGTGTGGGTATGGTGAGGGCATTGGGGTATAATGCAATGGGGAAGGAAGGTAATGGGAAGAAGGGAATGGGGAACTAGAGAAAGGAGAGTGGTAGGAGGATGGACGGTGGTAGGAGAATGGACGGTGGAAGGATGGACGTGGAAGGCTGTACTGGGGAAGGATGTACGAAGGGAGGATGGACGGAGGGAGGATGGACGGTGAAATGAGGTGATGGAATAGGTGCATGGGTAGATTGGAAGGCCTGGGATACTGCAGTCACTAGAGCATTGCAACATGCTTGCATCACATGCATCTGTAGATGAGGATTTAAATCTTCCATTTGCCAGACAACTGAATGAAAAAAAATAGGTCTCGGCATCTGGTTTGGCTCTGAATTCATCCGTTCCATGTAACTTCTGAGTTCCATGATACTTTGATTTATCATGTTCAACCCAGAAGTTAACTGTTGCACCACAATTCGAAATGCATTCTAAATGGTTGGAGTCAGATTCAAACAGTCAGACAAGGTCATCCTTTCCTGACATCTCTGACGCTGCCGTCCAGAACCAAAAGTTGGTTGAGATGTTGCGGCAGTGTCAGAGGGGTGGGGTAAAGGGAACTGTAAATTGTCACCTGCAGCTTCATGTGATGAAGACTGCCCTGCTGCTCCAGTGCTGGTGGAGAGGACAGAGGGACGAGACAAGAGGGAAGGTACAGAGGGGTCGGATACCTCGATGTGGTCCCCGGTGGCGGTCTCCAAAGGGATCCCTCCAGAGGGAGGCAACTCGGAAGCAGGCTCCCAAGTGCTGCAGATGGAGCTAGAAAAGAGAAAAAATATATATTAATATATTGATATTTCATTTAGCATTGCTGAAAAAAATAGGTTAAACATGTCAACATTTGTACTGCAGAAATGGTGTGTGGAATATTTACCTTCTGCTCACCATCGTCGACCGGAGGAACGACAGGGCTCTGTAATGTTTTTACTGGCTGCTCCTGCCTCCTCTCGATCCACTCGGGGCCTGCATCTCCTTGTTGAAGTCCCTCTTGAAGCGATCCCTGAGCGACCGCCACCGTATGATAACCCTGTCACCTGTGAAGGAAAAAAAAAAAGTGGTTAGTATTAAAAACTTCACATGCTGTAATATTAAGTTACTGAAATTGGAATACTTGCGCACAAATACCTGGCCCTCGCATCGAGCTCCTCCCAGTTCTCTACAGCCTCCAAACACACCTCATCCCATAGCCGTCGGGTGGTTGGTTGGTCGGCATGGTAGCGGTTTGCCATGTTCCACAGCGGCTCCCGTGGTTGCACAACCTCAATGAGGGTGTCCACATCTATTATCATTCCCTCTTCCACTGGTCTGTGGGGAGCACGCTGTGAAACCTGTGAAAAAAAAGGAATATTAAATTCAGACGCATGAGCTTCATTAATCAATCACCCAAATAAAGGGTTACTTACTGTTCGCTAACCACCAGAGGCATCACCTCGGCAATGCTGGGATGTCCTGGGAGTCACTCTAGTGCGGACACCGGATTGTGAAGACTGTAAAAAAAAAAAAAAAGGTATGTGGTTGGATGGGTGCGGAGTTATTGTGTGTTCTGTGAGGAATGTTTGTGTTGGGTGTAGCATTATGTATGTATATGAGTTTTTGTACATGCTAAACTTACACTCTGCGTGCCCCCTCCTTGCATTTCTCCGCCCTGCATGTCTACTCCTGGAAGCTCCTCAGATTCAGCTTCCTGTGAATACATAATACATGCATATATTGTTTAAAAAAAAACTGGAAAATAACATTAAAAAAAAAATTATTTATATTACCTCAGTTCGCTGATGCTGTGAGGGGAGCTCCCAGAAGAAGACATATTAAAACTGCTGCGGCCTGGCTTTTGGGTTTGCTGCGACCTTGCTGGCTGGATCTGCTGCGGTCTTCCTGGCTGGATCTGCTGTGGCCTTCCTGGCTGGGTCTGCTGCTGCTTTCCTGGCTGGATCTGCAAGTATAAGGACACTTGTTAAGCTACTATACAAAGGATAAAATAAGCTTTCAGGCCTTTATACTTACTGGGAAAACTGAAGTGTTTATCTAGGCGGGTCTACTGCGGTTTTCCTGGCTGGATCTGCTGTGACCTTCCTGGCTGGATGTGCTGCAGTATTCCTAGGTGGATCTGCTGCTGCTTTCCTGGCTGGATCTGCAAGTATAAAGACACTTGTTAAGCTACTATACAAAGGATAAAATAAGCTTTCAGACCTTTATACTTACTGGGAAAGCTGAAGTGTTTATCTAGGCCAATCTACTGCAGTTTTCCTGGCTGGATCTGCTGTGACCTTCCTGGCTGGATGTGCTGCAGTATTCCTAGGTGGATCTGCTGCTGCTTTCCTCGCTGGATCTGCAAGTATAAAGACATTTGTTAAGCTATTATATAAAGGATAAAATAAGCTTTCAGGCCTTTATACTTACTGGGAAAACTGAAGTGTTTTCCTAGGCGGTTCTGCTGTGACCTTCCTGGCTGGATCTGCTGCGGCATTCCTGGTTGGATGTGCTGTGATCTTCCTTGCTGGATCTGCTGGTATAAAAACACTTGTTAAACTACTTTACAAAGTATGCGGTAGTTAACTGAGAATCTCTCAGTGAGACTATATCCACACTTTAAAGTGACCTTGTTTTGGTGTACTGCATGTGTAATTCCCTGAAGCAGAGTTAACTGACAATATCTCAGTGAGAATATAACCACACTTTAAAGTTACCTTGTTTAGATATTGCATGTGTGTAATTGCATGATGTAGATTTAGCTGATAATCTCTCAGTGAGAGTATAACCACACTTTAAAGTTACATTGTTTAGGTATTGCATGTATACCCAATACCAACACTTAATGTGACCTTTTTGCACATATACCCACACTTATCATTTTTACATTTATACTATGGACAGTTTTTGGAAAACAGTTTTTATTATAATTTTTTTGTTTTAATTTTTTTTAACAGGTAGGAGCTACTCTGCTCTTTATTTACATGAAAAATAAAAAAAATTCTGAACACATAATACAGTTACACCACATACAATACCACAGTTACACCACATACAATACACAGAACACAATCACAGCATACTTGCAAATATTCAAATAAAATTACAGTAGTATGAAAATAAAATGCAGCACACATGCAACAGAAAAAAATTAAAGTATGAAAAAAACCCAATAAAAATACACACACACAAACATGCAACACTGGGAGGCCACGGATACACAGGCAGGCAATACACAGGCAGGCCACAAACACACACACACACACCCCACACAAATAAGTTTTATACTCACACAATTGCAGGCTTTGCTGGCAGGCTGTTGGTGCTGGCTGGCACTGGCAGGCCTCTCGGTCATGGCTTGTTGCTGGTCAGGTGCTCTTCTTGCTCCTGGCTTGGGCTTGCAGGGGTCTTGCTGCTGGGCAGTTGATAGAAGACTCTCTCTCTATCTTCTCTTCTCTGTCTTGCTGGTGCAGGATGTCTGGACCCAATGATTAGTTAGCCCACCTTTATATAGTTTTTGGACTGTCTGGAAAAGTATCTTTTTTTCTGAGCATGCTCAGTGCGAAAAAGCAGATTCCGCCGGTGGATTCCGCTAAATAATGGATCCGGCGGACCGGCCGCCCATAGGCGGCCATTCTATCAGATGGTGGATGACAGCAGATCCGCCGTCTCCCGCCATTTTGACGGCACCAAAAAATGTATCAAAGTCCGTTCACCTCAGACAGAATCCGCCAGAAATCTGGAGGATCCGCCGAATAGCAGACGTAACGGATGACCATCTGCCAAAATCCGCCACTAAAATATTTCAATGGAAAAAAACGGCCATTTTCAAATTTTGGCGGATTTTGACTGATTTGAAAAAACTGATGTGTGAAACAGGCCTAAGTGCCAGTTATAAGCAGCACATAGAGATATTATTTTATCATAAAAGTACTTCCATGAACAATAAGCTTTCACGTTTTGGAATGGAATCAGAAAGGTTAGGGTGAAAAGGACAAGAAGAGTTAAGCCACTGTCCAAAAATCAATGTCCTAAAACCCTACACTAGCTTATACAAATATTAAAAAATATAAAATATCACAGTGATAGTAAGTAAACCACCAAAGTTGCTAAACTTCCACTTCCAGCTCATTGTCCAATGTGATGGCTGCTGATGTTCCTTTGTTTAACTAAGATATATGTTGACCAAAATGTTCCATTGGACTTCCTGTACTAATAGAACTAAGCTCAGCGAATTGGAAGTGGTAATCCCATATATTTATTTTTTGGCAAGCATTAGGTGCATGTTAACCATGTTTTAGTTGGTTCTTATGAATTATATTTGTAAATTAAGGTTATTTACATTATAACATTTCTATATAATTTATAATAATATTTTCAATTATATCTCTAAATCAACTAAGCAAAAAAATAGATGTAAATGTTAACTAGTGTTACTTTTTAGCTTGTTTGCACTATATATAAATATAAAATTACAAACCACACACTAATTATTACTATAAAAAAAATCTTGTGCTGATTCAGTAACAAACAGAAAAAATGGTCTGAGCAGAAAATTTCATTTAATTTTAAACTTTTAGATATACTGTGTTTTGCTCGTTTCAGCAAGCGAAGTCATATTGACTTAAAAATGAAACTTGGGAAGGTAATCTATTCATATTAAATACACCATTCCTGATCAATGGAAGGGAGATAATTATCACTTGACAAAACCTCCATATCTAACATATACTTAAAAAGTACAGTTAGGCTCTGTATAAAATAAAGCTTCTGTTTTTGTAACTTTTAGTTATACAAAATCAAGTCAAGCTACAAATCCTTTGCTGCAATTCCTACAAATACATTACTTCTGGATCAAAAGGTGAGTGATCATTTCCTTGCTGATAACTTATTATGTTGTATACACATATATATGACTTTTATGTGTGATTTTTATATGTGAAAACCTTAGATGCATATACAATATTGTAAATGAATGCAATAATTCATTTCTGACTGTGTTGACAATGTGATAAATCCATAGATGAATATTCTACATTATGAAAACTATTTAAAATATTGTTTTACGAAAAAGGATATCTGTCACGGGGCAGTAGGGAAAAAACAGGAGACATGGAACCTGGGCACCTGAACTGCCTCTAAGGCTAAGGAGGTGACCTGACTTTCCTTAACTTGGGGGTACACTTGATGGTAGTGAGGCCCAAGTCTCTGACCTGTCCCTATCTCCTGTTTAGCCCTGAGCTAAACCACCAACCCCCTCCCCAGGAGGTGAGACAGGTAAAAAAGTGTACTGCATCAATAACACAAAAGAAAAGACAAAACAGACACCACAGGGTTAAAGCAACTAAAAAACAAAACTTAGCTTTCTCTGCTGCAATGCTCCTGGACAACAGAGTTAGCCACTTGACAACGTTCAGCTGAAGCACCACTGCTCCAGATAAGCTGAACCCCCCCTGCACCAGGTAGGTCCAGTCTTCTCCACGGTTGGTTTCCAAATGAACAGTATTACCAACAGTGAATTGCAGCACCAGGTGGCCTTACAAAGGGAAGTAGGAGTAGTCACCACCTGCTGACTAACTATAAACATGTAGTAACACCAGTGGCCACCGGGGGGAAGAACTCAGCAACCGACCAACTACAGTTGTAGTAACACCAGCGGCCACCGGGGGCAAAAACCCATATTAACCCCCCGAGGGTCAGAAAGGAAAAATGTTTATAAAAGAGAGTCCAGACTGTGCGGTACAAAATCCGCAGCATGTTGCTTCTTTTGTGCGGTTTTCCACCTCCCCAGTCTCCAAATCCACAGGGGGAAAACCGCAGTGGAAAACCGCACAAAAACCGCAAGAAAACCGCATTAAAAATGGAAGAAATCCGCAAGAAAAATGCAGGTCACTTGACCTGCGGATTTCTTCAATTCTGCGTGGAAAAACCCGCAGGGCAAAAAAGTGCGTGTGCACTCAGCCTAAAACCTGATGTTTAGGAAAAATATGCAAAACAGTAAACATATGACTGGGAAGTTGTTTTACAATTAATAGGAAGAATCTTTGAAGTGTTTTTCTCATTGATTTTTTTGGAAAGGATCTGCTCCAAAAGACTCGTTAAAGGACTCTGTGTGCACATACCCAAAGAGAAGAGTCAGCAGGCTGTCTGACTCTGCCCTAAATGTGGCAGTTTTTTCTGTATGTTTCTCAGTATGAATAATATATTGATTGTTTTATAAAGGGGTAAAATAATACTTTCTTCTGTAGAAGTCATGTCTTTTCTGAATCAAAATAATACCTTGTTGGCTTTTCAAGCAGCAGATTAGCATTTATTCCTTCAAGATCTTTGATGCAAGCACATGTCATATGTTGTGTCCCTACCTTTGATGTGGGCTTGCACACTGAGCCCATATCTTTCCCCACACATGATGGCTGATTTAATCAGCCATCATGTGCTTCTAACAGTCTTGGGTGGAGTGGAGCGCCGCCACTGCTGTTAACTTGTTAAATCCCACTGTTCTGATAGCAGCATTTAATAAACAGCAGGTATGTAATTTTGTGTTCCCATTGGTGCATCAGTGGCATGATTGTGGGGCTAAATTGAAGACCCCCATGCCTGTCATTCCAATTCATCTGTGAAAGTCAGTGTTTATGTGCATTCATACAAGATTGTGATTTCAGCTGCAAACCCCCTAGAGGGACTATTAAATAGAGTAAAAAATAAAAAAGTTTTAAAAAATATCAATAAAATTAAAAAGCACAAAGCTTCAAATCATCTTTTTTTTGCCCTATTTAAAAAAACAATTAAAAAATACACATATTTAGTATCTATACATCTGTGAATTTCCAATATATCTAAATGTAAAATAAATTAATCTTGATTGGTAAATGGCATAATGAGAAGAAAAATCAAAATGCCAACAATTTTTTGGCAGCTGCAAAATTACAGTAAAATGCAATAACTGATGATGAAAACATTGTATTTACCCCAAAATAGTATCAGTACATCAGCACAGTGCACCAAAAATAAGCTCTCACACAGCCCCATATCCTGAAAAATGAAAATTTTACAGGTCTCGAAAAATGGCAACAAAATCAATAACTTCAATAATACTCAGTTTAACCAGGAGAATCATATTGTCAGGTCCATTTTACCACATAGTGAACATGGTAAATAAAAGACCCCCCAAAAATTGTGAAATTGCTCTTATTTTTGCAAATTCAATGCTTTTGGAATTTTTTTCCTCCATTTTCAAGTACAATATGAAGTTAAATTAATGATGTAATTCCAAGTACAACTCACCCTGCAAAAGCAAGCCCTCATACATAGAATCATAGAATCGTAGAGTTGGAAGGGACCTCCTGGGCCATCTGGTCCAACCCCCTGCTCAAAGCAGGATTCGCTAAATCATCCCAGACAGATGTCTGTCCAGCCTCTGTTTGAAGACTTCTTTTGAAGGAGAACTCACCACCTCTCGAGGCAGCCTGTTCCACTCATTGATCACTCTGTCAAAAAGTTTTTTTTCTAATATCTAATCTGTGTTCCCTCCCATTCAGTTTCATCCCATTGCTTGTAGTCTTTCCTTGTGCAAGTGAGAATAAAGATGATCCTTCTACACTGTGACAGCCCTAGAGATATTTGTAGACAGCTATTAAGTCTCCTCTCAGTCTTCTCTTCTGCAAGCTAAACATTCCTAAATCCTGCAATCTTTCCTCATAAGACAGGGTTTGCAGACTGGTCACCATTCTGGTCGCTCTTTTCTGAACTTGCTCCAGTTTGTTGATGTGTTTTTTTAAAATGTGGCACCCAAAACTGGGCACAGTAGTCCAGATGAGGTGTGACCAAAGAGGAGTAGAGGGCAGTAATGACTTCACGTGATCTAGACTGTATGCTTCTGTTAATACATCCTATATCCAAGAAGTATAATTTCTCCTTGCGGAGAATGACATGCTAAGCATGTCGGGATGAGGAGACTAAAAGCTGCAATGCTCCTCTGGGAAATATGCTAATTATGCAAATTGTCTCTTCAGAGAAGAAGAGGACTAGAACTCTAATGCCACCTATTGGAAGTTACAATCCTAAAAGTCAATGTCAACCCTTTAACAAGGCTCGTTAAAGGGTCGACATTGACTTTTAGGATTGCTACTTCCAATAGGTGGCATTAGAGTTCTAGTTCTCTTCCTCTCTGAAGAGACAATTTGCATAATTAGTTAATACATCCTAGAATTGCATTTGCCTTTTTTGCTGCTGCATCACACTGTTGACTCATATTCAGTCTGTGATCTATTAGTATACCCAAGTCTTTTTCACATGATCTGTTGCTTAGCCCTATTCCTCACATTCTGTATATGCTTTTTCATTTTTATTGCCCAGATGTAGTACTTCGCATTTTTCCCTGTTAAAAACCATTCTGTTAATTGCTGCCCACTGCTCCAGTTTATTTATATCTTTTTGAATTCTCTCTCTCTTCTCTAGTATTAGCTATCCCTCCTAGCTTTGTGTCATCAGCAAATTTAATCAGTTTACCCTCAATTCCTTCATCTAAATTGTTGATAAAGATGTTGAACAATACAGGGCCCAGGACAGAGCCCTGTGGTACCCCACTTGAGACATTCTTCCAACTGGATGTGCAGCCATTTACAACCACTCTTTGGGTCCGATCACTAAGCCAGTTATGAATCCACCTAACAGTTGCGTTGTCCATTCCATGCCATTTTTTCAATAAGTATTGTGTGAGATACTTTGTCAAATGCTTTGCTGAAGTCAAGATATACTATATCTACAGCATTTCTCTGATCCACCCAATCAGTGATTCTGTCATAGAAGGAAATTAAGTTAGTCTGACATGACTTATTAGTTACAAACCCATGCTGACTCTGGGGTGTAATTCATCTGGATCTGGAGACTTGAATTCATTTAGGATAGCTAAGTGTTTCCTCACTATCTTTCTGTTTATAGATATCCTGGATTCTCCTATTACCTTAATAGGACAGTGAAGAACAGTTGATGTTACATTTCCTTTCTGAGATAAAACAGATGCAAAATAGGAATTTAAAAGTTCGGCCTTCTCAACATCCTGTCTTACCATTTCTTCATTTTCATCCTGTAAAAACCCTATAGCATCTTTGACTTTTCTTTTACTTTTGACATATCCCCAAAATCCTTTATTATTGCTTTTGACATCTCTTGCAAGCCTCAATTCATTGTCAGCTTTAGTAATCTGATTTGTGCCCTGCAAGTTCTGCAGACAGCATTATATTCTTCTTTAGATATGCCTCCCTCTTTCCATTTTATAAACATTTCTTTCTTCCTTTTTAGCATGTGCTTAAGTTCTGTGTTCATCCATCCTGGTTTCCTTAAATGCTTCCTATTCTTCCCTCTTTTTGGAATTTTTAACAATTGTGCTCTAAGAATTTCATTTTTCAAGATTTCCCATCCTTCGTGGACATTTTTGTCCTTAAGGATATCCAGCCATTGGACCCATCCAATTCTCTTTCTGAATCCCTTAAAATCTGACTTTCTGAAATCTAACCTTGACGTCTGAGTCTTCACAGGTGTTCTTCCTCTAGTTATCCAAAATTCTAAAATAGCATGGTCGCTACCTCCTAGGGTCCCAGCGACTTTTACCTCCTCAACCATTTCCTCCCTATAAGGATTAGATCCAAGGTAGCAGTTCCCCTTGTTTTCTCCCCTACCTTTTGGAAGATAAAGTTGTCAGCAAGAGAGGATAAGAATTTCCTTGACCTGTTAGTTTTGCCTGAGAGAGATTCCCAACTATGTCATATTTTTTGGAGAACTTGGCCATTTGATGCATAAAGAGTTCATCCATATCTTCAGCTTGCACAGGCGGCCTGTAGTAAATGCCTACAATGGTGTCCTTTCCATTGTTCTGTCCTTGTATTCTTACCCAGTTTCCACAGAGCTCCCAGTCTCTGAAGCTTAAATGTCTGTGCAGATATACGCGATTCTAACATACAATGCGACAGCTCCTCCTCGTTTATCAAGTCTGTTTCTAGCAAATAAGTTCGATCCTTCTAGTCTTGTATTCCTGTCATGTGTATCGTCCCACCAAGTTTCAGTGATTCCAATGACATCATATTTCTTTTCCTGCATTAGTAGTTCCAATTCTCCTTGTTTATTGCCCATGCTTTGTGCATTAGTATAGAAACATTTTAGTTTGTGATTGGTTTCTCTTTTTCCAATATTTTTATTATTTAGATTCTTTTGTCTTTGTTCGTCCTTTCCACTTCTAATTGCATTTGTCAGGTGTATGGCTTTTTCTGGCCTTTTGCTTCCCTTCCTACATTGTTCTAGTTTAAAGCTCTCCTGATGAGTGTAGCAAGGCGACTTCCAAATACATGTTTTCCAGTCTTCATAAGGTGCAAGTAGTCCATCATATAGGTAATTCACTCCGTGATCCAGAAATCCAAACCTTTGCTGACGGCACCATCGACCTAGCCAGTTGTTCACCTGCAGAATCTTATTCCACCTCCTTGTTCCATGGCCATCCACTGGGAGGATGGAAGAGAAGACCACCTGTGCTCCCAGTTCTTTCACTTTCTTAGCTAAGTTTTCAAAGTCAATGCAGATGGTTTCCAGGTCGTTTCATGCTGTGTCATTTGTCCCCACATGTATTAGCAGGAATGGGTAGTCATCTGTAGGTCTGAAGAGTCCTGATATCCTGTCAGACACATCTTTAATTTTTGCACCTGGAAGACAGCACATTTCTCTTGAGGTTATATCCGGTCTGCAGATAGTGGCCTCTGTTCCTCTCAACAGGGAATCCCCCATAACCACCACTCTCCGTTTCTTCATAAAGCTATGTTGACAGAAAAATAAAAAGTTTACTGTGAATACAGAAAAAGTACAATAAAGTCCAAATATTACATCATTTATAAATAGAATAAACAGTACAAATACATGTGGTATTCCACTTAGGACATTAGTTTCTCTTGAATATTAGTACTTGCTGGTGCATTGCCGATTCCCCTTCCTCTCTGTTGGTGTTCTGCTTACCTAGCTGCAGAATAGACACCCAAGGTTGCCACAAAAGCCAATAATTGCCTAGGAAGTCTAGTGTTATGAGGCCAGTGATTGGCTGCAGCAGTCATGTAGGGTATACAGCCTATAACCACTCCAGTCAGAAAAAAACAGAAAACTGTCAAGGAGGGAATAGAATATGGCCCTGGAGTAGCAAGCAATAAATAGAAGCATGTCCCTTTTTATCTAATGTATATTTGTTACTCAAGTCCAGAGCTGTAGACCTTGAAAGTTGCAGTGCTATCTATCCAATGTTTCATGACTTGCATTATCAGATTATAATTTAGCGATTTATCTGTAGGTTGTAAAAAATCCATAATAAAATATATATTTCTTTTGTGAGTTGACATGTAATCAATTACTGGCATTTTATCTATAAGTTGATAATACAATAGTAAACTAATATAAATTCTAACATGTCGCATAAAACAGTAGAGAAAAATAATTCACAATTAAAATGGTATCTCGGGAATAGACTTAGGCATATACTATTACTAACGAAACATGGAGAAATTGATGTTGAGAAATAAATTGAAAGAATGTATTGTACTTTTAACTTGTGATTGTCCAGCAAAGAATGAGCCCATTACATATATACTGTATCTTAGCATAACATTATATTGGGAATGATTAAAAGGAACTGGTGGCTACTTCATGCTAACTGAACAATGGCTCAATCATTGCAGCCATGCATACGATTTCTGAAAAGTTGAGGCGTTTCAGAAAATAACATGCTTTTAAATGGTTGCCAGAGACAATACAAACAGGATGACTAGTCAAAGAGGCAAAGTCATGCTGGCTTATCCCGCTACTTAGACATGTCTTGCCCTATGTGTGTCTAGAGTTTGAGACCAGTCAATCAAAGAGAGGAGGATGGGAAGAAGTCTCCGTGAACTTAGTTGCATCATCCCCAGATTTAAAAAGCATTTTTCTCTGAAACACCAAAATATTTTAGAGCACAACATACACTGCTGTAGTAACAGAACCCGAATATGATTCATGCTGCCCGTAGTTGATTTTCCATTAATAAAGGAAATTAGATTGGATCAATGAGTGTAGCATTATTTAATAAATGCATTAAATTCTTGGTTTGCGACAAATTTACTACCCTTTATTAAAATGAAAGCTTGTAAAGGTATTTTATTCATCATGTACAAAAAATATTAAATTGTACTTGCATGAGCAATATTTATCATTTGTACATAATTATGTTGATATCACTTTCATTCTGCCTTCTTAAACCTCCAGCTGCAGATAGAGATACTGATTTGCTAACCACTCTATTTAATTCATTTAAATGTGTCACAACTCACAAAGCTTTAAAATACACGAGTATCTATGAAAAGAATTGCACTTTATATATGGGGTATGTTTCACCATTACAATAAGCTTGATTGAGTGTGTGGAGTCCATGTACAATATGTCTTGATTGACGTTAGCTCTCATTTAATGATTTATTGTACCAACCCAAGCAAGGTATCTACACAATATACTGTAGCTTATCCAAGAATTTGTCATATGAATAATGTGTGTAATTTTATATTAGTAGCATCAGCAATATTATTGAACCAAAGAAATTACTGTGTGATGAATATGGAATAAAATTCTTCTGATTAGAAAATAAATTAAAACTTATTGCGGAAACTGCATAGATATAATAAGATCGTACCTCAATAGTTCATAAATGTCCTAAATTCCATTTCCAAATCTTCGGTTTGGTGTTATAATTACTTCTATAAGCTATTTTTATGTATGTCTTTGAATATTGTGAATTTATGTTTTCGAATACACAGATTAATTAGAATAAGCATAACATATAATGAAATGGTCAATTTCTAATCCGGTGCATTAGATTTATTAATGAGACAAACGCTTTATTGATGAACAACATGTCATTGATGAAAAATAATCCCAGTTTTTTCCTGGTTTCTTAATAATTTTTGAATCAGAAAAATTGTCACAAAATGGTAACTGGGTATAGTAATGGACTTTCCTAAACTTGGTAACTGTGAGAACTTGTGGATCTCCAAAAGTGAACCCGCTGGGCCACGACAATGAACCTCCCTCAGGTGAGCTGGTCTGGTGAACCTCCCCCTATACAGGGAGCGTCAGGGGCAGGCCCAGGGAAGAATATTGCCGTGACAGCTGGTACCCAGGGACGGACAGTAGGAGACACAAGCGGGAGACAGGACGGGCTAGCAGAGAGGCTGGCGGCAGGAACCGGAGACCACAGGGGAGACTACTAACGGTCCGGTGGAGAGAGGCTGAAGAGGAACACTCCAAGGGGAAGGGCAACACAGGAGGAGACAGGCACAGGCTGGAGCAGGCGAGCACTAGGAGAAAACACAGAGAGGGACCAAGGTGACTACTGAGGGACAGGTAACGCAGCAGCGCAAGGCAGGACAAGTAGGCTGAGAGCAGGGTAACGCAGGGAAGCATGGGGCACGAATCAAAGGTGGGGCACAGATGATAGTCAGGCACAGCCTAGAGGAAGAGGCTGCCTGATATGCAGAGCGTGCCACAGGACTTCTGGGTCAGGGTCCTCCCAGGTCATAGAGATGCCGGGAAGGGGCGGATGCAGTCAGGCAGAGAGATGTGCGTGTGCACCACCGAGTCCAGTGTGAAAGATGTGCATGCGCACCTGACGGGAGCCAGGAGCTGGCCGTGAGCCCAGAAGAGCGGACGCCAGGTGACGCGCACCAGCACCAGGAGCGTGCCGGGATGCCAAGGACTAGTAAGTATGAAGGGGCTCAGGGGGCAGAGTGACAGTAACCCGTTCAAGTGTGGGAAAAAGCCTTGCTGCAGCTCCATAAGTCATATCAATTCATAAAACTGGTATTTCTAACTAATCGCTTAATGACTTATGATAGCATAATTCATCTCCCTATCTTTACTGGCACATGATGGCTTTAATATTCAACATTCATCTGCCTCTAACACTTGCAGGTAAATTAAAGCTTTGTCTGTGGCTGTTAACTTGCTATATACTGCTGTCAATCTGTGACCGTGGCATTTAATGCATGCTGGTAGGGGTGATGTACCTATTTATCCCTTCATTACCACTTATGGGACACCAATGTGTGGCCATAACACCTAGAGGTCTGCTGAACACTTCTGTGTCTGTCATCACTGTAGACCTGTGCAAACCAGCATGTTGTCTGGCGCTCATAGGAGACTGTTATTTCTGCTGTTTACAGCAATGCTGTAAAATTGCTGTAAATAGCAAAAGTGAACAGACGATCACAGGTTCAAGTCCCCTAAGGGGAGCAGTAAATACAGTAAAAAGTAAAAAAAAGTTTAAAAATCTGAAAAAAATTAAATTAAAAGATCAAATCACCTCCAAATAAAGAAGTTAAAAATTCACATATTTGCTAGCATTGTGTTTCTAAAAGTGCAATATATCAAAATATAAGATAAATTAATCTGTAAACAGTGAAGCAAGAAAAAAGTCAAAATCAAAACATCTTATATACACCAAAATTATATCAATAAAATCTCCTGCTCAGGGAGCAAAAAACAAGTCCTCACACAGCCTCATTTCCCAAAAATTGAAAACATTATAGCTTTCGGAAAGTAGCGACACAAGCAAAATGTATTTATTTTTTTTCAAAATTTCTGATTTTTTTCATCACTTATAAAAAAGAAAACTATGCATTTTTGATATCTGCAAACTCGCACTGACCTAGAGAAACATATTGCACAACATGTTTATTATAAAATCAAAGCTGTAAATAGAAAACTTAAAAAACTGTTGCAGAATTACACTTTTTTTGCTATTTTGCCACACTTTTAATGTTTTCCCTGCTTTCCAGTACACCTTATGATAAAATGGATGGTGTCACTCAGAAGTACAACTCTTCCTGCAAAAAACAAGTTTTCCCATGGCTATATTACTAGAAAAATAGAAAACGTATTGCTCATGATATAAGGGGAGGAAAAAAAGGAAAGCACAAAAATAAAAGATAGACTTATCTTTAAAGAGTTAAAATAGAAGTGTTATGGAATTAATCTGTAATCTGATGTGAAATTTAAATGTCCAAAACTACACTTTCATAAATTCTATTTTTTTAGTACATAAAGCAACTGCCAGCATGTAGAATGATATACTGACACTTTAAAGCACTACTCTAGCAGTTGCTTTTATCTCCGCTCTGGAGAGGAGCGCTAATGTAATTTCCATGATCCCAGTAATAAATTTACCAGCTGATTACTTCAGCTCCTCCCAACGCTACTCCGATACCGATCTGCAGTTTAGTGACCGCAACGTCTAACTGTCCAGAAGTCAGAGGTAACAGTCACAAGCCCTCAGTGCGAGTCAATGAAAGCCTCGTTCTGGATCTGTTCTGGTTGTCATAGACTTACATAGAATATTGTGAATAAAGAAGTTTCAGGGCGCTTCCTTCAGAGGATCCTTAACCAAATTTGGTGCAAGAAGGTTATATAGCCAAATAACTAAGTAGGATCTCTGATGTTAAATCAGAAGATATTTTATTGGCTAGGTAAAATGCAAAATTTTATAAAAGACAGTAAAAACATTAAAAAAAAATTTGTTATAAAAAAACACAACGCGTTTCGGCCATGTAGGCCTTTATCAGGTGTATTAAAAAAGTTTGAAGTTGTACTTTTCTCACCAAGCTGAATTGACTCATCTACTATGCTTAGATAGTGCTCTCCCTCTTTTTTCCCCTCTTCCTCTCTTTCCCAGGACCTTATTCACACTTACATAGAATAATAATTTCTGGCTCACCCAGCAAACACTGAAGTAGTCCAGCAGGTCGCAAACTTTTGAAGATGAACAGAGTGGCGCAAAGAGAAGATTAAGAGACCAGCTCATGAGTATAAGACTAGGGGCAGTGAACTTCCAGCTGTGGCACCATTTCAGCACTGAAATGAAAAAAAATGCTGGAGCAATGCTTTAAAGTGTTACTGCTTTAAATGAACTTTCTCTCTTTGCCTCTTTAGCACTGCAATCATCCTCTTCCCCTCGCTATACAATGTAATAAACAGCAACTGTCATCTAATGTCTCAGTAAGATGAAAATTTGCCTGAGAAGAGAAAGAAGCAAATTTCTCTGACAAAATATATTAAAAAGTTTGTTCTCTTTACTTGTACTTTAAGAAAAAAATAACAGTTACATTTTCACATAATGATGAATAGATTTCTATTGAGAGCACTAAAGGACAATATATTTGACCTAGACTGATCCCAAGTCATACTGCTATTGCGCTGAAGTTTACAGCAAATTATTTCTAACAGATTCAATGTTGCTTTCAACATCAGTCAATAAAATAAGCTTGCATGAATAGGCATTTATAAATGAATAACCTCCACAACATTCAAATCAATAGGATAATTTGTACAAATTTGTATCTGTTTCCACAGCTCTTCATTTCATTATAAGACATTGCAAAATACGGTAGGTCATATGACACCTCATCACTTTTTTTCAGTCACGCATCAACTTTAGGGATAGTCGAACATGCTCTGTGTTACTCGGATATCACATGAGTATCTGTGTGATCCCCACATGGCATTTTTGACATCTGTTATACAACAATAGGCATATGGGGAATGTCTGCGAGTCACTGTAATGCCGTAGCCATCTTCGTAGTGGCATTACTGTGATTGGCTGGCTGAATGACATCATTAGGGGTTGTAAAAGGTCTGGCGCTGTCACGTTCAGCACACTGGCACCATTGCATAGCTCAGAGACAGCTCTTATTGGAGGGAGAGAGTGCTTGCCCAGGGCTGTGTGTGCACAGTTGAATGAATCAGAATCCTCTATCGTTGACACTAGTGTTGATTCTGAACCATCATTCTTTCTGCATCTTTGTAAGGGCTAAATCCATGCTTTGTTGTTTGTATCAGATACATTCTGCATTTAACCTAGGGAGGGGCAATTGCAGAAGCAGGGAGAGTCCCAGAATACAGTTTCTTGGCAGGGCTTAGGGTTTGCAGTCAGTTGTGAAATACGTACCTGCAGCACGTGACCACATTTTTTTAGGGTAAGGGTAAAAAAATAGACTACCATATTTTTTGGATTATAGGACTCTCCAGATTATAAGATGCACCCCAAATATTGAGGTGAAAAATAGGAATTTTTTTTTTAAACAAAATGGTGGTGCTTTTTTTAATCCATACATCTTATTGCTTACTGTACTGTAGAATCTGCTTTGTGTGAAATTTTGTTGGTTTGAAATGAAAAACAACGTGCTACAAGTGTACAATTTTTTTGTTCAAAAATTGATTATTATTATCACATGTACTGTAGAACTTGGTTTGTGTGCAATTTCGTTTGTTTAAAGAAAAATACAGGTACAACAGGTATACAAATTTGGACCCCCAGTACTCAATCTTCAGCCGCCACTATTTCTCCTGATGTGGCATCAAGTGTCCAGGAGCATCATCCTTACCAATGTGGTTACTGGGATTGTCCACTTAACGACCGACACGTGAGCAAGCGCTTGTGTCCAGGGATGATTTCCCTGATGGCACTCTGGGTGAACATTGTGGAGGCCAGTGCCAATTCCCACCCTGGCAAAGCACATATGCTACTGATGCTGAGGATTGCTGGCCCTACTTCTGTCAGGGTTTCCTCCACCTCCTCTAGCAGTTTCTTCACCCCTTCATGCTTCTCCACCAACGTGCTATCTCAGAGCACACATCAGCTGGAAGCTCTGCAGCACAGCCTTAGCAAAGTGGCAATAGGCTCTGCTGAAGATAATTTGTCTAGGAGACAAACCGTACACCACGGCACAGTTATTAAAAGGGATAACAGAGCAGACAGTTCTGTGGCTTTCGCAACTGAACCTACAACCAGTCATGGTTGTGTGTGATAATGGCCATAACCTGAAGGCAGCTGTAAAGCTTTGCAAGATCACACACGAACCATGCTTGGCCTATGTGCTCAACTTTATAGTTCAGCAGTTTCTGAAAACCTACCCCTATTTGTCAGAGCTTCTGCTTCAGGTACACCGCCTCAGTGGCTATTTCTGCAAGTAAGTTACACTTGCCACCGCTCTGGCAGTGATGCAGCAGCGCATGCAAGTGCAAGCTTATCAACATCACCACACACTGGAACTCCACACTGCATATGCTGGCAAGGCTTTGTGAGCCGCAGAGGCCAGTTGTGGAATATCAGCTCTATCACACCCTTTGGTATTCTGGTCAACCTACGCACATAATAACTAAAGAGTGGGCATGGATGTCTGACATTTGTGCAGCTCTCCAAGACTTTGAGGACTCCACAAAGATGGTGAGCGGTGATGATGCCATTATCAGTGCAGTAATCCTTCTTCTGTGCCAATGGATCGCCCTCCCAGAGCTGTGGGGTACTCGGTACCGGGCCGGTGTCAGGGGGATGTGTCACGGCAGCTGTGACCCGGTCCGTGGCCCTGGGCACCCAAATCAATGGTGGTTTGAGATATAGTTTATGTGGTAGTTCGTGATGCCACCTGTGGTGTTTGGCAAGCAAGATGTTAAGCCAACGCTGCATGCAGATCCTCTGGGGCTGATGGTGTGTTGTAGCAGAGATGGTGTAGCTCCCCACAGGTGAAGCTGTAACCCCAGGGCAGTGTATAGGCACAGGCGGTGCGAGGAATGTTGGTACCCAGATGTAGCAGTGCTGACTGTGTTGGCGCACAAATGAATGGAAGACACCAGGGCTTGCAGTTCCAAAGCTTTACTCACAGTTCGTGGGAAATGTTACCTGTAGGGACCTTGAAACATTTGGCATACTTTAGGTACTTCTGCCTATACCATGACCCTCTCCTTACATTCATCTTGTCTAACAAAGAGTACTGGTTATTCAACCTGCTAGACTCAAGCTACAAGGAAAATCTTGCATCTATCCTTCCTGATGAAGAAAAGTTTGCTTAATAGTGCTATAGCAGAAGGTCATTTTAGAAAACATATTGGAAAATTTCCAATCAGAAAACATAGCAGCAGGGGACAAGGTTCCTTGCCCAACCAAGGAGGAGATGAGAGGGAGACACAGAAAAGGCAGGGTTACAGGGTCAAAGGCTTTTGCTAATTTCATTACACCATCCCAGCGGCCAGGGAAAAACTTTTAAAGTTAGTCAAGCAATACCTGGCCTACAAAACCAGTGCACTCCCTAATTCCTCTGTGATCTTCATCTATTGGGTATCAAAGCTGGGCACCTGGCATGAGCTGTTCCTTTATGCCTTGCAGGTGATGTGCTGCCCCACCATTAGGATCTTGTCTAAGTGGGATTTCAATGCTGCCTGAGGGATCAAAACAGACAGGCTCTTTTGCCTGTCAAAAAGAAAAGGCTGGCATTCTCACTCTGATAAAAATGAACAAAGCTTTTATTAGACCCAACTTTTCCACTACACCAGATAACAGCAGCATGTAAAGTATTTTTAGTCTTCAATATTTGAATGTGAAACCAATTGACCTGATTAGCAACACCACAAAGAAACGCAGGAAATTAAAAAACAGGAATCATATAGGGTTCCTAATATCAACGTTTAAAAGTGGATGCTCATGGATGAATGGTAGACCATTCGAGGGAAACTGCATACCGAATCACAAGGAAAAACCCGAATTTAATGGTCAATAATGCAAATAAAAATAAAAAAATTATTTAAAAAAATATAAGAAATTTTTGAAACAATAATAATATTTAAAATACCTTTATTATATAATAGTGGTACATATGTATAAAAAAGCAATGTGTGCTCAAATCAATTAAAATATATACCAATATAGGTTTAATAAACAACATACACAACGGTCCACATATGTAAGATAATGTAATTACACCTTTTTAAAATAATTGTCCAAAAAAGGGGTGACCAAAATATATAAAGAGCCAAAACAATTGTGTAGGCTTAAACAAAGTGTCAGTATATTCAATGAAAAACTGCAGAGGTGCAATATTAACCATCTAATAGTGAAATGTTCATCCAAATAGTGCAAATTAAAGTGCTGAGTGCAAAAAACTAGAAATAGAAGTGCACAAGGACAATTGAGGGTGTATACCTTTAAGGACCGCCGGTAAGCGATCACTGTTGCCTTCTAGGGTCTATTGATCACTGCACTACCCTCCTTATACTTTTTTTTATGGCTTAGCACTTTGGTCAGAGTCTTTATGAGTATTGGAGCACACCAACTTCACTTTTTTTAATGAGGCCCTCCAGTTGTTGCTTTCAAAAGTGTATGGATGACACTGGTTATAAATTTGACCATGTTTTGTAATGTGTGCAGAACTTTTATGAGTGTAAGTGTACCACAAATACACTTTGTTCACAATATTTGAATGAGGTACTAAAGTTATTGCCTTCAAGGGTGTATGAATGACCCTGCTTGTAATTTTTGGCAGGCTTTGCACTTAGTGCATCGTCTTTATGGGTTTAAAAACACCACTACATGACAATTTTAAAAAATGTATATGAAGCCCTACTTTATGTCTAGTACAAGGTATATCTGAGTCCCGCTTCCATCACATTTTTGGAAGTTCTTGCTTCCTTCAAAAATTATACTGAAATTTCCAATTTTTTATATAAATTTAAATTTTGGTTTAGTTAAAGTACTTTTTTAAAGTTTTTTTTTAAATTTTGCCTTATATACAAGTCATTATACAGGAAATAATGTTTCTTAACCATTTTTGTCATGTAAACTGCAATTTCTCATCCATTTTAAATGTTTTATTGTCATATCTTAAAGTTGAGTAAAAATGTGACACTATTGTTCTCAGCACTGATCTGGGAGTCAGAAATGGTTCCAAGGGTCTTCCCCATGCTAGTCTCCTTGCATTCAGCATTTTTTCCATCCAATTAAACATTTTCACTGACCCCCAGATCTCCTTGTAGGGTTTGCCGCAAAAAGCTCAGATTTCCCTTTGACTCCCATCATATTTGCTACTTCAAACAAGTATCCAAGCATTATGAAATGTTTGATTTGAGTAACGAACATCCTAGCATTTCGTGCTCACTCATCTCTAATCAACATAAATTACTAAATAAGCATATTTAACCCAATACAGTTTTACCATCTTAGGCTAGGTTCACATTAGCGTTTCTGTGCGCAGCATATCATCTGCATGTGCAAACACATGCAAAAATGCATGCAAATGCATGTTTAGTCAGTGTTTTTTATCCGCATCATCTTATATATGACAGCAAAAAACGCTGCGTGTGCATGCATTTTTGCATGCGTTTGCGTTGTTTCTGCGCATGCGTTTGATATTGCCAATGCTTTTCCAGCAGAGTTTCATTGACACCAGACACCCAATGGGCGTGTCTCATGGGATTTCTGTATATAGACACACTGCACAGATGAAATCCTTGTCTTTTGCTGCTGTATCCAGCTGCAAGATGGATCTTAGCGTGGAGAGCTCCTTTATTAATCTTGATTTGCAATTGAAATTGGCTGTTGCCTTTGCTGTGGCTTGTGAAGAAGAAAGAAGAGAAAGACAGAGAAGATGTCATCGTTGCTATTGGCAACACCCATCTTAGAAGTCCAAGAGAGCCATGGAGCTTACCACTCATTGTATACAGAACTGCGTGAAAACCCTGAGAAGTTTTTCGAGTACGCGAAAATGTTGGAAGAGAGCTTCGATGACTTGCTGCAACGTGTCCGAGGATCCATCACAGTCATGACACACAGCAACGTCTAGCAATTCCTGTGGAGGAATGTCTGTTGGTGACTCTGAGGTGCATCATTTTGAAAAACAACCACATGTCATTAGTATTATTGTTTGAAAAGCCATGTGCTTTTGTTTTTTTCTATTTTCTGTTTGGCAGATTCCTGGCTACCAGAGAGACCTTATCTCTACATTTTCAATTCCGGATTGGAGTGGCCACCCTTTCTGGGATTGTTGGAGACACCTGCCTTGCTTTATATGATGTTCTGTATGAAAATTTCCACCCCAACCCACAACTGAACTCTAACTGGAAAATGCTGCAAAATTTCTAGACATTTTCAATTTTCCAAACTGTTTGGGGGCTGTGTATGGTAAAGACTTTCGGATTGTGAAACCATCTGGAAGCGCATCCGAGTATTTCAATTACAAAAAATGCTTTTTGATTGTTCTCATGGCGATTGCAGATGCTGACTGTCGATTTGTCGCTGTGGGCATTGGTTCTTTTAGATGAGGAAATGACTCCCATACTTTCAAAAACTCAGTCATGGGCCAACGTTTGTATGGTAATGATTTCAATTTTCCACAGCCACGACCTCTTCTGAACACTGGAGGACCGCCAATGCCGTTTGTTGTGGTTGGGGATTAGGTGTTTCAAATGTGTGCCAACCTCATTAAACTGTACTCAAGTCGTGACTTGAATCACACCAAAAGGATTTACAACTACCAACTGACAAGGGCAACAAGAACTGTGGAGTGTGCCTTTGCATTGCTGGTATCTTAATGGCGCATTTTGGGTACAGCTATCAATCTTAAAATTGAGAAAATTATTGAGGTTGTGAAAGAATGTGTTGTTATGCACAATTACATCCTGACAAAAGAGCGACCCAACTTAGAACTTGAGGAACCTGTCAATACCACATTGCAGGATAACAAAGATCACCCTGTGAGGACTACAGTGGAAGTTGCCCAAATGAGGGAGAAATTTGCGCCTTCTTTGTTTCCGATATTGGAAGTGTGGCATGGCAGGATGAAATGGTTTAAGCCGCTGAGCTAAGTTTAATACTAACACCTTGACTGTACCACCCGTTAATACTTCACTCAACAACACACACGTTTAAATAAAGAGATAAAGAAAACACAGGGAGACAGGTATTGTTAAACCAAGGAATTTTTAATAACAAAAATAAAAACAATTTGAAATTTAACACATAAATAAAAATAAGAAAAATAATGGGATTTACTTTCGGGGTCTGCCGGGGGGAGTTACATTGTGGACCTGGGGGGTGTTGGGCTCTGATAGTAGGCTAGGAGTAGTTGGGGAAGTTGTTACAGGGGAAGAGGCAGTCAATTGGAGGATCGGCAGCATCGGGACGGTAGTACCAGGACAGCAGTCTGGGACCGGAGCAGCAAACAGTTTACAAGGAACAAAACAAAAATTAGTACAGAGTACAGACTGCAAAGACAGACAGACATTTTCAAAGCTTCTATACTTACATCCAAAGTCTTGTGCTCACATCCAGAGTCTTGAGATTAATAAACTTGCTGTGTCCTCACCCCCTTTTATACCCCTTTGTTTAAAGAGTGGCTGAAACCAGTTCCTGAACATGTTCAGTCTGAAGTATGCATTCGTATCGAAAGCATGCGTACGCATGTACTTGCATAACAATGCGTTCCCATAGACAGTAATGCGTTGTTTTGATGCACTCAATTCACAATCATCTGCATGTGCATGGCTGCGCATAATTGACACCTCAAAAATGCAATATGCTGCGTTTGCCGCACACTGCTGCATACTTTGAAATGACGCATGCGTACGCATCCGCATGCGAATGCATGCAAACACATGTCCCTGCGTACAACATGTTAAAGATATGTACGCATGACGCATGCGGATATATGCGGATCATACGCTGAGCACAGATACGCTAATGTGAAACCAGCCAAAGTCTAGTACTACACTACTGAAAATAATAACAGTTTAATGGAGCTTTGGCATTTCTTACTCTGTCTGTCTTTAACATACAAAACCAAAGAATAAAGCCCAAAAAATTAGCATATACCCTACAGCAAGTACATAAGTAAATAATAAAAATAGTACAGGTAAATAACATACAGTACGTTATTTAGTTTACTCTATTTAAATCAAAAAGGCATAAAACCATTCCATGCTCATCAGGATGATCTTAACCTGTCTCCAGTATTAAAATCTTACCATGTGTCAAACAACGTCAATGTGAATAAGGACAGGGCCCTGACTTATTTAGTAGTTGTTGTGTTAAGTTAAGCAATAGTGCCTGCATTTTTCTTTCATAAAATATGAAAATTGATTAAAAAAACTGTAATTACAAAGCGCTTTTGGCCTTAAGGCCACTTGGCAAAGACACTTTTTGGCAGGGTATGAAATACAGTACATGGGGTATTGGTTACAAAGTTATACTGTAGGTTCTTTGTGGTTATTATGTCTGTATTATATAATTTGCTAGAAACAATGCTTCTTTGAGAAAATGGTTTTATAATACAGTACGAGGAATCTTATTGAATCTATAGATATAATAATGAAAAATTGTTTTTTATTAAGGCAATTGATGAAAAAAATGCAAGAACTAGTGAAGAAGACAAAATAGATACACATGCTGAGGTAAAGTATTCTAAACCTATCTTAATTTTCTTTTTTTACTGATGACAGTCCTGTCTTAGCTACTAATTTTACTTTATTTTTAGATGTGTTCCCCTGCATTACTTAGACAACAGACCGAAGAAATCTGTGCTGCCATTGATGAGGTGCTACACGACCCATTTCCCATGGTAAAAACAATAAGAAAACTGATAAACTAGTGAAATTTCATTTGATAGTTTATTTTATCTACAACTCATATAAGCTTTAACATTTAAATACAATTCCAGGTCTCCTTTTTTGATGCAAGCTCAGAAATGAAACTTGCATCATTACTGGCAGATAATGGCTGGTCATACAACCACGATATGCTTCTAAATGCCATGCATGGAGTTGAGCTCTGTCCACTGCTCTAAACAACTTAAATTCCACTGTCAATCTCTGACAGCTGGGGGCGTGATGTTCCATGTGCCCATCGGTCAAGCGACAACTGTGGAAAACACCTATACCAGTCATGGAGGTGCTTTTTTGAAATCCAACCTATAGCTAGGTTTATAGGTAACTGTGAGTTTTACTAAATATTGCAATACTACAGTACTGCTGTGTATATTTCAAGCGATCAGACTAAGAGGTCTAAAAGATTAAGGTTTTTTAAAAAATATAAAAAATGAAATCACTTCCCATTTCTTGCATTAAAAATAAAAAAATAGAATAAAAAATATATATGTGGTATCACTCCATCTGAAAAAATCTGATATCTCAAAATATAAAGCTAATTAACCCGATTGATAAGGCTGTAAAAAGAAAAAAAATGAAATTACAAAATTGTGGATTTGTTTGTTGCCACAATACCGTAAAAATGCTATAAGAAAAGATCAAAATGTTGTATCTATCCCAAAATTTTAAAAATAAAGATGTCAAAATGATTCACCACACAATAAACAAACCCTCACAATGCTCAATTGATGGAAAAATGCTGAAAATGTTATATGTCTAGAGAGATAACAACACAAGCAAAATATTTTTTGCAAATTTTCAATTTATTTTCACCATTTACCTAAATAAACAACTATACAAGTTTGTCATCGCTGTTTGGAGAATCATGTTGCCTCATCATCTTTACTGTACTTACTACTGTACTCCGTAAAAAAAAAATCCAAATTCCAATTGAACAATTGCATTTTTTTGCACTATTTCACAGCCCATGATTTTTTTTCAAATATTGCAATACATTGAACAGTACAATAAACAGTGTCTTTTAAAATTTCAACCTGCAAAAAAAACAAGTCCTTAATAGTTGAACTAATTCTATAATTGTTAATCATAATTACTTTTTTCAAGCACTAAAATCTATTAGTACTGACTAATAGAAATCTGCTCTATTGAACCATGTACTTACAAGTATTTGATCCCTTGCCGATTTTGTAAGTTTGCCCACTGAGAAAGACATGAACAATCTATAATTTTAAGGGTAGGTTAATTCTAACATTGAGAGATAGAATATCAAAAATAAAATCCAAAAAATCACATTGTATAAATTGTATAAATTTATTTGCATTTTGCAATGAGAAATAAGTATTTGATCTCCTACCAACCATTAAGTTCTGGCTCCTACAGACCAGTAAGATGCTCCTAATCAACTCGTTACCTGCATTAGAGACAGCTGTCTTACAAAGTACTCTTTACAAAAGACTCCTGTTTGCAGACTCAATTAATCAGTCAGACTCTAACCTCTACAACATGGTCAAGACCAAAGAGCTTTCAAAGGATGTTAGGGACAAGATCATACACCTGCAGAAAGCTGGAATAGGCTACAAAGCTATAAGTGAGATGCCTGCTGTTGCTAACTTGATGCCACAATATAGGATATTTTTGCATGGGATGGATTGTGCCTATCCACTTCCTTCTACATGGATTTACAGACCATTTTCCTTGGAAGTGGCACCCTTGTTCCCTGATGTGTGTGCAGCTTCATTAACCCGAGGTCATACAGCTGTGCCTTTGTCCAGCTTTTTTCTTCTATGGTACAAAATGACTGTCAATCGACATCGATCTGGCGCACCATGCAAAAACTCACCTCGTGGGGTATCCTTGATCATGAGGAAGGTGAGAGATCAGCCTAAAACTACAAGAGGGAACTTGTTAATGATCTCAAAGCAGCTGGGACCACAGAAAACCATTGGTAATCCATTACACCATAAAGGTTTTAAATCCTACTGTGTCCACAAGGAACCCCTGCTCAAGAAGGAACATGTACAGGCCCATCTGAATTTTGCCAATGAACACCTGGGTGATTCTGTGAGTGATTGGGAGAAGGTACTGTGGTTAGATGAGACAAAAATTGAGGTCTTTGGCATGAACTAAACTCGCAGTGTTGGGAGGAAGAGAAATACTGTCTATGACCCAAAGAACACCATCCCCACTGTCAAGCATGGAGGTGGAGACATTGTTTTTGGGGTGTTTCTCTGCTAAGGGCACAGGACTACTTCACTGCATCAATGGGAGAGTGGATGGAGCCATGTACAGGAAAATCCTGAGTGACACCCTCCTTCCCTCTGTCAGGACATTAAAAATGGGTTGTGGCTAGTGTTGAGCATTCCGATACTGCAAATATCGGGTATTGGCCAGTATTCGCTGTATCGGAGTTCCGATACCGAGTTCTGATATTTTTACAATATCGAATACCGGAATCGGAAGTTCCCATAATGCAATGAGCCAGTTGTGTTAACCATGTTAACTAATGGCATGGCTGTGATTGGCTGCTGAAATGATGTCATCATGATGTGCGGTCTGTGCGGGCCTGCCGTGGGTCTGTGCGGACCTGCCGGGGTCTGTGCGGGCTGCCAGGGGTCTGTGTGGGCCAGCTGGGGGTCTGTGCGGGCTGCTGGGGGTCTGTATGGGCCTGCCGGGGGTCTGTGCGGGCTGCCGGGGGTCTGTGCGGGCCTGCCGGGGGTCTGTGCGGGCTGTTGGGGGTCTGTGCGGGCCTGCCGGGGGTCTGTGCGTCCCGCCGGGGGTCTGTATGGGCCTGCCAGGGGTCAGTGCGGGCTGCCGGGGGTCTGTGCGGGCCTGCCGGGGGTCTGTGTGGGCTGCCGGGGGTCTATGCGGGCCTGCCGGGGGTTGTGTGTTTGTGCAGGCATCGTCCGATGGGACTACAAGTCCCAAAGTCCCAACGGGTGATGCCTGCTACAATGACAGTGATTGACACATTAGCCAATGATGGGACAGTAGTAGTCCCATCATCTGGCTAATGTGTTGAATGTAAAAAAAAGCAAAAAAAACATACATACTACATACATACTACATATATACAACATTCATACAACATACATACATACTACATGCATACTTCATATATACTACATTCATACAACATACATACTACATACATACTGCATATATACTACATTCATACAGCATACATACATACTACATAATACATACATACTACATATATTCCACATTCATGCAACATACATACTGCATATATACTACATTCAAACAACATACATACATACTACATACATACTACATATATACTACATTCATACAACATACATACATACTACATACATACTACATATATACTACATTCATACAACATACATACATACTACATACTTACTACATACTTACTACATACATACAACATGCTACATGTCATGATCTGACAGTTTTAAATTGCCCTGGAGGCGCAGACCTCATGGTGAAAGGGTTGGAGGGTGGTGTCCCTTGGTGAATAGTGGGGGTGTGAGTGTGGTGACACAGGGGGACGCCTCTGTTGTCGAGTCCAGAATGAGTTCACCAAATTTATGACAAACGAATGTGTGCAATAAACGTTCAGGTCCGGACCTGCGTGTGAACGAGCATGTATGGGTGCCACCAAAAATCATCTTGTGGAAATGTGTTGTGGAGTCTGATCAGCTCTTAACAAACATACACTTACATAAACTCGTTCCCCAGGTCGGCGCTGTGGAGATGAGTGGTGCCTCCAAAATGAACATATATTGCCAATACCAGCAGTGCGTTTGTCATAAACCTGAAGTGTCAGGTAATGGTGGGGTGAACTCAGGGTCTGGGCGTCCCCGCTGTAGGTGTTTCCCTAATGAGGGGTGGTCTTGAGGGTCCAGAGGCCCCTCATTAAGGAGGGGGTACTGTCATGATCTGACAGTTTTAAGTTGCACTGGGTGAACTTTTTTTACTTTGGAAAGTTCCAAGGTGTCTTGACTGTCCCCGGTGGTGGTTAGTGGTATTGCACTTTAGGTTGTTGTGCACGTAATTATGTATCAGGTGTGACACCCTATAAAGGTGTGCTAGGGGTGTGCAATCACTGCCTGTGATATTGTGAGTTTGTGTTCACTCTGAGTTTGAGAGCCTGGTGGAAGGATGGAGCTGGAGAGGAGTCCTGCGCAGCTTAGCCAGAGGGGACGTGTTTCAGCTATGGTGTCTGGACGAAGGGCTGGCATGGCGTGGTGGGGTCGCAGTGATGGTGTCGGCGGGAAGTGTCTGCATGGACTGGTGGAGTGGCGACTATGGAGAGTGGCACTCACCATGTGGGACTTGGCTGCTGAGCTGGACTCAAGCATGCTTGACTTCGTGGCAGAAGCTGGACTCATCTTGGGGACTCTGTTGCTAAGCAGCAGCAACTGGTGGTGGACTCTGCTCCAAGGCTGCACTAAGGTGAAGGATCCTGTTATGGTGATGGATCCAGGTGGAGGAGAAGATGCACGCAGGTGGTGGGCTCTGTTGCTAGGAGCGCACGCAACAGAGCAAAGCTAAGTGGTGTTTCCCCTGTATTGTCTTCTTTCCTCATGTGTGTTATTAGTGCAGTGGTGGGATTAGTCTCCGCACCGACCCATTCCCTAGTGAGGGTTTAGGGTCAGGGCGAGCAAGGGGTTAAGGTTCGCGTGCGGCGACAGGTGCGGAGCCTGTATAGGGAACGTAAGGAGTGCAGGGACACTGGCTCAGGGGAGCTTAGGAGGTCTCCACGTCCCCCATTCCCTATCGCAGGGCCCACCATTGTTAAAGTTTCCCAGGTTCCCCCTTTATTATTTAAATGCGCCCCACTGGAGGCGGTGTATCCAGGGTCACGTGTGTTATGGGTTCGCCTTGCGGTAACCGCTGTGTCCAGAGACACGTGACCATGACACTACATACATACAACATACATACTACATACAATACATTCATACAATACATACATATAGACATACAGTACATATAACATAGAGTACATACTCACCATCACTTGTCACTTTGATCCCCGAAGCCAGTGTCATCTCACTGTAAAAAATATAAAAATAACAAACAACCAATATACTCCCTGATCCGCAGAAATCCACGAGTTTCCCACGACGATCTCCTGCTGTCCATCACTGAGATGTTACTATAGTTGACTGGTCTCACTTTATGGCAAAAGCTGCATGGGAACTTTCTCACACAGCAATGCCAAAAGTGAGACTAGGGACTATTTATTACAGTGGCGGAGGAATACAGTGCAGAAGGATACCTACCTCCCATCTGTTGTGAGTTATTTTTCCCCTTCACTACTAAGGCCCGAGGAACTCCCTCTTCTGGCAAAGAAAGGTAGTGAGCCTGATTATCAAACACCTGAGGCTGATGATGATGACTGGCTGAGTGGAGTTACTGACTGGATATAAGGCTGCCGACGCCCTTCTGCCCTGCGGGTGATTTCTCTGTGGGATGCTTGGAGACCAGTCTGAATTCCTGCTCCTCTAAAGCTAAGTTTGCTGCTTGGCTTTTTGCATTTGTGCTTTGACTTTGTTTTGCTTTGTTTTTCTGGATTTCTGCCATTCCCTGCTGGGGTGTGCTGAATTCCTTTAGCTCTGTCTTCTGAAAATATCTGAGTGCTGATTTAGTTTTTGAAGCCTAGCTGCTTCAGGGTCTTTTTCATATCAGCTTGTTGGCTTATGTCTTTGATAGGGTTTTGGCAGATTGCAGACAGCAGCTTTCCTGTCCTTTCCTATCTAGGTAGTTTTGGGCCCCGTCTTTGCTCAGTCTATCTTTCTGTCTGTGTTAGTGTTTTCATCTTGCTTCACCGTCATTATATGTTGGGGGCTGCCTATTGCTTTGGGGTCTGCTCTGGGGCAGTTTAGATTTCCCCTTTCTTTCTTTAGGCCTATTTAATTCTCCGGCTGTGATCGAGGGATCTAGGGCATCGTAGGAACCCCCACGGCTACGGCTAGTTTTGTTGATAGGTTCAGGGGTCTGCAATCTGATAGTTGCCAACTTCTCTGGTTTTCTGGACTTAGCTTGTATTTCTGTTTTTGCCTCCTACGGTGACTCAATCATAACAGAATCACCCGCCATACCGCAGATCCTAGCGTACTCAATAGCAGGAAAGAATTGTAAAAAAAAAAAAAAAAGTGTGTATATTTTTTCCTCTATATCTCTGAGGCCGTAGGGGGAATTTTTTTTTTTTCTCTCAATGGAGATAAAGCAATTGTCTGATCGTGTGGAGCAGCTCGCTGCGGAAGTGCGGGGAATTTCCGCCTACCTTGCTCATTCACATGCTGCTGAACCAAAGATTCCTACACCTGATGTATTTTTTGGGGATCGGTCTAAATTTTTGAATTTCAAAAATAATTGTAAATTATTTTTTGCCTTGAAGCCTAACTCGTCAGGGAGCTCCGCGCAGCAGGTTAAAATTGTCATCTCTTTGCTGCGTGGTGATCCCCAGGATTGGGCGTTTTCTTTGAAACCAGATGATCCTATTCTGACTAATGTGAACGCATTTTTTCAGGCCTTGGGGTTGTTGTATGACGAACCTAATGCCATTGATCAGGCTGAAAAGACCCTGCTGGCATTGAACCAGGGTCGTGATTCTGCAGAATTGTACTGTCAAAAATTCCGAAAATGGGCAGTACTTACTACCTGGAATGATAATGCCTTGGCTGCTCTCTTTCGGAAGGGGTTGTCAGAAACCATAAAAGATACTATGGTGGGATTTCCTGTTCCCTCTCGTCTTGACGATTCTATGTCATTAGCCATTCAGGTTGATCGGCGTTTGCGCGAACGCAAAGCTGCACGAGAGGTGTTGCCACCTGTTGAACAAATGTCTGAACCTATGCAATGTGATAGAGTTTTTTCCAGAGAGCTGCGTCAGGAGTTCAGAAGGCCTAATAAGTTGTGTTTTTTCTGTGGAGATGCCTCGCATATTATTTCTGTCTGTCCTAAATGAGAGAAACGCTTTGCACACACGTTTTCTGTTGGGGGTGTTCAACCTAAGTTTCTTCTGGCTATTACTCTGATCTGCTCCCTGTCCACATTTTCCGCCAAGGCTTTTGTGGATTCGGGAGCAGCCCTAAACCTAATGGACTTGGATTTTGCTAAACGTTGTGGATTTCCGATGACACCTCTGCCGACGCCTATCCCTTTGAGGGGGATTGATGCTACTCCTTTGGCTAAAAATAAACCTCAGTTTTGGACCCAGGTGGTAATGCGGGTCGCCCCAGACCATCAAGAAAATTGCAGATTTTTGGTGTTGCATAATCTGCATGATACTATTGTTCTGGGATTTCCCTGGTTACAAATTCATAATCCAGTTTTGGATTGGAAATCTGTGTCTGTGGTGAGTTGGGGTTGTCGGTGTGCCTTTAGTGAGGCTCTGGTGTTTTCCACCTCTCCTCAGTCGCATGATGTTCCTGATTATTTGGCGGACTTTTATGATGTATTTAGTGAGAATGAGTCTGCGTCTCTGCCTCCTCATAGGAGTTATGACTGTGCAATTGATCTGAGCCCGGGGTGTAAATTTCCCAAGGGTCAGCTCTTCAATTTATCTGTACCCGAGCACGAGGTTATGCGATCCTATATTAAGGAGGCGTTGGAAAAGGGTCATATTAGACCATCCTCGTCACCCTTAGGTGCCGGGTTTTTTTTTGTAGCCAAAAAGGATGGATCATTAAGACCTTGTATTGATTATCGTGCCCTCAACAAAATTACTGTTAAAAATCAGTATCCGTTACCCCTGATTTCTGATCTATTCTCCAGAGTTAAAGGTGCTTGCTGGTTTACCAAGCTTGACCTCAGGGGGGCGTATAATCTTATTCGCATTAAGCATGGGGATGAATGGAAGATGGCGTTTAATACTCCGGAGGGACATTTTGAGTACCTGGTGATGCCTTTTGGGCTCACTAATGCCCCTTCTGTCTTCCAGTGCTTCATGAACGATATTTTCCGAGATTTTGTCGATAAATTTTTGATTATCTATCTGGATGATATTTTGATCTTCTCCAAGGATTGGGATTCTCATGTGGAACATATTCGGACTGTGTTCCGGATCTTGAGGGAGAATTCCCTGTATGTCAAAGGATCTAAATGCCTTTTTGGAGTACAGAGGATTTCTTTTTTGGGATTTATTTTGTCCCCGTCAACTATTAAAATGGACCCGGCCAAGGTACAGGCCATTTACGATTGGGTTCAGCCCACTTCTTTGAAGGCCCTCCAGAAGTTTTTGGGTTTTGCTAATTTTTATCGGAAATTTATAGCAAAATTTTCTAGTATTGCCAAGCCATTGACTGATTTGACTAAGGCTGGTTTCACATTTGCGTTTTTTTGCGCTGGAAAAAAACGCATACGTGCGCATGCGTTTTTTCCCCTATATTTAACATGGGTGCGCATACCTGCGCGCTGGTAAGCGCATGTATGCAATTTTCATGCGCTGCGTTTTTTTGGGGTGTGCGTTGGTATTTTCCAGACGCAGCATGTTGCATTTTTTGGCCCTGGAAAAAAGCGCATGCGCACGTATGCGCACGTTTTGCGCTAAAAATGGCCATTATAGCCTATGGATGCGCATACGTGCGCACTGGCATGCGCAGGTATGCTTTTTTTAGCGCTGCGGTTTTTTGGTGGTGTCCACTTGTTGTCCTAGTTATAATCTTCTAAAGTCAAAAAAAAAAAGTCTATATAAAGGAGGTGCCTGCCAAAACTCTGCCACTACTACACTGACAGATTGAAGAGCAGACAGTCAACCAAGAACCCATTATATCAGCGAAGAATGTGAGTATATTACATTATATGCCTGTCCTTTTAAATTATGTATGTACTAATGATATTTATTATTTTTACATGCAGTATGTCTTCAGAATCAGAGTATTCCCCATCACGGCAGGAATTGGCGCAAGCAGACCGTGAGGTGATTATTTTCGTGCATCTGGTAAGTATATCTGCTGCTTCTCCAAATCTCTTACGTTTTTTTCAACTTTTTTAAGACATCGTCATCATCATCTTCTGCGGACGGGACTAGTGAGGGCGAAGAGCAGGAGCAGCGAAGCCAAGTCCCGGTGGTGATACGGAATGTAAGTATCAAATGATTTGTAATGTTCTTTATTTTTTATCTTCTATTTTTACTCTTTCTTATGTTTCTTTTTTTGTAACTTTTTATTCAATTTAAATTTGATTATTCTAATGAATGTGTTTTGTCTAGGTTCCACAACGGGATGAAGACGTCTACCTGGATAATGAGCAGCTCATCAGCCTGGTCCAGGAGCGTTCGCCGTTGTGGGACAGCCGTGACCGGCTGCACAAGGACATTGTGGTGACCCGGCGGCTATGGAATGAGGTGGCCGCAGCGTTGATGGATGGCTGGGACAGCGCCACAGCATCCTCCAAAAAGGCGTTTAGTGAGTATTTCCCTGCTCTGTATTGTGCCGCAGTGACTGTGGTCCTTGACGGCACTGTTGGGTTTCGTGCTAGGCATATTCTAGCAGGAAACCCAACAGTGTAATCGGGGTCTACAGTGACTGCTTTGAGTATTGTATTGCTACATTGTGCCGCAGTGACTGTTGTCCTTGACGGCACTGTTGGGTTTCGTGCAAGGTGTATTCTAGCAGGAAACCCAACAGTGTCATCGGGGTCTACAGTGACTGCTTTGAGTATTGTATTGCTACATTGTGCCGCAGTGACTGTTGGCCTTGACGGCACTGTTGGGTTTCGTGCTAGGTGTATTCTAGCAGGAAACCCAACAGTGTCATCGGGGTCTACAGTGACTGCTTTGAGTATTGTATTGCTACATTGTGCCGCAGTGACTGTTGTCCTTGACGGCACTGTTGGGTTTCGTGCTAGGCGTATTCTAGCAGGAAACCCAACAGTGTCATCGGGGTCTACAGTGACTGCTTTGAGTATTGTATTGCTACATTGTGCCGCAGTGACTGTTGTCCTTGACGGCACTGTTGGGTTTCGTGCTAGGCGTATTCTAGCAGGAAACCCAACAGTGTCATCGGGGTCTACAGTGACTGCTTTGAGTATTGTATTGCTACATTGTGCTGCAGTGACTGTTGTCCTTGACGGCACTGTTGGGTTTCGTGCTAGGTGTATTCTAGCAGGAAACCCAACAGTGTCATCAGGGTCTACAGTGACTGCTTTGAGTATTGTATTGCTACATTGTGCCGCAGTGACTGTTGTCCTTGACGGCACTGTTTTTTTTTTATCAACAGTGGACAAAGTCCGAACACGTTGGCGTTCGATCAAGGACCGCTTCAACAGTGATGTTCGTGCTGAGGGCCAGGTTCGCAGTGGATCTGCGTCAAGGACCAGAACTAGATACCGTCACTATCACGCGTTGCAGTTCCTAAGACCGGTCCTTGCCACGAGATCGTAAGTATTATAAATTTTGGGTTTTTATTTTTATTAATCTGTGTTTTTCTAATCCACAGCTGATGCTTCTTGTAAAGGCATGGTAGTAATGATTTTCCTTTCTTCAACAGCACCTGGAGCAGCACCCTGCAACCTGGCCCTGGAGCGGTCCTTCCTCGGACGTCCTCTGACCCGTCCCAGCCATCCGACAGCCAGGAAGCACCTTGCAGGTCAACCACACACACAGCTGGTGACCAGGAAGCTGGGCCATCAGGTGTTCCCCTGTCCCAGGTCTCTGCCACTGGTTATGCGGGCACTACCCGCCAGCGGCAGAGGGCCTTGGACAGGAATGTCTTGCCCGAGTTTATGCATTTGAGCGAGACATTTAATTCCAGCCTCAAGTCACTGTCCAACAGAGTTGAAAGCGGTTTTGCACTCATGGAACGTGGTTTTAACCACTTTGAACACCGCTTCAATTCTGTAGAACAGCGCCTTGACCGTCTGGAGGCTGACCTCAACAGACCAGCACACCATTTTTTTAGTAAGATTGAAAAGGGCATGGCGGAACACCTTAGTCCTGATCAACAGCTGAATGTGCTGCAGGCCTGCAACAATGCTTTCTTGCAGGCTATGCAGCATAATCGGTACGGTCAGCAGTCAGTGGTGTCCTTTCCACCTGTGCCACCATTGACTCGCTTCACCTCACTACCGACTTGTGCTGCATACCACTGCACGGACACCTCTATTCAAAGCCAGGACACCCACCGTTACACCACCACAAGTCTGAGTGCAGCTGGTCACTTCACCGACACCACCATGGCAAGCGCTGCTCCTGTCTGGAGCACCACCGCCACTCCCATGCATGCGTGGAGCTCAGCCACCACTAGGCAAACATGGAACAGCCCTGCCGCTACAACAACATGTAGTAGCCCTGCCACCACCACTCTGCAAACCTGGGCCATCACTGCCGCCACCAGTCCTCCTGCAAGGACGAGCACTGACAACGAAGAGCAGCAGCAGCAGCCACCTCAGCAGCAGCAGCCACCTCAGCAGCAGCCACCTCAGCAGCAGCAGCAGCCACCTCAGCAGCAGCAGCCACCTCAGCAGCAGCAGCAACCACCTCATCAGCAGCAACCACCTCAGCAGCAGCAGCCACCTCAGCAGCAGCCGCCACCTCAGCAGCAGCCGCCAGCTCAGCAGCAGCAGCCGCCACCTCAGCAGCAGCAGCAGCCACACCTGCAGACGGGGGACCTACACTCAATATTTGCCCCTAGTTCAAGGCGAAATCTATCAAGGCGGGCATTGGGCCAAAGTCGGTCCAGGCACACAAGCCTACGGCGACATGCCATTACAACTAATGTACCTGAACAGATTTCCTCTCCTCCAAGTGTTCCTAGTTTAATTCCCTTAACTGGACTACCTTCCCCCACAAGTTTTGTTGCCCCTTCCCCTCAAACACCGTCTTCAACAGCAAGTGTTGCATATTCCCTGCACACCCCCAAATTGAAACCATCTGCCCCCAAACGCCGGAAAAAATAATTTTTTGGTTTATTTTTGTGATAAAAAATAAATTTACATTTGTGGTTCACCATTACTAAGTTTCATTAATGTTGTTTGCGCCGCTCACACACACTGATGGGTAAATACATGTTAAAAACCAACCCAAGGCCTAGTATAGTCATATGTGAAATAACACGGACTAGTATAGTCATACCAAGGCCTAGTGTAATAACTCGAGTTTTACCAACTTGGATCTGGTTTCATGAAAAATAAACTGTTGAAACTTGTCTTAAAAATAAGTTTCTTTCTAGTTTCACCAGTTTGTTTTTTGTGAAACAAGATGCTAGTTGTTAAAAATCGAGTTATTACAGTAGGCCTTGGTATGACTATACTAGGCCGTGGTATTTCACATATGACTATACTAGTAGGCCCAAGGCCTACTATACTCATATTTGAAATACCACGGCCTAGTATAGTCATTCCAAGGCCTAGTGTAATAACTCGAGTTTTACCAACTTGGATCTGGTTTCATGAAAAACAAACTGTTGAAACTTGTCTTAAAAATAAGTTTCTTTCTAGTTTCACCAGTTTGTTTTTTGTGAAACAAGATGCTAGTTGTTAAAAATCGAGTTATTACAGTAGGCCTTGGTATGACTATACTAGGCCGTGGTATTTCACATATGACTATACTAGTAGGCCCAAGGCCTACTATACTCATATTTGAAATACCACGGCCTAGTATAGTCATTCCAAGGCCTAGTGTAATAACTCTAGTTTTACCAACTAGAATCTGGTTTCATGAAAAACAAACTGTTGAAACTTGTCTTAAAAATAAGTTTCTTTCTAGTTTCACCAGTTTGTTTTTTGTGAAACAAGATGCTAGTTGTTAAAAATCGAGTTATTACAGTAGGCCTTGGTATGACTATACTAGGCCGTGGTATTTCACATATGACTATACTAGTAGGCCCAAGGCCTACTATACTCATATTTGAAATACCACGGCCTAGCATAGTCATTCCAAGGCCTAGTGTAATAACTCTAGTTTTACCAACTAGAATCTGGTTTCATGAAAAACAAACTGTTGAAACTTGTCTTAAAAATAAGTTTCTTTCTAGTTTCACCAGTTTGTTTTTTGTGAAACAAGATGCTAGTTGTTAAAAATCGAGTTATTACAGTAGTCATTGGTATGACTATACTAGGCCGTGGTATTTCACATATGACTATACTAGTAGGCCCAAGGCCTACTATACTCATATTTGAAATACCACGGCCTAGTATAGTCATTCCAAGGCCTAGTGTAATAACTCTAGTTTTACCAACTAGAATCTGGTTTCATGAAAAACAAACTGTTGAAACTTGTCTTAAAAATAAGTTTCTTTCTAGTTTCACCAGTTTGTTTTTTGTGAAACAAGATGCTAGTTGTTAAAAATCGAGTTATTACAGTAGGCCTTGGTATGACTATACTAGGCCGTGGTATTTCACATATTACTATACTACTAGCCCCAAGGCCTACTATACTCATATTTGAAATACCACGGCCTAGTGTAGTCATTACAAGGCCTAGTGTAATAACTCTATTTTTACCAACTAGAATCTGGTTTCATGAAAAGCAAACTGTTGGTTTCAAGTTTCACCCGTTTGTTTTTCGTGAAACAAGATCCTAGTTGGCAAAAATTGAGTATGCCTTGTTATGACTATACTAGGCCGTGGTATTTCACATATGACTATACTAGTAGGCCCAAGGCATACTATACTCATATTTGAAATACCACGGCCTAGTATAGTCATTCCAAGGCCTAGTGTAATAACTTGTAAATTGGAATGGAGCAGATTTCATTCATCCACTCAATGCTGACTTGTATTCCCCATGGACTTTCATTGGGGTTGGGTTTTGAGGGTTGTGTTTTGAGAAAATCACATACTTTGTTTTCAACTAGTTGCACAATTTTCTCTTGAAAAAAATGGTTTCCTGATTCATGGCCTGCAGCTTTGCTCGTTCCAATATATTTCACGCAGACTAGCAATGCTGCATTTTAACTCATATGTGTATTTACCTGCCCAGGTGTGTGAACATCAAAAAATTCAGTTATACATGGGAAGTTTTTTATTAAATTGGAGTTTAAAAAATATAGTGCACTCAGTAATGGTATCAAATAAGGTTTTTTATTACCATAAACAAACAAAAACATTACACCATTTCATCTTGCCAGTGCACCCGTCCTACATCAGAAATAAAGTAGGCCGCAAATTGGTCCCTCATTTGGCCAACTTCAACGGATGACCTGAGAGTGTGCTGAGTGAATTCAGGCAATGGGTTAGGAGCATCATCGTCCAGTTCAAAGGTCGGGTGCTCTTTAGCCATCACAAAGTTATGTAGAACCACACAGGCCTTCACCACCTCATCGACTGTTTCAAGTTTAAGATTAATGGCCGTGCCCAGAATTCGCCATCTGGAAACAAGAATCCCAAAAGCACACTCGACAGTTCTTCTGGCCCTGGTCAGCCTGTAATTAAATATTTTTTTGGTGTGGTCCAAGTCCTGGCTGGAGTAGGGTTTCAGTAAGTTTCCGCACATTTGAAAAGCCTCATCGCCAACCATTACAAAGGGCAGTGGCGGAGCTTCGGTGTGAGGAAGAGGCCGTGGCATAGGGAAATTAAATTGGTTGCCATACAACCTCCGGCCCATGTCTGAGTTTTTAAAAGCCTGTGAGTCATTACCACGGCCAAATGCTCCAATGTCCACTGCTACAAACATACATCCGGCATCCGCAATCGCAATGAGTACTATTGAAAAGTGCTTTTTGTAATTATAGTACTCAGATCCCGTTCTTTGGGGTTTGATGATCCGTATGTGTTTACCATCAACAGCTCCCAAACAGTTGGGAAAATTGCATACTGTCCAGAATTTGTCAGCAATTTCCATCCACTTTTCAGTGGTGGGCAGGGGCATAAATTCTGGGCAAAGAACATTCCAGAGAGCCCGGCAGGTGTCAGCAACAATTCCAGACAAGGTAGAGATTCCAATACGGTACTGGAAGTGTAGTGAAGATAGGGTTTCTCCAGTCGCCAGGAATCTGTGAACAGACAAAGAAGTAAAATTAATATTTATGTATATTATTTTAAAAAACTATAAAATAAAATATTAGTACATTCACGAAAACTAATTACCCAAGGTTTTGAATACTAAATTTAAAAAAAAAACATCAGACCGCACCCCTTGGTTTTTAAAACATACCGTAATGTCACCAGTAGCCGTTCCTCAGGAGGAATCGCACGACGGAGCTGTGTGTCCTGTCTCCGGATGGATTGTTGGACACGAGCAAGCAAATCCAAGAAACTTTCGTGGGACATCCTGATATAATCTGTAAATTTCTCCGGGTTTGCCTGTAGCTCGCTGTAGAGGGTGTGGTATGCCCCACGGCTCTCCCGGAGTTCAACAATCGGATGTATCCACATACGCCGCCGTCTTCGCTGCCTCTCTCTCTTCCTTTGTTCATGGCAAGCAACTGCATACGCCTGAGCCATCGCGATGTCCAAATCCAAGTTGAAGTGAAAACTCTTCCAGCGCAGATCCATGGTCACGAGAAGAATCAAGCAAATGTGAAGAATACTGTAGACAGGGTCTATATATTAACATACCACACCCACAATGAAGTCCCATTGGTCTTGTGTGTTGTTGAATGGTTGTTTTTTCATTTTTGTGGGGTTTTTCCAAAATCTGTAAAAAAACGCATACAAACGCACAAAAACGCTGCGTTTTTTTCCTGCATGCGCATAAAAATGCTTGAAAAAAACGCAGCGTTTGTATGCATTTGTATGCGTTTTTTTAATGCGTTTTTTTGCGGGAAAAACGCGCTGCAAAAAAAAGCAAGTGTGAAACTAGCCTAAGAAGGGTGCTGATGTGTTAAATTGGTCTCCGGAGACTGTTTCTTCCTTTCAGGAGCTGAAGCGAAGATTCACCTCCGCCCCGGTTTTGCGGCAACCTGATGTCTCACTTCCATTCCAGGTAGAGGTGGATGCTTCTGAGATTGGTGCAGGAGCTGTTTTGTCCCAAAAGGATCCTGTAACATCTAAAATGAATCCCTGTGCTTTCTTTTCCCAAAAGTTCTCTCCATCTGAACGTAACTATGATGTGGGGAATAGGGAACTGTTGGCCATGAAATGGGCATTCGAGGAGTGGAGACATTGGTTGGAGGGAGCTAAGCATCAAGTCGTGGTCCTCACTGACCACAAGAATTTGATTTACCTAGAGTCGGCTAAGCGCTTGAACCCTAGACAGGCTAGGTGGGCCTTGTTTTTTACACGTTTTGATTTTGTGGTTTCTTTTCTTCCTGGAACGAAGAATGTCAAGGCAGACGCCCTCTCTAGGAGCTTCTTTGCTGATTCTCCTGTGGTGACCAAGCCTGCTACCATCTTAGGCGAAGGGGTAGTTCTTTCTGCCATCTCGCCCGATTTGAGACGTGCTCTGGAAGAGTTCCAGGAGGACAAACCTGAGCGTTGTCCCAGTGGAAAGTTGTATGTTCCTGACCAGTGGAAGAAGAGAGTGATGTCTGAAGTTCATTGCTCTGCTTTGGCTGGTCATCCAGGTATTTTTGGTACTAGAGATCTGGTGAGTCGGTTTTTTTGGTGGCCCTCCTTGTCTCGTGATGTCAGGAATTTTGTGCAGTCCTGTGGGAATCGTGTTCGCGCTCTAGTGGGTTGTTGATGCCTTTGCCTGTCCCCAAGAGGCCATGGACCCATATTTCAATGGATTTCATCTCTGATATGCCTGTCTCTCAAAGGATGACTGTTATTTGGGTGATTTGTGATAGGTTCTCTAAGATGGTTCATCTTGTACCACTCCCTAAGTTGCCGTCTTCCTCTGAGTTGGTGCCCCTGTTTTTACAACAGGTGGTTCGTTTGCACGGGATTCCTGAGAACATTGTATCTGACAGAGGAGTCCAGTTTGTGTCTAGATTTTGGAGAACTTTCTGTTCCAGGCTGGGAATTCAGTTGTCCTTCTCCTCTGCTTTTCACCCTCAGACCAATGGGCAGACAGATAGAACAAACCAGACCTTGGAGTCATATTTGAGATGTTTTATTTCTGCTGATCAGGATGATTGGGTTTCATTTTTGCCCTTGGCCGAATTTGCTTTAAATAATAGAGCTAGTTCTGCCACTTTGATGTCACCTTTTTTTGTAACTTTGGGTTTCATCCTCAATTTTCTTCAGGGCAGGTGGAGCCCTCTGCCTGCCCAGGTGTTGACACTGTGGTGGAGAGAATGCACCAGATCTGGGACCAAGTGGTGGATAAGTTATCTCTCTCCCAGGAAAAGGCCCAGCGGTTTTCCAACCGACATAGGACCATTGGTCCCCAGTTTAAGGTTGGTGATATGGTTTGGTTATCATCAAAAAATATTGCTATGAAGGTGGCTTCTTCTAAGTTTAAGCTTAGATTTATTGGACCTTACAAGATTGTGGAGATTATTAATCCGGTCTCTTTTCGTTTGGCTCTTCCTGTCACATTTAAAATCCATAATGTGTTCCATAAATCTTTGTTGAAGAGGTTTGTTTAACCTGTTGTTCCGGGGGTGGCATCTCCAGACCCTGTATTGGTTGCAGGTAACATGGAATATGAGGTAGAGAAAGTACTGGATTCCCATCTGGCTAGACGGAGACTCCAGTATTTGGTTAAGTGGAAGGGTTATGGTCAGAGGGATAATTCCTGGGTCTCTGCATCTGATATTCATGCCAAAAGATTGGTGCGTGCCTTTCATCGGGCTCACCCTGATCGCCCTGGTGGCGTGGTTGAGGGTTCGGTGACCCCTCCTCAAGGGGGAGGTACTGTTGTGAGTTCATTTTCCCCTTCACTACTGAGGCCCGAGGAACTCCCTCTTCTGGTAAAGAAAGGTAGTGAGCCTGATTATCAAACACCTGAGGCTGATGATGATGACTGGTTGAGTGGAGTTACTGACTGGATATAAGGCTGCCGACGCCCTTCTGCCCTGCGGGTGATTTCTCTGTGGGATGCTTGGAGACCAGTCTGAATTCCTGCTCCTCTAAAGCTAAGTTTGCTGCTTGGCTTTTTGCATTTGTGCTTTGACTTTGTTTTGCTTTGTTTTTCTGGATTTCTGCCATTCCCTGCTGGGGTGTGCTGAATTCCTTTAGCTCTGTCTTCTGAAAATACCTGAGTGCTGATTTAGTTTTTGAAGCCTAGCTGCTTCAGGGTCTTTTTCATATCAGCTTGTTGGCTTATGTCTTTGATAGGGTTTGGCAGATTGCAGACAGCAGCCTTCCTGTCCTTTCCTATCTAGGTAGTTTTGGGCCCCGGCTTTGCTCAGTCTATCTTTCTGTCTGTGTTAGTGTTTTCATCTTGCTTCACCGTCATCATATGTTGGGGGCTGCCTATTGCTTTGGGGTCTGCTCTGGGGCAGTTTAGATTTCCCCTTTCTTTCTTTAGGCCTATTTAATTCTCCGGCTGTGATCGAGGGGTCTAGGGCATCGTAGGAACCCCCCACGGCTACTGCTAGTTGTGTTGATAGGTTCAGGGGTCTGCAATCTGATAGTTGCCAACTTCTCTGGTTTTCTGGACTTAGCTTGTATTTCTGTTTTTGCCTCCTATGGTGACTCAATCATAACACCCATCATTGTATTCCTGGAGCCCCTAGAGAGCGGTCGCATCAGCTGATACTGCTGTTCTCCACGGGAGATCGTCATGGGACACTCGTGGATTTCTGCGGATCAGGGAGTATATTGGTTGTTTGTTATTTTAATATTTTTTACAGATGACACTGGCTTCGGGGATCAAAGTGACAAGTGATGGTGAGTATGTTCTCTGTTATATGTACTGTATGTCTATATGTATGTATGTATTGTATGAATGTATAAATGTATGGTATGTATTTTGTATGTTGTATGTCTGTAGCATGTTTTATGTATTATGTATGTAGTATGTATGTAGTATGTATGCATGTATGTTGTATGAATGTAGTATGTATGTATGTTGTATTAATGTAGTATGTAGTATGTATGTATGTTGTATGAATGTAGTTTATATGTAGTATGTATGTAGTATGTATGTATGTTGTATCAATGTATGGTATGTATTTTGTATGTTGTATGTCTGTAGCATGTTTTATGTATTATGTATGTAGTATGTATGTAGTATGTATGCATGTATGTTGTATGAATGTAGTATGTATGTATGTTGTATTAATGTAGTATGTAGTATGTATGTATGTTGTATGAATGTAGTATATATGTAGTATGTATATAGTATGTATGTATGTTGTATGAATGTAGTATACAGTATATGTAGTATGTATGTAGTATGTATGTATGTTGTATGAATGTAGTATATATGTAGTATGTATGTATTATGTAGTATGTATGTTGTATGAATGTTGTATATATGTAGTATGTATGTAGTATGTATGTATGTTGTATGATTGTAGTATGCAGCATGTATGTATGTTGTATGAATTTTGTGTATATATGTAGCATGTATGTAGTATGTATGTTTTTTTTTTCTTTTTTTTACATTCAACACATTAGCCGGATAATGGGACTACTACTGTCCCATCATTGGCTAATGTGTCAATCACTGTCATTGTAGCAGGCATCGCCCGATGGGACATGTAGTCCCATCGGACGATGCCTGCACACATACACAACCCCCGGCAGGCCCGCACAGACCCCCGGCAGCCCGCACAGACCCCCGGCAGGCCCGCACAGACCCCCGGCAGGCCCGCACAGACCCCCGGCAGTCCGCACAGACCCCCGGCAGTCCGCACAGACCCCCGGCAGGCCCACACAGACCCCCGGCAGGCCCGCACAGACCCCTGTCAGGTCCGCACAGACCCCCGGCAGGCCCGCACAGACCCCCGGAAGGCCTGTACAGACCCCGCCCGCACACACGCACAGTCTCCGCCCACGCACTGCCCACACTCTACCCCCCTCCCGAACTGGATGTACAAGGAAAGAAAGGGTTTATTTTCATTCCGATATTTGTGCCCCATTGACTTGCAATGGTTTCAGGTATCGGAATCGGCGATACCTGATATTTTTGGGGTATTGGTCCGATCCAATCCGATCCGATATTTCCCTATATCAGAAGGTATCGCTCAACACTAGTTGTGGCTGGGTCTTCCAGTAAGACAATGACTCAAAACATAGAGCCAAGGCAACAAAGGAGTGGCTCAAAAAGAAGCACATTAAGGCATGGAGTAGCCCAGCCAGTCTCCAGACCTTAATCCCATAGAACACTTATGGAGGGAGTTGAAGCTCCGAGTTGCCAAATGACAGCCTCAAAATCTTAATGATTTAGAGATGATCTGCAAAGAGGTGTGGACCAAAATTCCTCCTGACATGTGCCCAAACCTCACCATCAACTACAAATAACGTCTGACTGCTTTGCTTGCCAAAAAGGGTTTTGTCACCAAGTATTAAGTCTTGTTTGCCGGAAGGATCTAATACTTATTTCTCACTGCAATGTGCAAATAAATGTATATAATTTATACAATGTGATTTTCTGGATTTTATTTCTGATATTCTATCTCTCAATGTTAGAACTCAAGCTACCCTTAAAATTATAGACTGTTCATGTTTTGTCAGTGGCCAAACTTACAAAATCAGCAAGAAATCAAATGCTTATTTTGCCCACTGTTTCTGTTACTCTACATTTTAATACCTTTTTTTCTGTTTATTGAGGACAATGAAACTTAACAATATTGTGTACAATATGTACCTGTTTCTTTTTCCAAAAATAGATCCTCTTGATAAATTTATTTTTAGAATATTCCAGGAATTAAGACCAAACGATGCATTTATTTCCAATTGTAGTTACTTTATGTATGATGTTGTGAAAGGGAAATCAATCTATGATATTTCAATGTTCCACATTACTCATTTCGTAGATTTAATTCATAGTGAGTTGGATCATCTTTTATCTTTATTTATAGAGCCAACTTTTGTCATCCCAAAGACCACTACATTGTTGGAGATTTGATGACAGCTGTAGTTAAAGTGCAGCTTCTAGAGAAAACAAGAAAAAAAATTCAAAATAGAAAATGAAAAATGATTTAGTAAAGTAATTTCAGCTCTATTTAAAATATGACATTTAAATAGAAGTCAGCTTAATTGCTGTACATTATCACCAAGTTACACTTTAAAACATGAAAAATATTGAGGTGTTACAAAAAGGACTGAAAGACAAAACAGGAGTAGTTGCACATGGCAACAAAACATATATCCAAAGAAAACTGATAGAACTCTAAAATTTTGTGCAGTCTGGTGTGGAAGCTGATGTGGTGACACAGTCTATTATTATTTTTTAGGGTATGTCTGATTATAATGTATATTAATTTTTTCACTAGTGACTATATTTTTTGTGCATTACATTGAACCAAATCTTTCTATCTTTTAAAACTGCATTGCAATTAACTTTATATATATATATATATATATATATATATACATACACACATGGTCAAAATTGTTGGTGCCCCTCATTTAATGACAAAAAACCCACAATGGTCATAACTTAAATCTCACAAAAGAAATAATAAATCAAAAATCTATGAAAATGAACCAATGAAAGTCAGACATTGCTTTTCAGCCATGCTTCCACAGAATTTAAAAAAAATAAATCTCATGAAATAGGCCTGGCCAGAAAAAATTCTGCGGAAGCATGGTTGAAAAGCAATGTCTGACTTTCATTAGTTCATTTTCATAGATTTTTGATTTATTATTACTTTTGTCAGATTCAAGTTATTTCTGTGACCATTGTGTTCTTTCCTGTCATTAAACGAGGGGTACTAACAATTTTGACCACGTGTCTATATATATATACCGCATTTTTCGGATTATAAGATGCAATTTTTTTAACCCCAAATTTAGGGGGAAAATGGGGGGTGCGTCTCATAATGCGGATATACCTTACTGATACCATTGCTGCAGACCACAGGCTGGGATGAGGGGGAGTTTAACAGTGCTGCAGGTGCCCGGTGGTGTTATGGGGTGTCCGGTGCTGCTGAGGGTGTCTCCGGTGCCGCTGGGGCTCTGCTGACATTTTGTGAAAGGCCAGATCCACCACAGTTCCATGGTTTCCTATGCAGCTCTGGCCTTTTACAAAATGTATGCAGAGCCCCTGCAGCACCGGAGACACCAGCAGCAGCACCAGACACCTGCAGCGGTGTGCCGCGCATCATAACACCCCCTCATCCCAGCCTCCGGCCTGCAACATCACCCCACTCCTGTGTCCTCCAGCAGCGACCCGGGAACCCCGCCTCACCGCAGCCACCACCCACGGTAAGCAGTAAGACGCATGGATTATAGGAAGCACCACCATTTTATTTAAAAAAATTCCTACTTTTCTCCTCAATATTTGGGGTGTGTCTTATAAACCGGAGTGTCTTATAATCTGAAAAATACGGTTTGTTTCTATACCTATTGTCATGCCGCTCTCACCTGGGGCCAGGACTCCACGCCCGATGTCACCACTTTTTGTGCTGCGGCCGCTCCGGGGGTTTCGTCAGGTGTGCACACGCACCTCTCGTACTTAGTCCTATGGCTGCACAGAGTTGCTAGTGCACATGCGCGCTCCTCTGTGCCCTAGCTGCAGCCATGCCATCTCTCCTGACCCGGAAGTTGCAGCGCTTTTGCCCTATGGGAGGCGCCTAATTATTGTTGTGCTTCCTTGCTTGGTCCTTGCTTGGCCGCGCTCGGTATTCAGGTCCCCTGCACTGTGCTCTGCCATGCTTCCTAGCACACGCTCTGCTCCTGTACTGTGCCCTGTTGTGCTTCTTGGCATATGCTCTGACCTAGCCCTATACTCTGCCGTGCTCCTTAGCATATGCTCTGTTCCTGTACTCTGCTTTGCCATGCTTCTTAGCACTCGCTCTGCTTCTGCACTGTGCTCTGTTGTGCTTCTTAGCACATGTTCTGCTCCTGCCTTGTGTCCTGTCGTACTTCTCAGCACACTCTCTACTTTGCTCTGCACCCAGACGTGCTTCCCAGTGTGTGCTCTGCCTAACCCTGTACTCAGGCATGATTCCCAGCACGCGCTCTGCTTAACCTTGTACTCTGGCATGCTCCCTTGCATGCGCCCTGCTTTGCCCGCTCCCGGGCATGCTTGTCAGTGCGCACCATACATGCTCCTGTGTACTCACCTTGCCCTATCCAGTACCCAGCGCACCTCCGTGTACATGCCCTGTATTGTTCTGAACCCTCCGCACTGTGCAAATGCCCTGTACTGTCCTATACCCTTTGTGCCCCTATGTCCATGCTTTGTACATTCCCTGCTAGACACACTCACTTGTGTCATCTGTGAGCCGACCACCTGGATCCAGCAGTCATGGTACTTTGCCCCCCTGGGTCTGCCCCTGACACTCCCTGTATAGGGGGTGGTCCTCACTAGGTCAGCTCACCCAGGGTGGGTTGGTGTCAAGACCCAGAGGGTCCACTCCTGGAGTCGTCACACCTATACGTCCCTGTTATTACTCCTTAGGAGTAGTTTGTCATATGGTGGTTACCCTTTCTTTTGTAATCTTTTTCCTTATTTTGGGTCTCTCATTCAGGTTCCTCTAGATTCCATTGCTCTCTGTTTAAACTAGTAGCTTTTCAATTTTATTTTTATTGTGTAGTTGTGTATCTCAATAAAATGTTTATTGTGTATACATACATTTGTCTAATTTTTTATTGAATTGGAGTAACACAATTATATCTTTCTCTTTTTTATTCAGCTAAAAATATATATTTTTTCAATTTCTCTTTTTTATTTTGTTAAAAAGAAATAAATGTAATATATATATATATATATATATATATATATATATATATATATAGTGTATCCTCTCAATTCACTGGAAAATGTTGTACTTACACAAAACACGACACCTAAGTAATGTAAAAAGAATTGATAGTTCCTTAAAGTGGAGAATCAGAGGACACTGAACCATAAGATCTGAGCAAAACTTTTAGGCTGTGTGCACACACAGCGCTTTTTTAGCGGATTTGCCAAAAAATCCACTCAAAAAACGCTAAAAATAAGCTTCCCATTCATTTCTATGCATTTTGCAATTTTTGTGCATATTGATGCGTTTTTTACTGCGAAAAAAAAAAAAAACGCTTCGCGGTAAAAAATGCAGCATGCTCATTAATTTTGTGGATTTTTCCGCATTTCTGGCTATTTCTATGTGTCAGGAACCGCGCGGAAAAAAACGCATAAAAACTGCGCAGAAAAAAACGCGCAGTTTCTAGGAAGGGAGTCTGGTTTTTAAGCAGAAATTTCTGCTACGAGTGCACATAGCCTTAAGGAAGTGTCCATAAATAATTTGCCAGCTAGTTCTAAAAGAAACCTGCAGTATAATACACTTGCCTCATCAGATTTGAACTAATTATTTCTCTTTGCACCTTTTTTTTTTTTCATAACGATAATTAAGTGTTGGCTTATGGATTGATGGGTAGAATTTCTCCTTTCTCTTATTCTTAGATGTAATTTTCCTCTTGATCAATGGAGACATTGAGAGCAGACCTCACAAATGAAATAAATAGTGTTGAATAGAGTTGAGCGAAACGGGTCGAAAAAATTCAAAAGTCGCCGACTTTTGGCAAAGTCGGGTTTCATGAAACGAAACCCGACCCTAGGATGAGGTCGGCCACGAGGTCGGCGACTTACGCGCCAAAGTCGCGTTTCAAAAGTTTGTTTTGCGCTCTTTTTCAGCCAATCAGGATCCACGGACACTGTGGGAAACGTGATGACCTAGGCACGGGTCACCACCATCTTTCAGAAGGGCATGCAAGTGATTGACTTGCTTTGGTGGGCGTCACAGGGGGTATAAAAGGGCGTGCACACCGACCGCCATCTTACTTCTGCCGATCTTAGTATAGGGAGAGGTTGCTGCTGATTCTGTAGGGAGAGCGTTAGGCAGGGAAGAAGACAAAAAAACTGCTTCTGCTGCTAGCGATTTGGCCTGCACAACACACAAGTCACTGTGTGTGCAGTGCAAGGGGAGGCTATATTGTGGTGTATCAGTGGTGTTGGTTGTTGGGCTGCCTTTTAAGGCTTCCTGACACGCTGGCATTGCTGTTTACCCACTTCTCCGCAAACTGCTTTTTTAAAAGCAATCCAATCTCCCTTATCCTCTAGTCACTTTTGTCACAGCTGTGCCATCGAGCCTGTCACATAGCGCTCAGATATCAGTGGGCCTCACACAATCCACAAGTGTCCAGTGTCCAAAAGTGTGCGCAGAGATTCAAAATCTCCATTATCCTCTCATCACTTTGGTCACAGGCAGCTGTGCCATCGAGCGTGTCACATAGCGCTCAGATATCAGTGGGCCTCACACAATCCACAAGTGTCCAGTGTCCAAAAGTGTGCGCAGAGATTCAAAATCTCCATTATCCTCTCGTCACTTTGGTCACAGGCAGCTGTGCCATCGAGCGTGTCACATAGCGCTCAGATATCAGTGGGCCTCACACAATCCACAAGTGTCCAGTGTCCAAAAGTGTGCGCAGAGATTCAAAATCTCCATTATCCTCTCGTCACTTTGGTCACAGGCAGCTGTGCCATCGAGCGTGTCACATAGCGCTCAGATATCAGTGGGCCTCACACAATCCACAAGTGTCCAGTGTCCAAAAGTGTGCGCAGAGATTCAAAATCTCCATTATCCTCTCGTCACTTTGGTCACAGGCAGCTGTGCCATCGAGCCTGTCACATAGCGCTCAGATATCAGTGGGCCTCACACAATCCAAAAGTGTCCACTGTCCACAAGTGTGTGCAGAAATTCTAAATCTCCCCTGTCCTATAGACACCTTGTACCTTGTTTTACATTACTATATAGTTTGTTGGATTTTGTCTACATTTCTACCAAAAATGAGGAAGGCTGGTGGAAGAGGCCGTGGACTTGGGCGGGGGTTGGCAGCTGGTAATGATGGTGTTGGTGGTGGATCTGATGGTAGTGGCAAGAGCAAAATAGGACCGAATGCAGGAGGTGCTGACCCTGCGTCATCGTCTGGCTACATAAGGCCTCGAACGCTTAGTTTTCTAGGAGTTGGCAAACCGCTTTTAAAGGCAGAGCATCAGGAAAAAGTTTTGTCTTACATTGCTGACTCAGCCTCCAGCTCTATCGCCTCCTCTTCTTCAGTTGTAAAAAGTAAAAGCACTGAGTCGTCATTGGAGGCTCATGTTCATGAACCACACCTTTCCTTGTGTCCTTCACCCCAACCAAGATTGAAGGATGACGCAGGCCATACTACTGATTACTCCATGGAGCTGTTTTCACATACCATGCCTGGATTATCAAGTGAAATGGTGAATTACCCAGGCCAAGATGAATCTGACATGGAGTGCACTGATGCACAGCCGCTGATGGATGATTCTGCTGGTACATTCACTCAGAGCACTACATTGTCCTCGCAGTGTACAGAGCCAGATTTTGACCCTGATGAGACTCAGGTGCCCCTTCCCGCACACTATACCACCATACACGGTGACACAGAGAAAGGTGCACATGACATAGAAGAGGAGGTGATGGATGACCCAGTTGTTGACCCAGATTGGCATCCATTGGGGGAAGAGGGTGCTGCTTCCAATAGCTCAGATGAGGAGCATCCACAGCAGACATCGACATCGCAACAGCTGTTATCTGGCAGGCCCGGAGCACTCCATAGACAGGTTCCAAACATCAAAAGAGTTGCTGGACAGCTTGTCCAGAGGGTCAAAAGATCACAGCGTGCTAGGCCACAAAATGTCTGCCAAAGTAGGAAGAGTGCAGTGTGGCACTTTTTTGAACAAAATCCTCATGATCAGGCCAAGGTTATCTGTAAGAAGTGCGCAAAGACCTTTAGCCGAGGGAAAAATCTGAAAAATTTGAATACCAGTTGCATGCTTAGACATTTAACCAGCATGCACTTGCAAGCGTGGACACAACACCAAACCTCAAGTGCCACATGTGCAACTGATCACAACGAAGGTAGTCAGCAACGCTACATTGTTTCCCCCACTGTAAGCCCACCGGTTAGCACAGCAGCAAATGTTGAGGTGTCGTTGCAAGACCACAGCAGTCAGGGAATCCCACTGTTATATCAACGAAAGACTGATTCTAGGCCATCAGAAAGAACACCAACTCCATCACCATCATCAACCCTCTCTCAGTCCGCCCTGTCCACCCCTACTTCCACCATATGCAGCTCTCAAGTCCAGCTCACCCTCCCAGACACTATGAGTAGGTCAAGAAAGTACTCAGTCTCTCATCCGCGTACACTGGGTTTGAACGCCCACATTGCCAAACTAATCTCGTTTGAGATGATGCCCTTTCGGTTGGTGGAAAGCACAGCTTTCCGCGAACTCATGGCCTATGCAGTACCATGCTATGACCTACCCAGTCGCCAGTTCTTCTCTCGCAAAGCCATCCCAGCCCTCCACCATCATGTGAAAGACCGCATTGTCCATGCACTCAAGCAGTCAGTGAGCGGAAAGGTGCACCTCACAACTGATGCATGGTCCAGTCGGCATGGCCAGGGCCGTTACGTGTCCATCACTGCGCACTGGGTTAATGTGGTGGATGCAGGGTCCACAGGGGACAGCGGTGGTGGGACAGTGCTGCCTAGCCCACGGTATAGGAAACAGTTGGCTGTAGGCGTTCGACCCTCCTCCTCCTCCTCCTCCTCCTCCTCCTCCAGAAGCGAAAGCTCGTCCACAGAGCGCAGTCGTACGAGCACTCCATCTGCAGCTGCCACTGTTGCACACGATGTGTCCCCCTATCGAGCAGCTAGTGGAAAGCGTCAGCAGGCTGTGTTGCAGATGATGTGTTTGGGCGACAGACACAGCGCCGAGGTGCTGGCCGAGTACTTGAAGCGACAAACTGAGTCATGGCTGGGCAGTGTACATCTTGAGGCAGGCAAGGTAGTTAGTGATAACGGCCGTAATTTTGTGGCAGCCATAGCCCTTTCAAAACTCAGCCACATACCTTGCTTGGCTCACACCTTGAATCTGGTGGTGCAGTGCTTCCTCAAAAATTATCCAGAGTTAACAGCCCTGCTCCAGAAGGTGCGAAGACTGTGCGCGCACATCCGCCGGTCGCCTGTACACTCCGTTCGTATGCAGAAGCTGCAGCGATTGCTCCACCTTCCCAACCACCGCCTCATTATCGACATTGCAACTAGGTGGAACTCCACCCTGCACATGGTGGAGCGGCTGTGCGAGCAGAGGCAGGCCATAATGCATTTGTGGGAGGATACACGGCCAGGCACTTTGAGAGCAGACATGGAGTTGACAGGCGTGCAGTGGTCGAAGCTGAAAGACCTTTGTAAAGTCCTTCAGTGTTTTGAGGAATGCACACGGCTGGTAAGCGCAGACGACGCCATCCTAAGCATGAGCATCCCACTTATGCGTCTGCTCATGCAAACTTTGACGCACCTTAAGGAGCAGGCGTCTGCAGCCAATGTTGATGAGGAGGAAGAGGAGGAGGGAATCCTTGATGACATTCAGCCATTGTCTGCTCAGGGACCTCTCCTGGACGAGGTGGAGGAAGAAGAGGAGGAGGAGGAGGATGATGGGGATGATTACTTAGGGGAGGAGGATGCATCTTGTGGGGCAAGTGAAAATGTTGGCGTGGCAAGGTCTGGTACAGGGTTTGTGCGTGACTGGAGGGATGTGGATTTGCCAGAAAGTGCTCCTCCACCCAGCACTCGCAGTGCATCATTGACACCGGGAACATTGGCCCACATGTCAGATTATGCCTTGCGGATCCTAAAAAGGGACCCCCGCATTGCCAAAATGATGAACGATGACGACTACTGGTTGGCCAGCATCCTGGATCCACGCTATAAAGGCAAATTACAAAACATCATGCCACAGGAGAACCTTGACCTAATATTGGCTAATAAACAAGCAACTCTGGTAAATCGGTTGCTTGAGGCATTCCCAGCACACAGCAGCGGTGATGGTTCTCACACGAGCCGTACGGGCCGGGGGCAGCTTGGCAGAGGTGTTCGTGGTGCACACAGCAGAAGTGGCGTTGGAGACAGGGGTTTCATGACAATGTTGTGGACTGATTTTTCAAATACCGCTCACACAACTGGTAATACTGCATCGATGGAAAGTGACAGGAGACAGCAGTTGTCAACTATGGTTACAAACTACTTTTCCTCCCATATCGATGTTCTCCCACACAGGTCATTTCCCTTTAACTATTGGGCCGCTAAACTGGACACCTGGCCTGAATTGGCCCAATATGCCTTACAGGAGCTCGCTTGCCCAGCTGCAAGTGTGCTATCGGAAAGAGTCTTCAGTGCAGCTGGATCAATCCTGACAGAAAAAAGGACCCGTCTGTCAACCCAAAATGTGGATGATCTAACCTTCATTAAAATGAACCACGCATGGGTTTCCAAGGATTTTGTCCCACCTTCCCCTGATGACACATAGGGTGACAGAAAAATGGCTTGCTTTGGTCCACCTCTTCCTGGTACTTCACCTATTTCGCCTTTTGCATCAGCTGAATGTCAAACATCAACATATGCCACTTTCTAAAACTCCCTAACTGTGCTGCCTCCCCCACCATGGCCGGGGTCACCACCTACCGCACGACACCGTGCGAGTGCCGTTGCCCTGGACAGGTGGGTAGGCCGACTCTTGGGCGCGGGCACTGGCACAGGGTCCCTCATAGTGCAATTAAGTGTCTCTGACGGTGGTGGTGCACACCCGCCGTCAGACACACCGCTGTACTATGAGGGGCCCAGTGCCAGTACCGACGCCCACGAGTGGGCCCCCCTTGCTTGGGCAGGGCCCCAGCATTTGCAATCTTTACCTCTCCCTGCTCCTCCGCTGTGTAATCTGGGCCGTCAAATCCATACTGTGCCTGACACCGTCTGAGCCTGCCTCCTGAGACATATATTTTGAATGTGTACGCTATCCATACATGTTATCCGGGGATACGGTACCCTTTCTAACCTTTGTGCAATCACGTGCAATCCATACTGGGCCTAACACCGTCTGAGCCTGCCTCCTGAGACATATATTTTGAATGTGTACGCTATCCATACATGTTATCCGGGGATACGGTACCCTTTCTAACCTTTGTGCAATCACGTGCAATCCATACTGTGCCTAACACCGTCTGAGCCTGCCTCCTGAGACATATATTTTGAATGTGTACGCTATCCATACATGTTATCCGGGGATACGGTACCCTTTCTAACCTTTGTGCAATCACGTGCAATCCATACTGTGCCTAACACCGTCTGAGCCTGCCTCCTGAGACATATATTTTGAATGTGTACGCTATCCATACATGTTATCCGGGGATACGGTACCCTTTCTAACCTTTGTGCAATCACGTGCAATCCATACTGTGCCTAACACCGTCTGAGCCTGCCTCCTGAGACATATATTTTGAATGTGTACGCTATCCATACATGTTATCCGGGGATACGGTACCCTTTATAACCTTTGTGCAATCACATGCAATCCATACTGTGCCTGACACCGTCTGAGCCTGCCTCCTGAGACATATATTTTGAATGTGTACGCTATCCATACATGTTATCCAGGGATACGGTACCCTTTCTAACCTTTGTGCAATCACGTGCAATCCATACTGGGCCTGACACCGTCTGAGCCTGCCTCCTGAGACATATATTTTGAATGTGTACGCTATCCATACATGTTATCCAGGGATACGGTACCCTTTCTAACCTTTGTGCAATCACGTGCAATCCATACTGGGCCTAACACCGTCTGAGCCTGCCTCCTGAGACATATATTTTGAATGTGTACGCTATCCATACATGTTATCCGGGGATACGGTACCCTTTCCAACCTTTGTGCAATCACGTGCAATCCATACTGGGCCTAACACCATCTGAGCCTGCCTCCTGAGACATATATTTTGAATGTGTACGCTATCCATACATGTTATCCGGGGATACGGTATCCTTTCTAACCTTTGTGCAATCACGTGCAATCCATACTGTGCCTGACACCGTCTGAGCCTGCCTCCTGAGACATATATTTTGAATGTGTACGCTATCCATACATGTTATCCGGGGATACGGTACCCTTTCTAACCTTTGTGCAATCACGTGCAATCCATACTGGGCCTAACACCGTCTGAGCCTGCCTCCTGAGACATATATTTTGAATGTGTACGCTATCCATACATGTTATCCGGGGATACGTTACCCTTTCTAACCTTTGTGCAATCACGTGCAATCCATACTGGGCGTGAGAACGGCTGGCGAGCTGTTAAGCAAGCTACAGCACCTGTCCAGACAAGTACAGGGATTCCCTAGCGAGGAGACTTATTTGATTGTTTTCAATGTTGAGACAGCAATTTTTGGGGAGCACTATACTCTGGAGAATGATAGATGGGGCCCACCATACACTGGAACATTCAAAAGGTGGACATCAGACACTGGAGCAGCATTTACAGGGCCCATTATACACTAGAGCATTAGAAATGGGGCCCATTATGTTTGGAGCATTATTTGGGCCCATAAGACAGTGGAGCTTCATCCATGGGGACCAACATATACTGTAGCATTATGTGGAGCTCATCATATACTGTTTCAAACATTATATGGGACCAATGATTCTGTATGGAGAAATAGATGGGCCTTGTCATGAGATGTAAAAAGTGAGGTATTTTTCATTGTACTATACCGCTATTTATCTGCCGTATCGGAGCATGATGAGTTGTGGTATGTGTTAAAGGGGCGCTCTTTCGCCCAGGGCACATGAAAACCTGCAGCCAGCCCTCCCCCCCCCACAACTTTAGCCAAATAACCCCCATTTTTCAGTGCGTAACTTGTATTATGAAGTTAATTAAGGTTGACAAGCTTAAGTAAGAATTGATGCGTTTGGCATTCAAATGGGCACTGTAGGTGTGTTTCCTGTCCTCTCACTGCCGACTTTTATTCCCCATTGACTTACATTGGGTTTCGTGTTTCGGGACGACCCCGACTTTTCCCTATAATCGGACGATCTTGCTCGACCCGACTTTTGGAAAAGTCGGGTTTCACGAAACGAAACGCGACCCTAAAAAACCAAAAGTCGCTCAACTCTAGTGTTGAATACAGTAGCAGCAGCATGAAACGACATAAAAATTTGTCTGTAAGTCTATAATCTAGCCCTAGAGGGATTTTTATCTGGGAGAAAATAGAATATATTCTTAAATCAGCTTTAAATATTAAGTTATATAACTTACTAATATAGTTCTAGGAATTCTTGTGCTCATTTCATTAAGTAGCCTCTCCATCCAAATCCTTATCACTTTTCCTCCTACATTTTTGATACTGGACTTGAAGGTGTCTGCTTATTTCAGTAACAAATCTAGCCCCCTTCTATTTCTATTTTAGCTATGATAGAGAATGGGGTGGCTCAGCTACTGAAATAAGAAGTCATGTGACCAACTTCAAACATTACTCTGGCACAGGAACCATCCAGGACCCTGATAGATGTAAGGGTCGGCCAGAGCGGTAGTCGTATTTGAGGTAAATAGCCCAGACACACCCCGGTCTTCCCTCACATAGACATGGCAGCACTCTGTCAGCATACCTGCAGATCCAGGTCCAACTTCTTCAGAGTCTCCTCTCTGCTGCAGGGGACTCTCCTCAGATGATTTCAAACAAACTGAGGCACAGTCTATTGCAACTTTTAACTGTATGACTTTACTAGATTCTTTAGACAGCACATCCTTGTACTCCACAGCTTTTATCACAGGTTGCACAATACATATATCTTCATCTTTCCCTGCACTTCTTTCATGGCTATTCAGCACGTACCAGGGTTTGACCATCCCAGTCGGTCTATCAGCATTCTTCGTGTTTGCCTTTGCCACGGTTAGACATTCCACAGTTTTGCCCCAGACATCAGATCATCTGTACCCGAAGTCAGTTGCCACATAGCCAATGACCTGCTCTTCTGTACTGCCTTAGCTTCTCCTGAGGTACTCTCTATGGCCTCCAGTACATTGTGGGGACCTACCACCTTTAATGGTAATGCAGCATCCTCCCTGCTCACACTCACTGCAGTTGGAGACTCCCTCAGCTGTTTAGCCCTGGTACTGAGGGCATCAGTCCACGCAATAAGCTGCCACTTCTTGGAGTGTCCTGCGTCCTTGTACTCTCCTGGCCTTTCCTTCAGTTTTTGTAACACACTGCTGTAGCCCACTGTAGCTCTATCTTGCTGTTTTCCTGGTCTGTTGTTGCCCTGACCTGTGCTATGGATGGCTGGGCTCTTCCTTAAAAATTGCAGGGCTAACTGCCCCGTCAGAGCTACCTAGCCCAACTGACTAATATGTCGGATGCTCCCCAGCTTAACTACAGTTAACCCCTCCTATTTTTAACTATTTACATGCTGAGCATCACACTACCCCCATTTAGAGGACCAACTGGGGTACTACGCTTTCCCTACCATAGAGCAAAATAATAACAATATACATTTATAAAACCATGCATTATTATATACACATCTATACAGGGTGATCTCGTTAACCCCTTACATAGAGCTGCTAACTAAAACTGCAGTCACCTGGAAACATTTCAGTAAGCTATAAAACTTAAGTTTTAAGAACATTTATATATTTTGAAGCTGAAAATTCTTTTAAGCATTTGTACATTGAAATATTAATTTTACATATATACACATATATTTTGCAATATAAGAATAATCACACCAAGATTTTATTTTTTTTTCATGATCAGCACTCTAATGCTACGTCAAGATCTCCAAAGCTGAGAATTGAGAGAAAATCTACCTGTGTAAGTATTTTGCACCTGTCAATTGCACTTATATCTATATGTGTATACAAACACATGTAAATACCATCTTAATCCCTTAAGGACCAGGGGTATTTCCATTTTTGTGCCTCTGTTTTTTGCTCCCCTTCTTCCCAGAGCCATAACTTTATTTTTCAGTCACTATGGCCATGTGAGGGCTTGTTTTTTGCAGAGCGAGTTTTACTTTTGAATGACATGATTGGTTTTACCAAATAATGTGCTGGAAAACATGAAAAAATTCAAGCGTGTTGAAATTGCAAAAGAAGTCCAATTCTACAGTTGTTTTTTCTTTACCATGTTCACAAATGCTAAAACTGACCTGATATTATGATTTCCCAGGTCATTATGAGTTCATAGATACCAAACATGCATAGGTTCTTTTTTATTTAAGTGGTTAAAAGAAATCCAAAATGTGCAAAAAAAAAAAAAATTGCCATTCTCTGAGACCCATAAAATATGTGTATTTTTTATTTTACTGTTTTATTTTGAATGGGGAAAATGGGGGTGATTAAAACTTCTATCTATATGTATTTTTTTTATATATTTTTAAAAACCTTTTTTTCACTGCAATCATCTGATCACCTCTGATTCAACACTGCTCTGTGCAGCAGAAATGCTTACTTGCTATGAGCGCCAACCACCATTCCACCCTCAGCTGTTAGGGGCACTTGACAGTTGATCAGATCAGCTATCATGTCCCAGAAAAGGTGCAGGATCATCGCCGGAGCCAGCACCAAACAGCAGGAGGCACCCAATGACTAACACTGTACATCACTGGTTGTTAACGGGTTAATATTAGAAAGACCAAAGCTGTGCCTGAGAGGAAGGTGAATGACTCAAGGATGCAAGGGCAGAGGCCTGTGTCAGAATGTATATCCACCCCTTTTGAATTACACTAAGCATAAAACTTTACACAAATAGCAAATTCATATGTAAAGAGCCTACATATACAGTAGTCCCTTTGTGTGATTCTCTGAAACATTGCTTCTAGTTAAGAATATCTATACAGTGGCTTGCGAAAGTATTCACCTCCTTTAGCTTTTTGTTACATTACAACCTGTGTAATTATTTTTGTAATCTGATTTCTGTGTGATGCATCAGCACTAAATCGTTGGTGAAATGAAGTGAGAAAAATATAAGCGTTCATTACACATATGGGATCAAATACCTAAAAATTGACATGTATATATGTATTCATCCCTTTTTGATATGAAGTCTCTAAAAATTTCTGGCACACACCATTGCCATCATAAGTGACTTGCTTAGTGAAAGGAAATCCACCTGTGTGCAATCTAAGTGTCACATGGTCTGTAAGTATATGCACACCTATTCTGAAAGGCCACAGAGGCTGCAACACCATTAAGCAAGAGGCACCACTAAAAATAAACACCAAGGAGAATGCCAAACAAGTCAGGGACATATCTGTTGAGAAGTATAAGTCAGGGTTGGGTTACAAAAAAATTCCAATCTCTGATGATTCCTTGCAGTACCATCAAATGGGAAAACATGGTACCACAGCAAACCTGCCAAGAAAGGGTCACCCACCAAAACGCTCAGCCCAGGCAAGGAGACTTTTAATCAGAGAAGCAGCATAGACACCAAAGGTAACCCTGAAGGAACTAGAAATTTCCCAAGCAGAGACTGGAATATCTGTCCATGCAACCACAATAAGCCATACACTCCATAGAGGTGGCCTTTATGGGAGAGTGGGCAGAAAAAAGACTTTAATTACACACAAAAATTGTAAGGCTCGTTTGGAGTTTGCCAAAAGACATATGGGGGAAGGTATTTGGGGACAAGAGACCAAAATTGATGTTTTTGGCTGCCAAGGTACACACTATGTCTTGGGGCACCACCCACAGTGCTAATCACCCAAAGAACCCCAAGCCCACAGTGAAACATAGTAACATAGTAGTATAGTTAGCAAGGCCGAAAAAAGACATTTGTTCAGCCTATATTCCGTCAGAATAAATCCCCAGATGTACGTCCTTTTAAAGAATGTAATAACTGTAAGATACAATATTGTGACGCTCCAGGAAGACATCCAGGCCTTTCTTGAACCCCTCGACTGAGTTCACCATCACCACCTCCTCAGGCAAGGAATTCCAGATTCTCACTGGTGGAGGCAGCATCATGCTGTGGGGATGTTTTTCAGCAGTACGGGCAGGGAAAATTATACGAGTCGATGGGTGGATGGATGGTGCGAAATACAGGGATATTCTTGAGAAAAACCTGTTTCAGTCTGTCTGGGATGGAGGTTCACCTTCCAATCAGACAATGACCCAAAGCCTACTGCTAAAGCAACACTCAAGTAGTTTAAGAGGAAATGTGTAAATGTGTTGGAGTGGTCTAGTAAAAGCCCAGACCTTATTTCAATTGAGAATCTGTGATCAAACTTTAAGATTGCTGTTCAGCAGAGGAAACCTTCTAACTTGAAGAAGCTGGAGAATTTTTGCCTAAGGGTATGTTTCCACGGTCAGTATCTGGAAGCGCTTTGGACGCAGCCCATTTCCGCTCTGTACAAAGTGCTGCCAGCTTTTGAACCATGCAAAATCAATGAACCATGTGCACAGCGTCCAAGCTACAGCATTTACTAACCGTGGAAACATACCCTGAGGCAATTGGCAAAAATCCCTGTGGCAAGAAGTGGAAAGCTCATGAGACTTATCCAAAGCAACTTGCAGCTGTAATTGCTGCCAAAGGAGGCCCTACAATGTAGTGATTTGAGGGGGGTTTAATAGTTATGCATACTGAAGTTTTCAGTTGTTCTGTCAGATTTGTTTGCTTCATAATAAAATGAAAACTAAATGTTCCCTGTTATGATTGAGTCACCGTAGGAGGCAAAAACAGAAATGCTAGCTAAGTCCAGAAAACCAGAGAGGTTGGCAGCTATCGGATTGCAGACCCCTGAACCTATCAACACAACTAGCAGTAGCCGTGGGGGGTTCCTACGATGCCCTAGACCCCTCAATCACAGCCGGAGGACTAAATAGCCTAAAGACAGAAAGGGAAATCTAAACTGCCCCAGAGCAGACCCCAAAGCAAAAGGCAGCCCCCCACATATAATGATGGTGAAGCAAGAAGAAAGAACACAACACAGACAGAAAGATAGACTGAGCAAAGACGGGGCCCAAGCTAACTAGATAGGAAAGGACAGGAAGGCTGCTGTCTGCAATCCGTGAAAAACCCTATGAAAATAAGAGCCAACAGACTGACAGTGAAAAAGGCCCTGAAGACGCTAGGCTTCAAAAAGACTATGTCAGTACTCAGGAATATTCTGAAGACAGAGCAACCGGCAAAAGGAGATTCAGCTCACCCCAGCAGGGAATGGCAGAATCCAGAAAAGAAAGGCAAACAAAAACAAAACACAAATGCAAAAGGCAAAGCAGAAAACTTAGCTTTAGTGGAGCAGGAATCAGACTGGTCTCCTAGAAGTCCACAGAGAAATCACCCGCAGGGCAGAAGGGCGTCGGCAGCCTTATATCCAGTCCGTGACTCCACTCAGCCAGTCATCATCATTAGGCTCAGGTGCCTGATAATCAGGCTCATTACCTTCCTTTACCAGAATAGGGAGTTCACCAGACCTCAGTGACGAAGGGGAAAATGAACTCACAACAATTCCCCGTTGTAGGCATGTTTTTAACATGAACTGATGCACATCCTTAAAAAAATATGAAATTCCAGGTTGTTTGGTAGAAAAACGTTAAAAATACTGGGGGAGGTGAATACTTTCACAAGCTACTGTAGAAAACATCTTGGAATGGAATATGCCATAATTTTATCTCATTAATGCCATATAAATCTTAAAGCCGATAGTTCATGCAAACAGCTACTATTTTTCCAGAGTGTTAATTTTAATTCAGACTCTATACTACAATGTAAAATTGATTTTGAGTAACTAGAATACATAAGAGTTTTACATCCACAGCAAATAACACCATTCATCACAAATCACCTTACACAATATCCAAATTAGCAAATCCACAGAATAACCATCTTGACTCACAGATCTATGCATGCTCCAATCTATAGTGTTCTTATTTCTAGTGCTATTTGTCCCCACTTAGCTCTCAAGACATGAATCAATTCCAGCTAAAATTATAATGATAAATATGAATTATTTTGCATTATAGATATTTTGCTAAATGAGTTGTGTTAATGAAAATAAAATTATGTAGTGCATTTAAAGTATTTAAAGAGAACCTGTCACAATTTTGCATTGTAAAGATTGCAGTGGCACTGTAACACAGAATACCTTTGCTGAAGAAATCCACTTTGTTATTCTTCAAAGGCAGCAGTGGATTTCTTCTCCAAAGGTATCACTGTAATTAGTATTACAGCACCATTACAGCCATGTGTTTACATTGCAAAATCATGCTGACAGGTTCTGTTTAAATCCTTTAATAACCAAGGGATTTTTCTGTTTCTGCTTCCACTTATTCACTTTCTATGCAATGTGCTGAACACCGAGGAAAAAAAATACAAGTTGCATGAAATGATGAAAAAAATTGCAATTCCACCATTGTTTTTTTAGGTTTTGTTTTCATGGTGTTCATTGTTCAGTAAAAATGACTTAGAAACATGATTGACTAAGTAAATGTGATTATGGTGAACCCAGACTTGTTTTTTTTTCTACCTAAATAATGAAAAAAATTCTGAATATTGTTAATTTTTTTTTTTTTGCTTTGTGTCACCATTTTCCAAAACCAATGGCATTTATATTTTTCTTTTTTTTGGAGTGGATTCAGATCTTGTTTTGTTTGCGCATCCAATGTTTTTGCCTATGTTTATGATAAATCGGGAAACATATGATGTTTTGATCACTTTTTATTGTTTTTTTCAGGTGAGATGACAAAAGCCTGTTATTCTTGTGTTTTAATTGCTTTCACTTTACAGTGCTTACCATACAGGTTAATTCATATTATACTTTTATGGATCAGACTTTTACAGAAGCTGAAATGCCTAATAGTGTTCTTATTTTTATTATGGGGAAAAAGAGAATGGTTTGAATTTAGAAAAAAAATTTTTTTTTATTTGTTACATCATTTTTAAGTCTCCTTAGGCTAGTTTCACACTTGCTTTTTTTTGCAGCGCGTTTTTCCCGCAAAAAAACGCATTGAAAAAACGCGTACAAAAGCATACAACTGCTGCGTTTTTTTCAAGCATTTTTATGAGCATGCATGAAAAAAACGCAGCGTTTTTATGCGTTTGTATGCGTTTTTAGTGCGTTTTTACCGCGTTTGCGTTTTTTTCTAACATTAGGTGGCCCCTCACACTAACCCAAACCATGACTTTACTAACCCTAACCCTGACCCTAACCCTAACCCTAACCCTGACCCTAACCCTAACCCTGACCCTAACCCTTAACCAAACCATACTTAACCCTAACCCAAACCCTAAACCCTAACTAACCCTAACCCTAACCCTAACCCTAACCCTGACCCTAACCCTAACCCTAACCCTAACCCTGACCCTAACCCTAACCCTAACCCTGACCCTAACCCTAACCCTGACCCTAACCCTTAACCAAACCATACTTAACCCTAACCCAAACCCTAACTAACCTTAACCCTAACCCTAACCCTAACCCTGACCCTAACCCTTAACCAAACCATACTTAACCCTAACCCAAACCCTAACTAACCTTAACCCTAACCCTAACCCTAACCCTGACCCTAACCCTTAACCAAACCATACTTAACCCTAACCCTGACCCTAACCCTAACCCTGACCCTAACCCTTAACCAACCCATACTTAACCCTAACCCAAACCCTAACTAACCTTAACCCTAACCCTAACCCTAACCCTAACCCTGACCCTAACCCTTAACCAAACCATACTTAACCCTAACCCTGACCCTAACCCTAACCCTGACCCTAACCCTTAACCAAACCATACTTAACCCTAACCCAAACCCTAACTAACCTTAACCCTAACCCTGACCCTAACCCTTAACCAAACCATACTTAACCCAAACCCTGACCCTAACCCTAACCCTAACCCTGACCCTAACCCTTAACCAAACCATACTTAACCCTAACCCTGACCCAAACCCCAACCCTAACCCTGACCCTGACCCTAACCCTAACCCTAAACCCCCTTAACTAACCCTAACTCTAACCCAAACCCCTAAATTCCATGGTTAACAAAAAAAAACGCATGTGCAAAAAAACGCATACATGAGCATGCCAGTGCGCACGTATGCGCATCCATAGGCTATAATGGCCATTTTTAGCGCAAAACGTGCGCATATGTGCGCATGCGCTTTTTTGCAGGGCCAAAAAATGCAACATGCTGCGTCTGGAAAATACAAACGCACACCCCAAAAAAACGCAGCGCATGAAAATCGCATACGTGCGCTTACCAGCGCGCAGGTATGCGCACCCATGTTAAATATAGGGGAAAAACGCATGCGCACGTATGCGTTTTTTTCCAGCGCAAAAAAACGCAAATGTGAAACCAGCCTTAGGGTACTTTGAATTGTGATAATTTAAGGTATTGCAGTGTATAGGAAAAATCATGATCAGATTCCTTCAGAATACCAAACTAGCTGCCAGGGATAGCCTTCAGCATTTTTTTTTTACCATGGTGATTCATCTGTCCCCCACGTTGCGGAAAGTCGCCATTGGGAGGCAGTGCTCATGAACACAAATCACCACTACATTTACAGTGAGGAAAATAAGTATTTGACACGCTATTGATTGTGCATTTTTTTTCTACCTACAAAGAATGAAGAGGTCTGTAATTTTTATTACAGGTACACTTCAACTGTCAGAGACAGAAACTTACAGAAAAATCCCAAAAATCACATTGTATGATTTTTACATAATACGTTTCCATTTTATTGCATGAAAGAAGTATTTGATAAAAAAGGAAAACAGAACTTAAAAATGGCTACAGAATCATTTGTTTGCAAATGCAGAGGTCAGATGATTCCTGCAGTTCTTGACCAAGTTTTCACACACCCATCCTTCTTCTTCCTCCAAACATGTGGAGTTGATACCAAAAAATTCTATTTTGGTCTCATCTGACCACATGACCTTCTCCCATGCTTCCTCTTGGCATCCAACATGAATAAAAAAGAAAGGATATCTCTGGCTGAATTACAATCCTTCACTGATGTAGTATATAAGGAAGCGGACAAGGATGGGAATTTAGCAATTTGGCCCTCTAAATTATATTAGAAACAGGCATATAAATTACTAAACACCCCCAATACTAAAAAAAAGTTATGCTACAATCCCCTCACCAGCTATCAGACAGAATTAGTGTAAATTTTGGAAAAGACCTTTGATCAGGGAATTATATCTGAAAAAAGGTTGATTCCATCTGCAATTTACATCCCTACATTGCCCACCTTTTATCTAATCCCCAAGTTACACAAAAAAATTCCATAGATCCTCCTGGTAGGCCAATTTTTGTGGGAAATGGGGGCCTGAACGAAATTATTTCCAACTTATTTGATTGGTACTTAAAAACCTTGGTAGCCTCACTCCCCTCTTTTATACAAGACACTATTGCCGCCTACAGAGATTAAATCATCTTTATTTTGAAAGCCACATGATTATGGTTACGGTGGACATAGAAGCTTTATATACTTCTATCAGACATCAAGATGGCCTTAGAGCAGCCGCATGGTACCTCAAAACCAGTAATTAGACTCCGGCCATTGTTGATCTACTTCTCATCCTCCTGGAGTATGTCATCACGCACAACATCTTGACTTTCAACCAACAAACATACCTCCAGGGTCAAGGCACTGCTATGGGGGCCTCCTGTGCCCCCACTTATGCCAATTTGTTCCTGGAGGCATGGGAGAGGGACACCAGACCTTGGAAATCAAGGTCCCAGAGTCTTGATCAAGAGTGGAGAGGCCACAATCCAAGCTGCTTGAAGTCTAGTGTGTTATAAATGGGTCACTGAGGAGGAAAACAAGACCAAGTTAAGTCACAGAAATGCAGTAGAGATGTTGGTAACTATGCGGATTGCAGACCCCTGACCCTAACCACACAACTAACAGCAGCTGTGGAGCGTACCTACGATGATTCTAGATGCCTCGTCACAGCCGGAGGACTAAATAAGCCTAAAGCAAGAAAAGGGGAAATCTAAAACTGCCCCAGAGCAGACCCCAAAGGAATAGACAGCCCCCACACATGTATTGACAAGATGAAAACACAAACACAGGTAGGAAAATAGGCTGAGCAAACGATGGGGCCCACACTAACTAGAAAGGACAGGAAAGGAAAGATACTGTCTGCAATCATGCCAAAAAACCCTGCAAAAATGTCCAACATTTCTGATAGCAAAAATAACCCTGAAGTCACTAGACTTCTCCCACTATATCAGCACTTTGGCATATTCTGAGAACAGAGCAAAAAGAGGCCAATCTAACAAGGGACAAAAAGCAAACTGGCAAATACAATGACATAAGAGTGGAAATTCAGCACAGCCCCAGCCGGGGCTGACTGACCACACAAAAAACTGAATAGACCAAACCAAATCAAATGTGAACATTAGCAAAGACAACTTAGCTTGAGAAGGCAGGAACTGAGCTGGAAACTAAGACATCAGGAGGCAGGAGAAAATCACCAGCATTGGAATAGGGAGTCGGCTGTCTTAAATCCAGTCTGAGACTCCAGATGTCCAATCCTCTTCCTCATTATCAGGTGGCAGGTCTCTGTTAATTACCTCCTGCCACCACCAGAGGGAGCCCGGAAAGAGAACTCACAACTCCTCTGTCAGCACAACCAGCTCCCTCACCAGAAACCAGAGGCAGACCAGAAAATGAGTTCACAACACTAGTGTGAAGTTTCCACAATCAGTGATGGTTTTTGGAGCCATGTCATCTGCTGGTGTAAGTCTACTGTGTTGTATCAAGACCACAATCAGCACAGCTATCTACCAGGAAATTTTAGAGCATTTCATGCTTCCCTCTGCCTACAAGCTTTTTGGAGATGAAAATTTCATTTTCCGGCAGGACTTCACACATGACCACACTGCCAAAAGGACCTGGTTTAAATACGACAGTATCACTGTGCTTGATTGGCCAGCAAACTTGTCTGACCTTAACCCCATAGAGAATCTATGTGGTATTGTCATGAGGAAGATGAGAGACACCAGACCCAACAATGCAGATGAGCTGAAGGCTACTATCACTGCAACCTGGGCTTCCATAACACCTCAGCAGTGCCACAGGCTGATCGCCTCTATGCCATGCTGCATTGATGTAGGAATTGATGCCAAAGGAGTCCCGACCAAGTATTGAGTGCATTTACGGAAATACATTTCAGTAGGCCAACATTTCAGATTCTAAAATCATTATTTTTCAAGCTGGTGTTATAAAGTATTCTAATTTACTGAGATAATGACTTTTGGGTTTTCATTGGCTGTAAGCCATAATCATCAATATTAACACAAATGAACACATGAAATAGATCACTCTGTTTGTAATGATTCTGTATAATATAGGAGTTTCACTTTTTGTATTGAAGAACTGAAATAAATTAATTTTTTGATGATATTCTAATTTTGTGAGATGCATCTGTAAGGAATATTAAGTACAGTAAGTGGGAAGGTGCACCTACATGTTTAACCACGCCATGATTGCACCTGTACTTGGCCTCAACAGTCATTCTGTGCTGACAAACAACCTTTAAAAATGTGATACGAAATTGTACATTCACTGCAAATTTCTGCAGCAAATCCACAGAAAGCTTCAGGGAATTTTTAAAATAGACTTATTTGTGAATTAGCTGCTATAGATCCACTAAAGTAAATAAGAGCAATCTGTGTACTCACCTCCCTAAATTTTTTGGTGTCAGATTTTATTATGGATAAAATTAAATCTTTATTTAAATCTAAAATATGTTTTACATGTCTTCAGCTTTGGAAAAAATACTGAGACAGTAAAGTTCATATCCTTTTTGTGCTCAGCTCGCTATCACTGGCAGATCTTTTCTGATGTTTTCCATACACAAATTTGATTTTCTACTTGCTGTCAGAGCACATTGCAGTAAGACAAAACATTCATCAGTCCCTTTACTTTACAGATACCAAGGCCTCCATTGAAATCAGCTGGCCGAGAAACCAAATACGTGAGTTCATGAAATGTTGTTTAGTTTCTGAGATCCAATTTACTCTGTACCCAGAAGATCAAGAACAGATTCAACCCAATGAGATTTGCCACCTTTAATTTATGTTTCTATTATTTGCTCCTCGAGAGTCAAAGGAACAAAAACAAATGTATTTAAATGAAAACAGAGCTTTATTGTGTTATTTGGATTTTATTTTTTCAACCTCAATGCTGTATGAAATTAGTACTAATGATGTGGCCACATTTTAACATCCGTATTTTCACCCGATGTTGAGACCAAAAAAAGCGTTTTTGCTGCTTTTTTGGTGAATTAAACTAACTTTATCAAACATATACTGTAGACAAATGAAACATATAATCTGCACCAAAAAATGCAGCAAACTCATAGAAAAAAGCACCAAAAGAAAAGCAGCAAAAAACATCAAAACCTTCTTTTGTAAGCAGCTTCTTTACTGCCAAGAGAGCAGGTTTTGCCTGCAGAAAAAAAGAAACAAAAAAGCAACATGTGAATATAGCCTAATAATGTTACTTTTGGGCAATAAAAACCATGTCCCAACTTAGATATATATGCTAAAATACACCTACTGTACATTGTGGCTGTCTGAATAAAGTCTCAAGTAGCCAATATGCATAAAAGAGTTGTTGACTAAATGATTGTTCATCTCAACACTATTATCCTTCGGGTAGAAAACAGACTGCAAAAGACCATGAAGGCGCTTATCTGTTCAGGAAATTAAGGCTAAGTTCACATTACCTGTTTTTATGCTTTTTATGTGTTTTTTACTGTATGTCATCAGTTTTTTGTGCTTTGCATGGTTTTTTCGTCATAGAGTATGTCTCTTCTTTCAGCATTTTTTCAGCTTTTTCCACCCATTGACTTGAATGGGTCGTGAAAAAACTTTGAAAAATGCACCAAAAATGCACTGTATTAAGGCTAGGTTCACATTGCATTAGGGGCATCCTTTTAACGTATCCGTTAAATGGATGTGCTAGCACAGACGTCATTTTTTACATCTTTTGTGACCTAGCGCTAACGTATGCGCTAACGCATGGTAGCATTTCGTTACCATGTGCTACCATGCATTAGCCCAGACAGGTCTATGCACAGCGAACGCATTCGTTCGCTGTGAGCTAGACCCAACGCACCCTCGAACGCTGTAGACCACATTCGAGGGTGCATCATGAAGATTTTGGCATGCGTAACGCAACGCATTACTATTATTGCGGCTAATGGGTGCGTTAACGCATCCGTTACATAGCGTTAGTGCCGCTATGTAACGGATGCCATCAGCGCATTGCCCACAATGCAATGTGAACCAAACCTAAGAAATGAGGTAGGTAAACTTTTGATCAGGGTCATTTGGATGTTTTGGTGTGGGTTCTCATTATGATTTAAAAAGAGAAAACACAGTAGTTTGACAATAAATGGCTTTACCCAACCATGAGTGGGAAAAGGTTCTCCCACTTAAAAAGGTGAGAGAGGCCCGTAATTAACATCATAGGTAGACCACAGCTATGAGAGTCAAAATTAGAAAACAAATACAGAAAATCTCCTAGTCTGATCTGGCAAGATTTATTTTGCAAATTATGGTGGAAAATAAGCATTTGGTCACCTAAAAACATGCAAAATTTCTGTCTATCGCAGAATTGTAAATCTAAGAGGCTTCTCTGTCCTCCACTCATTACCTGTTATAATGGCACCTGTTTGAACTTGTTATCAGTATAATAGACACTTGTCCACAACCTCAAACAGTCCCACTCCAAGCTTCACTATGGTGAAGCTTGAGTGGACAACATTCAGAGTAAGTTTTCCCCTCCTCTCCATGTTCATTTCTCTGTCAGCTGCATTTTTAGGTAGCATCAGTTCAGCGTCCAAGTTGAAAACTGTTTATCCCCCTGACATGGATTACGGCATGGGAAAGAACGATGGACAGGTATGGTATATTGTTGTTTTTTTTATTTTACTTTTATTACAGGAGATTGAGTCCTTCGCTGGAAATAGGCGTTTAAATAAAAATGGAAAACTGCATTTAGTCTTATTTCAAATTAAGGACTTTATTCTGGCTGTGTCTGTATTTACCATACATCTATAGGATTAGATGCCTCTTCATTACTAAGCTCTCGGCTTGATGTCACCTGACAATACAAAGGTGACATCAACCCCACAAATATGAACCCCACTTGCTACCATCAGAATTGGTGCATCTAAAAGATATGCCTTTTCTGGGCAGCTGTGGGCTGCTATTTTTAGGCTGGGGGGGGCAATATCCATGGCCCCTTACCAGCCTGAGAATACCAGCCCCAAGCTGTCTGCCTTTGCAAGGTCGGTTGTCAAAAATGGGTGGATCCCATGCCATTTTTTGAAATTATTTATTTAAATAATTTAAAAAAAGCATGGGGACCCCTCTATTGTTAATAACTAGCCTTGCTGAAGCTGACAACTGAGGGTTGCTGCCCCCAGCTGTGAGTTTTTTCTAGCTGGTCAGCAAAAATACAGGGGAACCCAGGCCTTTTTTAAAATTATTATTCATTTACAGCACAGGAGCGGCTAATGAATTCTCCTGTCCTCTGCTCCTGCTCTCACTGTAATTAGCGGTAGCAGGTGTCAGATGATAGGATCAGTAGTTTCATCAGCTGACATCAGTGACCGGTAACTTTATACCTCTGACCACAGCTGAGCGCTCACGCTGTCCTCTGATCCCGCTGGCTCTCTGACCGGTGGGGAGGATTTCACCGCCAATCAGAAGTGGTGTTTGCCGCGCAGTCAAACACCAGGTGTTCCTGGTGAAGTCCGTGTTCGGTGTCCGTGCCTGAACAATAGGTGTTCGGTACGGACTCCGAACTCTACTGTTTGGGTTCGCCCATCTCCACCTACGTGCACTGCACTGGCTTAACAAATAAGGCTAGGGACAATACTTGAATCTCACAGCTCACTGGGTGAATGTTTTCAGTGGCCGCGATGCAACACCACATCTGTGACAGGTGGTGATACCTCTGTGACTGGGAGCTATGTTTGTTTACACTACCAGGTGGCACTTATCCATTTAATTCTACACCTCCTCCTGATCCTGCTCAACTGATATGACCTCATTCCCAACAAGCACAGGACATCTTAGATTCTTCACAGTGCCCTCATTGTTTTTATTTTGCAAGACAAAGTGCTGCCAATCAGTTATACAGCTTAAAAACCTTAGGAAGAAAAGCTACATGTGAGAAGAGTTCCTGCTATGCATCTAGAGGTAGCTCGCCTGCTGGCTGGCTCCCCATGAGCTGCAACTTGGGATTGTCATGAGCGACAATATCTGGATTATTCTTGCTGCCTTGCGGTTAGACACATAACCTACACTCCATGCATGGCCCATATTCTTAATTTAGTAGTGCATGGTTTCTTTTGGAAATATACACGCTTAAGAAAGGTGATGGTTATTGTCAGAAAAGTACTGTGGCAAAGCACATCCTCCTGGCTCTACAAACAAAAAAATGGACTTCCAGAACACCATCTGGTTTGCAATTTTGCAACCCACTGGATTTCAATGCTGTATATGTTTCAGCATTTGTTTGAACAGGATAGAGCAAAGATGGACTACATAATGCAGCAGTCAAATTGCAGCATGGTTTAATTTGAGGTCCGATATTGGCAGCTAATGGGGATTGCGTGTCAACTTAGAGTTGAGCGACTTTGGTCGGATCGGGTTTCTTGAAACCCGACTGAAACAAAATTTGTTTCAGATGAAACTGGTCCGACTAGGGCAAAAAAAGTCGGAGTTTCGTCCGAAAGCCGACCCCAATGCAAGTCAATGGGGAATAAAAGTCGGCATTGAGCGGATGACATTCATCCACTCAATGCCGACTTTTTTTCCCCATTGACTTGCTTTGGGGTCAGGTTTTGGACGAAACTCCGACTTTTTTTGCCCTAGTCGGACCAGTTTCTTCTGAAACAAATTTTGTTTCAGTCGGGTTTCACGAAACCCGATCTGACCAAAGTCGCTCAACTCTAGTGTCAACTATTGAAGCTACAAAATTTACCAGTATGTAGAAATGTGGAATCAACAATCTAATCCTGCCAATAGTTATCCTGGAAACACACTCATCAGGTTGCAACAGAGAATGAAGGAAGAACATCAATTTGCACATGTTCAGCATAACCCTGTGTCTGTTGGGGATCCTAATGCTCCATGTCACATACAGAAAAATTTGGAGTACGAAGAAGAGGAGAAAGAAGAGGAGTTGGAGCAGGTGTACTTGGAGTATGACCTATACTTGCCATGTGCAGGGCAGTATTCAGACAATGAGAGCAAAAATTACATAAATGTAAAAGAAAAATGGGGGAATTTTTTCTAGATTCTGAAAGGGAGTCATAATTGGCTTACTATCATGGTAAGCTTCTGTTACCTGCTTCACAACATTTTTGCTGAGCAAATGCCTGAAAAAGTGACTTGCAGACCTTTTGTTAAGGTCAGCGGAACGCACCAGATATAAATAATAGAAAGTGCGTTCGCCGCCCGGGGTCCACCGTGCGGTAGACGATAAGACCGCTGCTGGACAATGGCAGATGCACCAAAAGGTGAAGTACTGCGCTCGGGTTAACGTCACCCAAACACTAAGAGCGGCTCTGTTAAGACACAGAGTCACCTTACAAAAGAATGTAAGCATGCTGGCCCTGCTAGCTTCACAGGATTACCAGCAGGTGGTGTTGCACCCGCAACCGCGACTGGATGCTGCTGCCGCAGCGCTGCAGTAATTATAGCTGCAGGACGGCGGCGTCGGAAGGCCAGACACCGTCGGACGCTAGTGTGCAGTGCAGGAGGCACAGTGGTGTGTAGCTTGCCACAATCTGGAGCTGACTGACCAACACTCTGTCACCATTCGTATTATCAGAGGGAAGGGGTTTGTTCATAAGTCAGTCACCAGTCCATACATCCATCACCATACACACACAGCATAATTTGCTACACTAGCGCATGGCCGAGCCGCCATGCAGGCTTTTTATAGCCATGCGCTTCCGAGACCTTCCAGTAGCCTGGAAAGGATCAATCAGATCCGACGCAGGACCTGAACATGTGACCCCTGCTCTCCAGTGAGAGATCACCTTGCGGGCATGCCCAGTAGCATGGCACGAGGACTTAGCCTCTGGAGCGGTTCCCTGCAGAGCAGGTTGCGCTATCATTGCTGCACCAGAGGTGGCAGCAACATCCAGGCTGTCAGAGCAAGTCTGAGCAACACGCCTGGCTTGCAGTGATTGCTGAGCAGCACCAGGAGCAGTTGGAGGAGAATGGGAGACTGCTGGATGTCTGGCTCTGGATTCCTGCTGTGCAGTGTCAGGAATCCGACGCCTAACATTACCCCCCCTCCTAAGGCCCGCTTCACTGCGCTCAAAAGCCGCGATCAGGAGCGGTGCATGGATGTTTTCCACCGGCTCCCAGGTCCGAGCCTTGGGCCCATGACCCTTCCAATCCACTAAATAAATTTTTTTGCCACGGACAAACCTGCGCCCTATGATGGCATTAACCTCAAACTCGTCAGACGACAAGTCTGACGACCCGGCCGATGACTCAGAAAACCGGGCCATGAGAACTGGTTTGAGGAGGGACACATGAAATACGTCCGAAATGGCTAAATGTGGAGGAAGAGCCAGGCGGTAGACCACCGAGCTAATTCACTCGAGGACCTTGAAAGGTCCAATATATTGCGGCGCGAACTTAGGGGACTCGTCCCATAGTTTGATATTTCGGGTGGAGAGCCATACCAAGTCGCCAGGAGTGAAGCTAGGAGCAGGTCGCAGATGCGTGTCGGCGGATGCCCTCATCCTTTCCTTAGACGCACGGATAGCATCCTGAGTGCGATCCCAAATGTCCCGGGCCTCCACTGCCCAGTGTGCCACCCTGGAGTCAGTGGAGGACACTGGCATCGGGACAGGGATGCGTGGATGTTGGCCGCAGCTTAGGAGGAAGGGCGTCTGACCAGTGGAGTCAGCCACCGCATTGTTTAGGGCAAATTCAGCCCAAGGTAGCAAGGATGCCCAGTCATCCTGCCTGGCAGAAACAAAATGCCGTAGGTAGGTGATCAAAGTCTGATTGGCTCTTTCGACCAAGCCATTTGTCTCGGGGTGGTAAGCGGAGGACAGATTTAGCTCGATGCTGAGTAAGCTGCAGAGCTCCCTCCAAAACCGAGACGCAAACTGGGGACCTTGGTCACTCACGATTTTGTTCGGCATGCCATGCAAACGGAATACGTGCTTAATGAACAGAGTGGTAAGACCACGAGCGGAAGGCAAGCGTGCGAGTGGCACCAGATGTACCATTTTGGAAAAATGGTCGGTGACCACCCAGATGACCGTACTGCCACCAGACTTGGGCAGGCCAACTATGAAATCCATGCCAACCATCTCCCATGGTCTATCCTCCACTGGCAGGGGATACAACAGCCCCGCCGGCCTCTGCCTAGAGGGTCTGTTCCGAGCACACAAGATGCATGCTTGCACGTATTCCTTAACATCTCGAGCCATATGTGGCCACCAATATGACCTAGCCAGGAGTTCGGTGGTCTGTTTATTGCCAAAAGGACCACCTACCCTGGAGGCGTGTGCCCAGGTGAGAACCTCCGGCCATAGCTGAGGAGGCACCAAGGTCTTGCCTGGTGGCACTGACTCGAGAGCGACTGGAGCCACGGTCATAAAACTCTCCGGCGGGAGAATTAGCCGAGGCTCAGCCTCTCCTTCTTCTGCTGAGACCACCGAGCGTGAGAGAGCATCCGCACGGATGTTCTTTTCCCCTGATAGGTAGTGCAGGTTGAAGCGGAAGCGAGAAAAGAAAAGCGACCACCTAGCCTGACGAGAGTTCAGGCGCTGGGCCGTCTGCAAGTAGACCAAATTCTTATGGTCAGTATATACCTGGAAGGGAAAGCGAGCTCCCTCCAGGAGATGTCTCCACTCTGAAAAGGCCAACTTCATTGCTAGCAGCTCCCTGTCACTGATGGAGTAATTCTTCTCCACCGGTGAGAAGGTCTTTGAGAAGAAGAAGCATGGATGCTTCCGACCTTGAGCATCCTTCTGGAAAAGGACTGCTCCTGCACCGACGGAAGAGGCATCTACCTCCAGAATGAACGGTTTATTCACATCGGGATGGTATAAAATGGGAGAGCTAGAAAAATTAGATTTTATGGCCAAGAAGGCCTTGGAGACCTGTTCAGACCAAGCGTTGGGATTAGCTCCTTTCTTGGTGAGAGCAACCAAGGGAGCCACCAATGTAGAAAAGTGAGGTATAAACTGGTGGTAATAATTCATGAACCCCAAAAAGCGCTGCACTGCTTTGAGTGAATGGGGTTCCTGCCAGTCCATTACCGCTTGTATCTTGGCAGGATCCATGGCCAGCCCCTGCGCCGAGATGATATAGCCCAGGAACGGCAAGGACTCCTGCTCAAACTGACACTTCTCCAGCTTGGCAAAGAGAGAGCTTGCCCGCAGACGGTCGAAGACCCTGCAGACGTCTCTCCGGTGGGTGGTCAAATCCGGCAAAAAGATGAGTATGTCATCCAGATAGACCACCACCGAGGTAGAGAGAATGTTGCGGAAGACGTCGTTAACAAAATCCTGGAAGACAGCAGGCGCATTACAAAGGCCAAAGGGCACGACCAGGTATTCGTAATGGCAATCCATGGTATTAAAAGCTGTCTTCCATTCGTCTCCTTCGCGAATGCGGATCAGGTTGTATGCCCCTTGCAGATCCAACTTAGTAAAAATCCGGGCCCCTCGCAACCTGTCAAACAACTCAGAGATCAATGGTAGAGGGTATTTGTTTTTAACCATGATGGCATTGAGACCTCTGTAGTCAATGCAGGGCCGTAACTCTCCACTCTTCTTCTGAACGAAGAAGAACCCTGCACCAGCCGGCGACACCGACTTTCTGATAAAGCCTCTAGCCAGTTTCTCCCGGATGTATTGTGACATAGCTTCTGTCTCAGGGAGAGATAGTGGATACACACAGCCTCTGGGAGGTTCTGTGCCTGGCATGAGGTCTATCGGCAGTCGTATGGATGGTGCGGCGGGAGCGTCTCCGCAGATTTTATGGAGAAGATGTCCGCGTATTGGTGGTAGGGTTTAGGTAGCGGGGAGAGATCCGCAGGCACTTCAGTGGAAGCCACCTGAAGACTGCCCCTCAGACATCTCCCCTCACAGTCCTTGCTCCAGGCCAGTATCTTCCCTGTCGCCCACTCGATATGAGGAGAATGGCAGCGAAGCCAGGGAACCCCGAGCAGCACCTGATCGATGCCATCTGGCAGGATTAGCAGGGACAGAGTCTCATGATGAGAGGGCGAGATAGTGAGCCCAAGTGGAGCTCTCTGATGAGTCACCTGAGAGGGTAACGGGGCTCCGTTAACCACCCTGATGGTCAGAGGCTGTGGTAATGGTATCAGGGGTATGGCGTGTTTCTGGGCGAAGGTAGAAGGCATAAAGTTCCCATCGGCCCCGGAATCCACGGTAACCTCTGCCTCCCAGGTGGAGGACCCATTGTCTAAGGTGCCCCGGAACACTGGTTTGGGTGAGAAGGGTTTCATATTGGACTGCCCACCACCTACGGCCACTGGCCGTGGACGTTTTTTCGCCCGCAGAGGACACGTGCTGGCCGAGTGACCAAACTGTTGGCACTGAAAGCAGCGTACAGAGCTTCACATTGGCCGTGGCTTTGAGCCGGTGCAAGACACCTCCATAGTTTCGGAGGGTGAAAGCTCCTGTGTGGGGTACGTTAGCGGCTTGGTGAATGAGGGAGCCAAGTTAACCCTACGTCTGGATTGTGCCCGTTCCAGAGCGCGCTCCGTAAACCGGAGGTCAATGCGGGTGGAGACGGCAATAAATTCCTCCAGACTTCCAGGAACCTCTCTGGTAGCTAGAGCATCTTTAACGCGCTCAGCTAACCCTCTCCAAAACACCGGGACTAAAGCTTTGTCCAGCCACTCCAATTCGGAAGCCAATATCCGGAACCGGACGGCATAGTGGCTGACCGAGAGTGACCCCTGTGTTAGGGATAGTAATTGGAGAGAGGTGTCGTGCGTGATCCGTGGTCCCAAGAAGACCTGTTTTCAGGGCCGCGAGGAACTGAGCAGCACCCTGAACCACAGGATCATCACGTTCCCACAATGGTGTAGCCCACTGTAATGCCTGGCCATACAAGAGTGACACAATAAACCCCACCTTAGCCCACTCTGTAGGAAACCGTGCAGCCAGTAATTCGAGCTGAATAGAGCACTGGCTCACGAATCCCCTACAGGTGGCACTGTCACCCGAAAACTTGTCGGGAAGCGAGAGGCGGGAAAATGTCAGCATGGGCAAGAGAGTGGGCACACGTGAGACAGCCTCAGCGACTGTCTGAGCAGCTGCTAGCGCGGCATTCGCAGCTGAGTTGGTGCTCTCAATAGCCGCCAACCTGCTCTCCAGCTGCCGAATATACAGTAGCACTGCAACTGCTGTACGTCTGCCATTACCAGCCAGACCCTGTCGATATTGTAATGTTAAGGTCAGCGGAACGCACCAGATATAAATAATAGAAGGTGCGTTCGCCGCCCAGGGTCCACCGTGCCGTAGATGTTAAGACCGCTGCTGGACAATGGCAGATGCACCAAAAGGTGAAGTACTGCGCTCGGGTTAACGTCACCTGAACGCTGAGAGCGGCTCTGTTAAGACAGAGAGTCACCTTACAAAAGAATGTAAGCACGCTGGATCTGTTAGCTTCATAGGATGACCAGCAGGTGGCGTTGCAGCCGCAACCGCGACTGGACGCTGATGCCGCAGCGCGGCAATAACTATAGCCGCAGGACGGCGGCCCTGGAAGGCCGGACACCGTCGGCGCCGGAAGGCCGGACACCGTCGGACGCTAGTGTGCAGTGCAGGAGGCACAGTGGCGTGTAGCTTGCCACAATCTGGCGCTGACTAACCAACACTCTGTCACCATTCGTATTATCATAGGGAAGGGGTTTCTTAATAAGTCAGTCACCAGTCCATGCATCCATCACCATACACACACAGCATAATATGCTACACTAGCGCATGGCCGAGCCGCCATGCGGGCTTTTTATAGCCATGCGCTTCCGGGACCTTCCTGTAGCCTGGAAAGGACCAATCAGATCCGACACAGGACCTGAAAGTGTGACCCCTGCTCTCCAGTGAGAGATCACCTTGCGGGCATGCCCAGTAGCACGGCACGAGGACTTAGCCTCTTTAGTAGTTCCCTGCAGAGCAGGTTGCGCTACCATTGCTGCACCAGAGGTGGCAGCAACATCCAGGCTGTCAGAGCAAGTCTGAGCAACACGCCTGGCTCGCCGTGATTGCTGAGCAGCACCTGGAGCATTCGGAGGAGAATGGGAGACTGCTGGATGTCTGGCTCTGGATTCCTGCTGTGCAGTGTCAGGAATTCAATGCCTAACACCTTTCTGTGATCCACACAAATGAATCATTCCACTATAAGTACCCTATAAGTACCATTGCTAGGGTTACCTTGGCAACAGCAGCCACACCTACAGTATATTTGACATGATGAACCAGATGTTTATTCTTCAGTTGCAACAATCTTGCACACTCCAGCAAACACAGATGAACTATCCGTACAACCAGTTTCACTCATACCTAGAATGTGTTCTTTCTCTGTCAGATACCCTGAGGCCTGATTACATGAATTTCTGGGTTAACAAACTGGACCAGTGAGTGGCAATGACAAGCCCAGTTTGCTATGGGAGTACCATTGTGACCAGCTTTAAGTCAGAAAGGATTTTCAGTGCAGCCGGTGGATTTGCCACACAAACCAGTTTATCGGCCCAAAGATTGGAAAACCTAACAAAATGAATTATTCATAGGTCAATGCAGACTTTCAAGCACTGCTGGCTGATGCCAATGATTACATGAGCCATACAATCTGTCTGCCTGCTTGTCCATTGACTGTCAACACCAATCTGTTGCCACCTTTGCTGATGGGCCACACTCTGCTGGACAACTACTCACTGGCCATCATGTCATTTATATTATAGCAGTGCTACTTCCAGTGCTGAAATTGCTAGCCCTAAACTGCAAGATTATTTGCTTGCCCCATCTTAATGGGGATAGTTTTTTAAAATGCTTAATGACAACAAGCCAGAACTTGTTCACCTTCACACATTGCCTCTTTTTTTGTATCCAGAAATAAAGGGATCATTTTTCATTGGCTTGATAAAAAGCCTTTGTAATTGCCTAATGATTTGATAATTAGCAAACCAGCTTTGAACTTCAAAAAAGGAAGTTTTTTTCTGGATTCAATTAGTCATCTATGTAATATTATATGATTTCTGTTAAATTTTGGTGATATATAACACTCCAAAAAAGCATTCAAAATTTTTCTGGAATCAATTAGTCATCTATAGAATATTGTGTGCTTACTGTTATATTTTGGTCGTATATACCACTCACAAAAAGTATTGAAATTATTTTTGGGGGGATTCATTTAGTCGTCCATAAAATATTGCGTGCTTTCTGTTTCATTTCAGTGATATACAACACTCCAAAAATGGGTACAATTTTTTTTCTGGATTTAATTAGGCACCTATAGAGTATTATGTACTTTGTTTTACATTTTGGTGGTATATAACACTGCAAAAAAGCATTTAAAATGTTTCTGGATTCAATGAGTCATCCATAGAGTATAACGTACTTTGTTTTACATGTTGGTGGTATATAACATTCCCAAAAAGCTGTCAAAATTTTTTCTGGATTAAATTTGTCATTCATTGAGAATTTCTTGCTTTGTTTTACATTTCTATTGTATATATTACTCCAAGAAAGAGTTGAAAAAAAATTCTGGATTCAATTGGTCATCCATAGAGTATTACATGCTTTGCTTTACATTTTGGTGGTATACAGAGGTAACCAAAAGTGTAGCAGTTTTTTTAAAGTGTGATTACTTCTGTCTGACTTTTGTGATGCCATTTTTCTGGTGATGAACTGAAATTGCATAAAGCTGTCATCATGCAAGACCTTTATTTAAACCAAAATGCTTTAGAATATAGGTATGGTTATTTAATTAAAGAAAACTGACTGCCAAAAGTTTTGCAAATACTATTTATTAGAGTTGAGTGACTTTGGTCGGATCGGGTTTCGTGAAACCCAAATGAAACAAAATTTGTTTCTGATGAAACTGGTCCGACTAGGGCAAAAAAAGTCGGAGTTTCGTCTGAAACCCGACCCCAATGCAAGTCAATGGGGAATATAAGTCGGCATTGAGTGGATGAATGTCATGGGGTCGGTTTTCAAACGAAACTCTGACTTTTTTTGCCCTAGTCGGACGAGTTTCATCCGAAACAAATTTTGTTTCATTCGGGTTTCACAAAACCCAATCCGACCAGAGTCGCTTAACTCTACTATTTATTGATCACAACATAGAGAGTAATTCATTGTTTGCAATCCCATAACTTAGTATTCTGTAGCATAACCTCTTGCTTTAACCCCTTAGCTACCGCCGATACGCCTTTTAACGGCGGTAATTAAGTGTACATAAACCATAGCGCCGCTAATTCACGGCGCTGTGGAGAAAGTGAATAGCGCCCCCAGTGTCGGATTTTCTTCGGGGTCTTGGCAGCCGTGGGTAGAATTGGGGGTTTCCACTATTTATCAACTTTGGGGGTCTAGAAATTGGGGTCTAAAAAATCACTTTTGTGGAAATAAAAAAGACATTTTATTTTCATGGCTCTGCGTTTATAAACTTCTGTGAAGCGCTTGGGGGTTCAAAGTGCTCACCACACATCTAGATAAGCTCCTTGGGGGGTCTAATTTCCAAAATAGGGTCAGTAGTGGGGGCTTTCCACTGTTTAGGCCAATCAGGGGCTCTGCAAATGCAACATGATGCCGCAGACCATTCCATCAAAGTCTGCATTCCAAAATGGCACTCCTTCCCTTCCAAACTCTCCCATGCGCCCAAACAGTGGTTCCCCCCTCATATGGGATATCAGTATACTCAGGATAAATCGCACAACAACTGTGATTTCTCCTGTTACCCTTGTAAAAATAAAAATTTTGGGGGCGAAAAGATCATTTTTGTGGAAAAAAATGGATTTTTTATTTTCACGGCTCTACGTTATAAACTTCCGTGAAGCACTTGAAGGTTCAAAGTGCTCACCACACATCTAGATAAGTTCCTTAAGGGGTCTAGTTTCCAAAATGTGGTCACTTGTAGGAGGTTTCCACTGTTAGACACATTAAGGGCTCTCCGAACGCAACATGGCATCCGATCTCAATTCCAGCCAATTCTGCGTTGAAAAAGTCAAATGACGCTCCATCCCTTTCGAGCTCTGCCGTGTGCAGAAAAAGTGGTTTACCCCCACATATGGGGTATCGGCGTATTCAGGAGAAATTGTGCAACAAATTTTGTGATTGATTTTCTCTTTTAACACTTGTGAAAATAAAAAAAATTCATTCTGAAGTAAATTTTTTGCAAAAAAAGTTAAATGTTAATTTTTTCCTTCCACATTGCTTTAGCTCCTGTGAAGCACGTAAAGGTTTAATAAACTTCTTGAATGTGGTTTTGAGCACCTTGAGGGGTCTAGTTTTTAGAATGGTGCCACTTTGGGGTATTTTCTGTCATGTACAGCCCTCAATATGGCTTTAAATATGATGTGGTCCCAAAAAAAATGGTTTTGTAAATTTTGTTGTAAAAATGAGAAATCGCTGGTCAACTTTTAACCCTTATAACTTCCTAATAGAAAAAAATTTCAAAATTGTGCTGATGTAAACTAGACATATGGGAAATGTTATTTATTAAGAAATTTGTGTGACACATCTCTCTGATTTAAGGGCATAAAAATTTAAAGTTTTAAAATTGCAACATTTTCAAAATTTTCACCATATTTCCATTTTTTTCATAAATAAACACAAGACTTATCGAAGAAATTTTACCACTATCATGAAGTACAATATGTCAAGAAAAAACACTCTCAGAATCAGCAGGATCCATTAAAGCGTTCCAGAGTTATAACCTCATAAAGTGACAGTGGCCAGAATTGTAAAAATTGGCCCGGTCATTAAGCTGCAAACTGGCTGTCGCTAAGGGGTTAATTACTGAACCAAAACAACGGGGCATTGAAGCAACTAGGGTAGTCAAAACATCTAGAGGGATCTTGCTCCATTCCATTTGCAAATCTGAAAACAATTCATCTTTATTGCTATGGGTACTGGCCCCAACACGTTGCCATAACTCACCTAAAGGTGCTCTCTCTTTAAATCAAGTAATTGGCTTGACCATTGCAACAGGAGAACATTTCTTTTTGCTGACCAATTTCAGACTAAATTAGATGTGTTCTTAGGATCATTGTCTTGCTGGAATTTCTAGCCCCTGCCTACTTTGGTTTTACCATGTGGCAGCATTACATTCTCCTGTATATCCTTGTACATGGTAGCATTCAAATTTCTATCAATTCTATGCAGATGGCCAATTGCAGATGAAGAAAAGCAGCCCCAAACCATGACATTGCCACCACCATGTTTCACTGTAGGTGTTTGGTACCTTACTGATTAAATTTGCTGATGACACAAAGCTAGGAGGGATAGCTAATACTAGAGAAGAGAGAGAGAGGATTCAAAAAGATATAAATAAACTGGAGAAGTGGGCAGCAACTAACAGAATGGTTTTTAACATGGAGAAATGCAAAGTACTACATCTGGGCAATAAAAATGAAAAAAGCATATACAGAATGGGAGGAATAGGGCTAAGTGACAGCACATGTGAAAAAGACTTGGGTATACTAATAGATCACAGACTGAATATGAGTCAACAGTGTGATGCAGCAGCAAAAAAGGCAAATGCAATTCTAGGATGTATTAACAGAAGCATACAGTCTAGATCACGTGAAGTCATAATTTCCCTCTACTCCTCTTTGGTCAGACCTCATCTGGAATATTGTGTCCAGTTTTGGGCACCACATTTTAAAGAAGACATCAACAAACTGGAGCAAGTTCAGAAAAGAGTGACCAGAATGGTGACCGGTCTGCAAACCCTGTCCTATGAGGAAAGGTTGCAGGATTTGGGAATGTTTAGTTTGCAAAAGAGAAGACTGAGAGGAGACTTAATAGCTGTCTACAAATATCTAAAGGGCTGTCACATTGTAGAAGGATCAACTTTATTCTCATTTGCACAAGGAAAGACTAGAAGCAATGGGATGAAACTGAATGGGAGGAGACACAGATTAGATATTAGAAAAAACTTTTTGACAGTTAGAGTGATCAATGAGTGGAACAGGCTGCCATGAGAAGTGGTGAGTTCTCCTTCAATGGAAGTCTTCAAACAGAGGCTGGACAGACATCTGACTGGGATGATTTAGCGAATCCTGCTTTGAGCAGGGGGTTGGACCAGATGGCCCAGGAGGTCCCTACCAACTCTACGATTCTATGATTCTATGATCATTACATTTTCCAATTCGGCAGTATATATAGTGCTTTCCATCACTACCAAACAGATTGAAATTGGATTCATCTGACCACGACACATTAGACAAATCTGTCGCTTTCCATTGGCTGTGTTCTTTGGCAAACTCAAGTTGGACCTTCTATTTCTTAGCTGAAATGAAAGGCTTCTTGACTGGAACTTGTGCATTCAACCCTACTGCTCTTAGCCATCGCACCACAGTTTGGCGATTCACTTTGACCCTGTATTACTTTCATGCAAAGTCTGTACAGCACTTTTAAGGACATCAGATGCTGATTTTTATTAATAATGTGAATGACTTTGGAGGAAGCTTTCCGTGGTTGTCCACTTCTAGGTTTTATCAGCTATTCCATAACCATCTTTTTCTTTCTTTACTAAACATGACATTTGACTCAGAGCAGTTGAATTCCATAGCTGCCTCTTTTTGACTTTTGCCTGGATTCACTCTTAGAATAGTAAGCTTCCTGACATCTGGTGATCAATTTGACTACCATGCTAAATGAAAACTCACAAACCCAAAAAATTATTCTAGGCAAATTCCGAATACCCATGGCAAAATATGCAAAACATTCGGCCCAGCAAATGTTGAAAACCAACACATAAAGGGATAGAACTAGGTCAGGCAAAATTTTTATCCTCACAGCTGACAACCATTTGTTTCCAGATTACAAAAATCACCAGGAAAATAGCATCACAACAACCAGACAGGAGTAATCACACTTTCTTTAAAAAATGCAAAAGCGTTTAAAAAGTTTTCAGGATTCAAGCTGCCATCCATAGAGAATTACATGATTTTTTTTTAACATTTTGGTGGTATATAACACTTCAAAATGTGTCTGGGTTGAATGAATCATTCATAGAGTGTTATGTACTCTGCTTTACATTTCAGTAAAAAAACAAAAATTGAGCTTGATTTAAAGTTGGTATACATGCAGCACATAAACACATGTTCACATTGGCCATAAAACATTCAAAACCTACAAAAAGCAAAATAATAAAAAACCCTACTGTAACTAAATAAGTAAAAAGCAAAAATGCTTATTTAGTTACAGTAAGGTATATGTTTATTTTGCTTTTTTGTAGATTTTGTTACATTTCAGTTGCATATAATACTCGGGAAAACAGTTAAAACTTTGTCTGGACTGAAAATGGCATCTATAGAGTATTATATGCTTTGTTTTATATTTCTGTTGTTAATAACACTTCAAAAAAAGCATTCAAAAGCTTTTTGAGATTGAATTTGTCATCCATTGAATATTTTGTGTTTTGATTTACATTTTGGTGGAATAAATTTTGTTTGGACTGAATATGCCATCTATAGAGTATAATATACTTTATTTTACATTTTGGTGGGATATAACACTCTAAAAAAGGATTCAAAAATGTTTCTGGATAGAATTTGTCATCAAAAGAGTATTACGTGCTTTTTTGCATATCGGTGGTGTATAACACTCTAAAAAGCATTGAATAATTTTTCTGGATTCAATTAGTCATCCATAATGTATTGCGCATTTTGTTTTACATTTGGATGGTATGTAACACTCCAAAAAAGTATTCATAAACATTTCTGGATTGATTTGTCATCCATAGAGTCTTATATGCTTTGCTTTACATTTTTGTTGTATATAACACTCAAAAAAAGCATTGAAATTTTTTTTCTGGATTGAATTCATCATCCATTTAGTATATTGTGTTTTTGTTTTACATTTTGGTGGTATATAGCACTTGAAAAATTGTTTAAAAAATGTTCTGGATTCAATTAGTCATTCATAAATTATTACGTACTTTGATTTACATTTCGGTGGTATATAACATTCCAAAAAAGGGTACAAAAATGTTTCTGAATTGAATTTATCATCAATAGAGTATTATGTGCTTTTTACATTTTGGTGGTACATAACACTCTAAAAAAATTCACATTTTTTTCAGGATTCAGAGTCATCCATAAAGTTCTACAGCTCTGACAAATATTAAGAGACCACCACATCAAACCCTGTCATGGGCAGCCCATTCTCCAGACCTGAAACCCATTGACAACCTCTGGAATGTAATCAAGAGGATGATGGATAGTCACAAGCCATCAGAGAAGAACTGCTTAAATTTTTGCACCATAAGCAGTGTGAAAAACTGGTGGCAAGCATGCCAAGACTCATGAAAGCTGTTTTTAAAAATCATAGTTATTCCACAAAATATTGAATTCAGAACTTTTCCTGAGTTTAATCATTAGGATTGTTGTTTCTAAATGATTATGAACTTGTTTTCTTTGCATTATTTGAGGTCTGAAAGCACTGTTTTATTTTAATTTTGACCATTTGTCTTTGTCAGAAAAATGCAAAATTTATTGCTTGGAAATTCGGAGACATGTTGTTAGAAGTTTGTAGACTAAAAGAACAAGTTACATTTTACTTAAAAATATACCTATAAAGAGAAAAATCAAACAAACTGAACATTTGGAAGTGTTCTTTTAATTTTTGCCAGAGCTGAATGCACTCTGCTTTACCTTTCAGTGGTATATAACACTACAGAAAACAGTTCAAAAAATTTTCTGGATTGAATATGTCATCCATAGAGTAGTTTTCTGGATTCAATTAGTCATACATAGCATACAATGTACTTTATTTTACATTTCGGTGGTATACAACACTCCAAAAAAGAGTTCAAAATTTTTTAAGAAGTAAATGAGCAATATACAGTGCCTTGCGAAAATATTCGGCGCCTGGAACTTTTCAACCTTTTCCCACATATCATGCTAAAGATACCAAATGTAAATTTTTGGTGAAGAATCAACAACAAGTGGAACACAATTGTGAAGTTGAATGAAATTTATTGGCCATTTTAAATTTTTGTGGAATGTCAAAAACTGAAAAGTGGGGCGTGCAATATTATTCAGCTCCTTTACTTTCAGTGCAGCAAACTCACTCAAGAAGTTCATTGTGGATCGCTGGAGCAAGTTCAGAAAAGAGCGACCAGAATGGTGACCGGTTTGCAAACCCTGTCTTATGAGGAAAGGTTGCAGGATTTGGGAATGTTTAGCTTGCAAAAGAGAAGACTGAGAGGAGACTTAATAACTGTCTACAAATATCTCAAGGGCTGTCACATTGCAGAAGGATCATCTTTATTCTCATTTGCACAAGGAAAGACTAGAAACAATGGGATGAAACTGAATGGGAAGAGACACAGATTAGATATTAGAAAAAACTTTTTGGCAGAGTGATCAATGAGTGGAATAGGCTGCCATGAGAGGTGGTGAGTTCTCCTTCACTAGAAGTCTTTCAACAGAGGCTGGACAGATATCTGTCTGGGATGATTTAGCGAATCCTGCTTTGAGCAGGGGGTTGGACCAGATGGCCCAGGAGGTCCCTTCCAACTCTACGATTCTATGATTCTATGATTCTATGAATGATCCAATGTTGTCCTAAATGACTAATGATGATAAATATAATCCACCTGTGTGTAATCAAGTCTCCGTATAAATGCACCTGTTCTGTGATTGTCTCAGGGTTCTGTTTGAAGCACAGAGAGCATCATGAAGACCAAGGAACACAGCAGGCAGGTCCGTGATACTGTTGTGGAAAAGTTTAAAGCCGGATTTGGATACAAAATTATCTCTAAAACTTTAAACATCGCAAGGAGCACTGTGCAAGCAATCATATTTAAATGGAAGGAGTATCATACCACTGCAAATCTACCAAGACCCGGTCGTCCCTCTAAACTTTCATCTTAAACAAAGAGAAAACTGATCAGAGATGTAGCCAAGAGGTCCATGATCACTCTGGATGAAGTGCAGAGATCTACAGCTGAGGTGGGACAGTCTGTTCATAGGACAACAATCAGTCGTACACTGCACAAATCTGGCCTTTATTGAAGAGTGGCAAAAATAAAGCCATTTCTCAAAGATATCCATAAAAAGTGTGGTTTAAAGTTTGCAACAAGCCACCTGGGAGACACACCAAACATGTGGAAGAAGGTGCTCGAGTCAGATGAAACCAAAATCGAACTTTTTGGCAACAATGCCAAATGATATGTTTGGCGTAAAGGCAACACAGCTCATCACCCTGAACACACCATCCCCACTGTCAAACCTGGTGGAGGCAGCATCATGGTTTGGGGCTGCTTTTCTTCAGCAGGGACACAGAAGATGGTAAAAATTGATGGGAAGATGGATGGAGCCAAATACAGGACCATTCTTGAAGAAAACCTGTTGAAGTCTGCAAAAGACCTGAGACTGGAACGGAGATTTGTCTTCCAACAAGACAATGATCCCAAACATAAAGCAAAATCTACAATGGAATGGTTCACAAATAAACGTATCCAGGTGTTAGAATGGCCAAGTCAAAGTCCAGACCTGAATCCAATCGAGAATCTGTGGAAAGAGCTGAAAACTGCTGTTCACAAATGATCTCCATCAAACCTCACTGAGCGTGAGCTGTTTGTCAAGGAAGAATGGGCAAGAATTTCAGTCTCTCGATGTTCAAAACTGATAGAGACATACTCCAAGTGACTTGCAGCTGTAATCGCAGCAAAAGGTGGTGCAACAAAGTATTAAGTTAAAGGGGCCGAATAATATTGGACGCCCCACATTTCAGTTTTTGACTTTCCACAAAAATTTAAAATAACCAATAAATTTCGTTCACCTTCTCAATTGTGTCCCACTTGTTCTTGATTCTTCACCAAAAATGTACATTTGGTATCTTTATGTTTGAAGCATGATATGTGAGAAAAGGTTGAAAAGTTCCAGGGGGCTGAATACCTTCGCAAGGCATTGTAATACCAACACATTTTTTAACAAGTTTTTTGAGTCTTTTAGTACAATGAAATGGACACCTGATCATGGAATACTTTATGGGTGAGTAATAGAGTTGAGCGACTTTGGTCGGATCGGGTTTCGTGAAACCCGAATGAAACAAAATTTGTTTTGGATGAAACTGGTCCGACTAGGGCAAAAAAAGTCTGAGTTTCGTCTGAAACCTGACCCCAATGCAAGTCAATGGGGAATAAAAGTCGGCATTGAGTGGATGAATGTCATCCGCTCAATGCCGACTGTTATTTCCCATTGACTTGCATTGGGGGTCAGGTTTCAGATGAAACTATGACTTTTTTTGCCCTAGTCAGACGAGTTTCATCCAAAACAAATTTTGTTTCATTCGGGTTTCACGAAACCCGATCCGACCAAAGTCACTCAACTCTAGTGAGTAATATAACACCAACACATTTTTTTTAACATGTTTTTGATAATTATGTACTAATGAAATATACTTCAGACCAAAGAATAGTCTATAGGTGTGGAATATAATAATGATAAATTTTGCAAAACTTTTTGGAGGCTTATACCGCAAATAAATGTACCCAAGAACATGTAATACCCTATGAGTGAGCAATATGATACTGATAAATGTTAAACAAGTGTTTGGAGGGTTGTATACCAACGAAATGTACCCAACATGATGTAACCCAAATATGTAATTAGGTCTATTCCTAGAGGTGAACATTTAAGATTAAAAAGAAACTGCATGGATAATCAAATTTAAAATAAAGAATTTGCTGAACTGCATAAAAAACTAAAAAAACGGTTATCCTAACTGGATGTTGAAAAGAGCAGAGAGAATTGCAGAGAAAAAGGACAGACCAGATTTATTAGGACCAAAAGAAAATCATGAAAATAAAAGTGATATAAATAAAAAAACTTTTCTTAGTCTAGAGTACAGTCTTCAATTTAATGAGATAAAAAATTTTTTTTTCAAAAATTGTACCAATCTTGTATGAAGATGACATTTTGTCAAAAATTTTAGAATCGGGTACTAATGTCATTGCCAGACGAGCTCCCACTATTGGGGATTTGGTTTCTCCGAGTTTTTTCTCATCAGCACCTGTTATAAATAATTGGTTGAAAACTATAGGTTTTTTTAAGTGTGGCTCAGAAAAGTGCAAGATGTGCAAATATGCACATAAAACAAATAATTTCAATAATTCAGAAAATACTCAAATATTTAGTATTAAACAGTTTATTAACTGCAACACAGAAAATGTGGTATAAATAGGAACCCGGTGGCAGCGTCCGACCAGAAGTGAACCTCTGAACCGGAAGTGACGTCGCGCTATCCTAATGTGAGCACTGCGCATGTCTAAGGACTATACTATTGAGCTGTAAACATACAGCGGTTGCCCTGGTGATAGGAAGAATAGCGATTTTTTCATCTTATCAGAAAAAAAGCGGTGTAATGTTGTCATTTTGTATAGATTGCACAGGATACAGACTAGGTAGATGTAATACTGATCAAGAGCAGATAATTGGTAAAAATTGCATGATTGTGATTAGGACATCTAGACAGATAATGAATCCTATGAAAAAGAAAACCGTAAAAAATAAATAAACAAAGAAAAAAATGACAAAATAAAAATAATTGTAAAAATAAAAAATAAATAATAAATAATAAAAAATAAAAAATAAATGAAGGTAAATGAAAAATAATGAAAAATAAGCAAAACATTGTTAGCTCATGCAAAGTACCTTATGCATGTATCTGTATACAGACATATAGACATATATATATATATCTATATATACATATACATATAAAAAACATATATATATATAAATATACACATGGAGGGCAAAAAAACTCAATCTAAGACAGAGTCCAGTGGGCGGAGCAAACTCACCTAGGGTTAAAGTGTACTAACGAGTCTGCAAAATAACAGAAAAAGGTTGTTAGTCATTATATAAGCCAGTCTATTTCTCTATTAAGCCCTCTAGGGGCCAAAGTGTCCAGCTTATGTATCCAGTATGTTTCCCTCTCTCTTAATAATTTAATATGGTCACCACCCCTCCTCGGACGGGGTACATGCTCAATTACCTGGTATTTCAACTGTGCAACTGAGTGTCGGTATTTAGTAAAGTGCTCAGGCAGGGGTAACCAGTTTTTTTGACATCTAATCGTTGACTTATGGCTGGCAATACGGTCTTTGACGTGTTGGGATGTTTCCCCTACATAGAGGAGGCCACATGGGCATTTCACCAAATAAACCACGAAGTTTGAATCACACGTATAGTAGCCACATATCGGAAAAGACTTGCCTGTCCTAGGATGAGTGATATTGTCTGACCTGATCACATTCGAACAGGCTGCACAGTTAAGGCAGGGAAATGTGACACAACGGCGAGGGGCGAGTAGCCTCTGGGTAGTAGTAGAGACTTTACTGCCTATGTCTGCCCTTACCACCTTGTCACGGACATTGGTGGGACGTTTTGTACAAATCAATACTGGGGCCTCAAAGGAACTGATGTCCGGGTAAGCCTTATAAAGGAGAGGCCAGTGTTTCTTAATGATAGAGTATACTTTAGGCATCAGTGGATGAAAGGTGTGAACAAATGGAATCCTTTCTCTAGGATATCTTGTTGGTGGAGGGGATGGGGGTGTTACTACCCGTTGTTTTTCGATCTCAAGCAGTTTGGATGGATACCGTCTGTCCCTAAATTTCCTAGCCATTGTGTCAAGTCTCTCATTGCGGACGTCCTGATCCGATACAATACGTGCTACCCTGTTGAACTGCGAACGTGGTAGACTGTTCTTAGTGGCTCTTGGGTGACAACTCGAGTAATGCAAAAGACTGTTGCTATCAGTAGGTTTACAATATAGGTCCGTTGAGAGAGTACCCTCACTATCCTGTAAAACTCTCGTATCCAAAAAAGGAACTGATTCCATACTGAAATGTAGCGTGAATTGTAGTTCTGGATAAATGGAGTTGAGATATAGATAGAAATCCTGCAAGGATGATGTCGTTCCTGTCCAGACAAAGAAGATATCATCGATATAGCGGTGATATTCTATAGCATATTGTGAAAAAAGATTATTGCAGAAAACATGATTAATCTCGAAAAGGTTCATGTAGGCATTAGCATAAGCCGGCGCTATATTCGCGCCCATTGCAGTCCCGCACCTCTGTACATAGTAGGTGTCCTCATATAGAAAGTAGTTTTCATGCAATACTAGTTTAAGTAGGTCTATACAAAATTCCATGGAGTCTGTGGACAGGTCTGAGGAATTAAGTAAGAATCTTGCGGCTTCTATTCCTTTATCATGGGTGATCGAAGTGTATAGGCTATTGACATCTAGGGTGGTAAGGATACTACCTGGGGGTCCATTACCCAATTTTTGAATGACTTCCAAGAAATGCCCTGTGTCCAAGAGGAAAGACCTTGTCTGTTTGACTAGAGGTGTGAATATTTTCTCAAGGAAAATGGATAGTGGAGATAGAACTGAATCCGTAGATGCTACAATCGGTCTGCCTGGTGGATTTTGTAAGGACTTATGTATCTTGGGTAGTACATAAAAAACCGGTGTAATTGGATGAGGGTTAACAAGAAAACTGGCAGTTTTTTGGTCAATTGTATGGCTGTCTAGATAAGTTTTGGTTAGTTCCTTGATTTTGTGAGTAATAGTGGAAACCGGATCCCTAGGGATAATCCTGTAAGTATTGGTGTCAGATAACTGCCTATTCACTTCCTTATTGTAATCAATGTAGTTCATAACCACTAAAGCACTGCCTTTATCAGCCGGTTTGATTATGATGTTCTTATTATTGTGAATAGAATTGAGAGCTTGTTTTTCAGCAGGTGACAGATTAGAGTGAGTAGGGAAGAGACCGAGTTGTGCCTGATGAGAAAGCATTTTGACCTCACGGTCCACTAGCGAAATGAACGTCTCTGCCGCATGGTATGTGCTAGGAGGACAGAATTTACTTGGGTTACGAAGACCAAGTGCAGAAATAGACAATTCAGGAACCTGAGTATCGCAAGGTAATGGGGTCCCCTCACCCATGGGGTTAGGAGACAAGCCAAAATGGGTTTTAAGTCTAATAGTTCGATAAAATCGCTTGAGGTCTTTTTCGAGTTGGAACTAGTTCCACATGGGAGTGGGACAAACGGAAAGTCCCTTCTGTAGCACAGAGAGTTCTGACAGGGAGAGGAGATAGTCTGAAATGTTGATCACCAGGTCCGATGCTATACCTGTTGTCTCACCTGTGAGCGGGTTGCCATCCTTTCTCCTGCCTCGCCTGGTGGGTCTGTGGTACACTGATTCCCCCTGTGGCCTCTTCCTAAAAAATGTTGTCTGCCAGAGTTTGTGGAGGAGTCGCTTCCGGAACTGAAGGACCCATTTCTTCGTTGGTAATAGGGTCTGCGCCAAGGGCCCATAGTAGCGGATGTATCGTTCCATTTGTATACTCTGTTCATAGAATAGTCGTCTGAATCACGCTGAAATTTCTGCCTCTTACGTTCCTGTAGAGACTTTTGATGTTCGGACAGGACTTTCTCGGTTTTGGTTTTAAGAGATGTCCACTCCGTTGAGGAAATAGAGGTGGAGAGTTGCGCTTCAATGGCCTGTATATTTTGCTTAGTTTCCACTATGGCCCTCTGGAGATATTCCACCGTCAATATAATAATGTCTAATGAACATTTATTTAGTATCTTTTTATACTTCTCACAATACTCTGAATTATCAGAGAAGAGAGTAGGGCGGAGATTACTCCTGAGCCCCCTTGGAATCTTATTCTGTCTATGGTACTCTGCCAGTGTAGTACAGTGTAAATCATATGAGATCAATTTACGTTTTGCTTTTTCATAATCACGGGTCCTAAGCTCTTGGACTGGAGTTCTCAAAAATTCATTGGAGCTAGTAACTTGAGCCAAAATATTGGTGCTAGTAGCCAAGTCATATGCAAGTGTGTCTGTAGACATATGGAGATAGGGGAATGACTGGTGCAAACGCCAATATAGCAAACGTAACCAGGAGGTTAGCGTGCACTCAAGTCCAATAGCGAGGTGCAGGTGTAACGGACCTGTAGGTCCTATTACCAATAATACTCTAATTCACCGCACACTCAGAGGGTTTTTTTATGCAAATAAGTGCTTATTTTTATTATATACAAAACATGTGGGAGCCAAACAAGTATATATAGCACGAAGTAGAAGCGATATAATTTAGTACGACGTTTCGGCTCAATCCGAGCCTTTATCACTTTTATCGCTGTAAATAAAGAGAAATACATCAGAAAATGAAAGAATAAACAAAGGAGAATTACAACACCATACAAAAATCCAAAATAATCCCAATATATAACAATAGTAAACCAATATATACAGAGCATATACAAATATACAATACGATAGTACATGTAGAATATGAGCATTCAAGCAAAGAAGGTTCAGTGAACCAGCTCCATCTTTGGTACAATAGGAGAAAAGGTGATTACCTGAATTGAAATTCGGATCTTTGAATAGAGAAGAATAGAACTCCCAAGAGAATAGCCCAAGAAAGATGGCTGAAAGGAATTGTCAAAATCATAGTTAGTAGATTCATATGTGTGGACACCCTAATGTCTCTATAAGGTCATAAAGCAGGCCATCTACATAAGGGGAATATAATGTTTTGCTGTTATACAAAGGTGGATGTGTTCCCTATGACGGGCAATGTATTATTCATGATGTCCGTAAAACCTAAGTCCGCAATATACTGTGCAGTGTAATGTACCAGGGAGTAGACATTGTTGTATGTAGGTTTTAAATGGTATATATGTGCTATATAATATCCAATGACAGTTGGCTACAAAGGCGTCCCTAGATAGCGCCATATACCGTAGTATACTGTGCAGGAAAAGATTGCTTTATGTATGTTTAAATAGTATATATGTGCTGGCGTGCACACTATCTAATGACAGTTAGTTATAAAAGCATCCCTGAATAGTGCCACTAAAATGGCCATGTGTACAGTACCTGGTGTAGTGGTGCTAGATAGCGGCGCTCCCACGCCTAGCTGCAGTGGCGTCATGCTAGTTCAATCAGGGTTAGGTGGTATTTAAATAGGAACCCGGTGGCAGCGTCCGACCGGAAGTGAACCTCTGAACCGGAAGTGACGTCGCACTGTCCTAATGTGAGCACTGCGCATGTCTAAGGACTATACTATTGAGCTGTAAACATACAGCGGTTGCCCTGGTGATAGGAAGAATAGCGATTTTTTCATCTTATCAGAAAAAAAGCGGTGTAGATTGAGTTTTTTTGCCCTCCATGTGTATATGTATATATATATATATATATGTTTTTTATATGTATATATAGATATATATATGTCTATATGTCTGTATACAGATACATGCATAAGGTACTTTGCATGAGCTAACAATGTTTTGCTTATTTTTCATTATTTTTCATTTACCTTCATTTATTTTTTATTTTTTATTATTTATTATTTATTTTTACTATTATTTTTATTTTGTCATTTTTTTCTTTGTTTATTTATTTTTTACGGTTTTCTTTTTCATAGGATTCATTATCTGTCTAGATGTCCTAATCACAATCATGCAATTTTTACCAATTATCTGCTCTTGATCAGTATTACATCTACCTAGTCTGTATCCTGTGCAATCTATACAAAATGACAACATTACACCGCTTTTTTTCTGATAAGATGAAAAAATCGCTATTCTTCCTATCACCAGGGCAACCGCTGTATGTTTACAGCTCAATAGTATAGTCCTTAGACATGCGCAGTGCTCACATTAGGACAGCGCGACGTCACTTCCGGTTCAGAGGTTCACTTCCGGTCGGACGCTGCCACCGGGTTCCTATTTAAATACCACCTAACCCTGATTGAACTAGCATGACGCCACTGCAGCTAGGCGTGGGAGCGCCGCTATCTAGCACCACTACACCAGGTACTGTACACATGGCCATTTTAGTGGCACTATTCAGGGATGCTTTTATAACCAACTGTCATTAGATAGTGTGCACGCCAGCACATATATACTATTTAAACATACATACAGCAATCTTTTCCTGCACAGTATACTACGGTATATGGCGCTATCTAGGGACGCCTTTGTAGCCAACTGTCATTGGATATTATATAGCACATATATACCATTTAAAACCTACATACAACAATGTCTACTCCCTGGTACATTACACTGCACAGTATATTGCGGACTTAGGTTTTACGGACATCATGAATAATACATTGCCCGTCATAGGGAACACATCCACCTTTGTATAACAGCAAAACATTATATTCCCCTTATGTAGATGGCCTGCTTTATGACCTTATAGAGACATTAGGGTGTCTACACATATGAATCTACTAACTATGATTTTGACAATTCCTTTCAGCCATCTTTCTTGGGCTATTCTCTTGGGAGTTCTATTCTTCTCTATTCAAAGATCCGAATTTCAATTCAGGTAATCACCTTTTCTCCTATTGTACCAAAGATGGAGCTGGTTCACTGAACCTTCTTTGCTTGAATGCTCATATTCTACATGTACTATCGTATTGTATATTTGTATATGCTCTGTATATATTGTTTTACTATTGTTATATATTGGGATTATTTTGGATTTTTGTATGGTGTTGTAATTCTCCTTTGTTTATTCTTTCATTTTCTGATGTATTTCTCTTTATTTACAGCGATAAAAGTGATAAAGGCTCGGATTGAGCCGAAACGTCGTACTAAATTATATCGCTTCTACTTCGTGCTATATATACTTGTTTGGCTCCCACATGTTTTGTATATAATAAAAATAAGCACTTATTTGCATAAAAAAACCCCTCTGAGTGTGCGGTGAATTAGAGTATTATTGGTAATAGGACCTACAGGTCCGTTACACCTGCACCTCGCTATTGGACTTGAGTGCACGCTAACCTCCTGGTTACAAAAAGCATTGCCAGCATGTGCAGTGTGGAGTTCCAAAGCATGGTGACATTGCACATCAGTCAGTGAGCTTACACTTGCATGCGATACTGCATCACTGCCAGAGTGGCAGTAGCTGTATCCGACTTGCGTAAAAGGGCCCTGATGCAGAGTACCTTAACAAGAAGCTCTGGGAAAATGTTTTCAGAAACCGCTGAACTGCCAAGTTGAGCACATGTGCCAAGCATGGTACGTGTATGAGCTTGCCAAGCTTCACAGCCACCACCAGGTTACACCCATTACCACACATGACCATGCCTGGTTGGAGGTTCAGCAGCAAAAAACACAGATCTGTCTTCTGTTATTCCTTTAAGTAACTCTGCCACCGTATTTGGTTTGTCTCCTAGATGAATTAGCTTCAGCAGAGCCTGTTGCAGCTCTGGTGAGGCAGGGTTGCAGAGCTACCGGTTGATGTGGATGATGTGCTATGAAATACCACACTGGATATGAAGGCTGAAGGGGAGCAGGATGGGAGCAGGAAATGCTGTAGGAGGTGGTGGAAACTCTCATAGAGGTGAGGTCAGGTATCCAGGAGCACATGTGCCATGCCAGGGTGCCCCAGCCTCCACAGTATTCATCCAGTGTGCTGTCAGATTTGGAAATCCTCCATGTCTACCAGCCTAAATGGCAACATATCCATTGCAAGCAACCTTTAGCATTTGGGCCTGTGGGTGGGTGGCTGGGAACTTTCTTTTTCATTCCAAGGCCTGGAGTAGGAACAGCTGCACACTGGGTTGATACAAGAATTTGGAAGTCCCTGATAATGGTAAGGATAGGTGCAGGGAAGGAGGCATCTGTGCCCGTATTTTGGACAGGGGATTGGGAAGCACCTAGCAAAGGGGAAGAGGCAGTGATGTCACCCGATGGCACCAATTGTGTACCAAGGCTTTCTGCCCAATGAGTTGGGTGCTTAGATGACATTTATCTGGTCATGCTGGTGTTGGTTGTTAGGTGCTTTGTGGCCAGGCCCCTGCCGAACAGTTGCCCACATTCTCCCTGTAGTCACCCTACTGCCTCTTCCTGTCTGTTTCGGTGCTGCTCCTCTCTCCCACTCAGTGCTGCTGGTTCTGGTCTGCATTCTAGCTTCCAAGGTTGGGTCAGTGACTTCGTCATTCAACACCTCGTCTTCCACCACCACACTCTAGTCTCCCGGCTTCGTGATTTACCTCAACAAGATTTAGCAGCAACTGTGTCTCATCATCTTCCTCCTCCTTGTCCCAAATTTGCCATTTTCCACCATCATGTTACTGTGGCCATGGCTGCTCTAAGTCTTGTGCATCAGTAAACAGCATGTCGTCCTGCCCCTCTTGGAGCATGCAGGTTGAGAGGCCACAATCAAGAAATTTTGTGGTGAACTGCTTCTCGGAGTGTCTTAGTGTGGAATCACATGTGTTCTAGGACTAAGCATGGATTGGAGGAAGGAAGATCACAGTGAGGATTAAGTCACTGGCGGACACAGACAGAAAAGGGCTCCTGTGCAAGAACAATATATATGGGCCCCCTTGAAGCTCATAAAAATGCATAATTGCACCTGCTTTGTAGGTAGAAATGGGCCCCTGTGTGGCCATATAAGTTTCACCAGTGATATGTTCGCCCCTGGATTAAGTTATTCAGTATTTAGGCTGGTGAGTTTCGACCATGTGGAAGAATGAGTGCTGCTGGCAAGCTTGGTGGAACCATTATCTGCTATCCAAAGAACCTCCTGTTTGCACTGCTCTGGATTCAGAAGTGGTGTACTGTGCTTCTCTGCAAAGTGGGGCAGGAACCAATGTGTCACGGCTGGGCATGTTTCTTGGGCTCCAGCAACAGGCATAGTCACACCTGCCCCGCGTCCTCAGCATCTATGTGCACCATCATCAGCACTTCCACTTCCCCACCTCTTTATGCACACCTTACACATATTGTAATTGCTAGGTCTCTTGAAACCAGGTTAGTTTTTAATAAAAGCAAAGAAGGTGTCGCCTGCAGAAATCAATGCGTTTTTTGTGAGTTTACTCCACTGTAATGTAACAGAAAGAACGCAAAGGTGTATGGATTACAATCAAATTCAATCCAGAAAAATGATTCAATGCTTAGTTTTAGAGATTACAGAAATGTTCACAGACCACATAACACTGTATGTCTGAGAAATTGAGGCCTACAAATTTTTTAAAAGCTTTTCATAAGTTTTAGATATCACAGAAATTTACTGCACACTACAGAATAGTGTATGGCTGAAAAATGTATCCCAGGAAAATGTTTCAACAATTTTTGTGTGTGTGTAATATAATAGGCTATATGCTTATTGGCTGCATAACAGGTGCCAAAGATGTGGGGCGGAGATTCAAGTTTTCACTTGAGCATCACCCATTGCTTTCCGCATAAAGAGCACACCCGAGCACAGTGATACTCAAGTGATAACCAAGTATTATCGTTCGCTCATCCCTACTAGAGAGTAAATAAGTATAATATGCATACCTGCTCAATTAAAATATTATTTATTTGCCATGCATGTTTTTTCACAAGGATTTTTTTTAACCACAGGCATCCCTCCAGACGTTAATAAATTCAAAAACAAAGGATCCTCAAGTAAGTACTTACTTATTCAGATATTTTAGGCATTTTTTCCACTTCATAGGAACTGAAACTAATAAAACAAGTTTATTAATAGAATCTTACAATTCATAATACAATTTATAATGTAACATTGCTATATACAGGTGCTTCTCACAAAATTAAAGTAGAATATCATAAAAAAATTAATATATTTCAGTTCTTCAATACAAAAAGTGAAACTCATATTATATAGAGTAATTACAAACAGAATCTCTTTGAAGTGCAGCATGATGTCTAGTTTTGGAGAAACTTTTGGTCTACTTCTCTTTGTCAGACAGGGCCTATTTCTTGATTGAGAACAGGTGTGACAGTAATCAGTCCTGGGTCTGGCTAGGGAATTTGAACTCAGCTTCCCACATATGTGATAAACTACAGTTAATTTATGTTTTAAGGGAGGAGGCAATGACTTTTTTCACACAAGGCCCTGTAGGCTTGGAATTCTTTTCACCTTAATAGTAAAGAACTTCATTTAAAAGCTCCATTCTGTGTTAACTTGTGTATTTGTCTAATACTTACATTTGTTTAGTTATCTGAAACATTTAAGTGTGACAAATATGCAAAAGAATAGGAAATCAGGAAGGGGACAAACACTTTTTCACACAGCTGTAGAAATACTACATATCACAAAAGTGAGTATACCTCTCATATTTTGTAAATATTTTATTATGTCTTTTCATGGGACAACGCTAAAGGTATGACACTTTGATACAGTGTAAAATAGTCAGTTTACAGCTTGTATAACAGTGTAAATTTAGTGTGTCTCCAAATAACTCAAAACACAGGCATTAATGTCTAAACCACTGTCAACAAAAATGAGTAAACCCCTAAGTAAAATGGCCAAATTGTGCTCAAAGTGTCAATATTTTGTGTGGCCATAATTATTTTCAAGCACTGCCCTAACTTTCTTGGGCATGGAGTTTACTAGCACTGCACAGGTTGCCATTGGATACCTCTTTCACTCCTCCATGAAAGCATCACAGAGCTGGTTTATGTTAGAAACCTTGTGCTCCTCCATCTTCCATTTGAGGATGCTCCACAGATGCGCAATAGGGTTTCGGTCTGGAGACATTCTTGGCCAGTCCAGCACCTTTACCCTCAATTTATTTAGCAAGGAAGTAGTGTTTGGAGGTGTGCTTGGGGTTGTTATCATGTTGGAATGCTGCCCTGCAACTCAGTTTGTGAAGGGAGGTGATCATGCTCAACTTCAGTATGTCACAGTACATGTCGGCATTCATGATTCCTTCAATGAACAGCAGCTCTCTACAGTCTGCAGCACTCATGCAGCCACAAACCATGACTCTCCTACCATCATGTTTGACTGTAGGCAAGACACATTTATCTTTGTACTCCTCATCTGGTTGCTGCTACACATGCTTAGCAACATCTGAACCAAATAAATTTATCTCATTAGACCCCCTGAGCATAATTCCAGAACTCCATGTCCTTAGTCTGCTTGTCATCAGAAAACTGTGGCTTTCTTGTGCATCATCTTTAGAAGAGGCTTCCCTCTGGGATGACAGCCATGCAGACCAATTTGATGCAGTGTGCAGCATATGGTCTAAGTACTGACAGGCTGACCACCAACCTTTTAATATCTGGAGCAATTCTGGCAGCACTCATACATCCATTTTGAAAAGACAATCTCTAGATACGATGCTGAGCATGTGCATTGAACATCTTTGGTTGACCATTGTGAGACCAGTTCTGAGCAGAACCTGTCTTGTTAAACTGCTGTATGGTCTTGGCCACCATGCTGCAGCACAGTTTTAGGGTGTTGGCAATCTTCTTATAGCCTAGTCTATCTTGTTGTACAGCAACAATTTGTTTTTTACAGATCCTCAGAGAGTTCTTTGCCATAATATGCTTTGTCGAAGTTATGATGACCAGTGTGAGAGTGTGAGAGTAATAACATAAAATTTAATACACTTGCTCATCAATCATACCTGGGACCTTGTAGCAATACTGAGTCACATGACACTGGGGAGGGAAAATGGCTAATTGAGCACAATTTGGTCATTTTGACTTATGGGTGAACTCCCTTTTGTTTCCAGTGGTTTAGACTTTAATGGCAGTGTGTATAGAGATGAGCGAATTTGTTTGGATTTTGGTCCCGAATCTGATTTTGACATATTCATGCCATATTTGAATACTATTCATGCAGAATGTATGTCTTATGATCGGTTCCGAACATACTCTGCAATTTCTTCTCCCATTGACTCTAATGATGTTCGGCTGTGTTCAACGAATATAGCAAAAACAATATTCGATTCTGATCGTATTCAGAACTGAATCTGAACAAATTCACTCATATTTAGTGTTGAGTTATTTAGAGGGAATACGAAATTTACACTGTTGTACAAACTGTACACTTACTACTTTACATTATATCAAAGTGTCATGTCTTCCGTGTTGTCCCATGAAAAAATATAATTAGATATTTACAAAAATGTGAGGTATGTAATCACTTTTGCGATATACGGTTTGTATCTATATATGTATAAAGTATATACTGTATATATTGTATATATACAGGTTGGGCCATTTATATGGATACACCTATATAAAATGCGAATGGTCGGTGATATCAGCTTCCTGCTGGTGGCACATTAGTATATGGGAGGGGGGAAACTTTTCAAGATGGGTGGTGACCATGGTGGCCATTTTGAAGTCGGCCACTTTGGATCCAACTTTATTTTTTTCAATGGGAAGAGGGTCAAGTGACACATCAAGCTTATTGAGAACTTCACAAGAAAAACAATGATGTGCTTGGTTTTAACATAATTTTATTCTTTCATGAGTTACTTACAAGTTTATGACCACTTATAAAATGTGTTCAAAGTGCTGCCCATTGTGTTGGATTGTAAATGCAACCCACTTCTCCCACTCTTGACACACTGATAGCAACACCACAGAAGAAATGCTAGCACAGTCTTCCAGTATACGTTGTTTCAGATGCTACATATCTCGTATCTTCACAGCATAGACAATAGCCTTCAGATGACCCTAAGATAAAAGTCTAAGGGGGTCAGATCGTGAGACCTTGGTGGCCATTCAACTGGCCCGTGATGACCAATCCACTTTCCAGGAAACTGTTCATGTAGGAATGCTCAGACCTGACACCCATAATTGATGGTATGGTGAGGTATCTGGGGTGCAAAGATAGTGGGGCCAGTCTTCATCAATGGAAACCTAAATGCCACTGGATATCTGAAATTGCTACATGATGATGTGTTGCCCTTTTTATGCACTGAAGATGGCACGTTACCGGAGTTTTTCCAGCAAGATGGTGCACCATCACATTATGGATGTTAGGTCCGAGCATTCCTACAAGGAATCGGACCCCCTTAGACTAGCATTTCTTCTGCGGTGTTGCTATCAGTATGTCAAGAGTGGGGAAAAAAGGGTTGCATTGAGTGTGTCTTGATATGATATCTATAGGAATATAAAAAAAACTAACTTTAATTCATCCTTGGAAGAAAAAGATGAAATGAATGATGGTCAATATGTTGTATGCTGCCAAAATTATACCACTGAAAAATACTTTATCCTGTAAATTAGAAATCCTAAAACAACTTCTTTTATACAGCTCTGGCAAAAATTAAGAGGCCACCACATCGAAACCATGTCATGGGCAGCCCATTCTCCAAACCTGAATCCCACTGAAAACCTGTGGAATGTAATCAAGAGGATGATGGATACTCACAAGCGTTCAAACAAAGAACTGCTTCAATTTTTGGTGACAGAAGCAGTGTGAAAGACTGGTGGAAAGCATGCCAAGACGCATGAAAGCAGTTTTTTACAAATCATGGTTATTCACAAAATATTGATTTCTGAACTCTTCCTGAGTTAAAACATTAGTATTGTTGTTTCTAAATGATTATGAACTTGTTTTGTTTGCATTATTTGAGGTATGAAGCACTGCTTTTTTAATTTTGACCATTTCTCCTTTTCAGAAAAAAAACAAAATTTATTGCTTGGAATTTCAGAGACATGTTTTCAGAAGTCTGTAGACTAAAAGAACAATTTACATTTTACTCAAAAATATACCTATAAAGAGAAAAATCAGACAAACTGAACATTTGGAACTGGTCTCTTAATTTTTGCCAGATCTGTATATATAAAGAAAGTTATGGGTTTAAGGATATGGCAACCAACAAATAAATATTTTTTAAAAAAGTATTTTTTGTGTGCAAAGAAGTAAAGCATAAAACTAACATAAAAACAAACAAGCAAAAAAAGAAGGTCATCTTAAAAACCAAAAATAGATCAGTCCTGGAGGAGTTGAAAACAAAGCAAAAAGGGGATTTTCCACATTATTTATTAAAGAAGTATACTTTTCTATTGATGAGCTACAGAGTTGTGGTTCTGCCCCACTGCTACTGGATGTGATGAGAACTGTTTGGTGTGTGTGTGTGTGTGTGTGTGTGTGTGTGTGTGGGGGGAGGGGTAATAGGATTTGAACTCCCACCAGTCTTGTACTGAGTTATCTAAAGGATAAGTTATGTACATGACAGAAGAGGATAGCCCCTTTATAAATATTTCTATGAAGGGAAACTGAAGAATATCCTGATAACCAAAGCAAAAATTTGCTGCAAATTGAAAATGTCTAATAATTTATGACAAGCATTGGATTAATTTGTTTAATTTGTGAAATTAATCATTGAATCCATATTAATCCTTGAATCCTCCAAAATGTATTATTGAAAATTTATAAACATTGCATTTTTTTCAGACCACAAGGCCTGGAGTAATAAGACCAATGTCAGCAATAGATACCAAGGACAGAAAATTTTATCCAAATCTGTTTCAGCAATTCTCCATGCCTCCATATAAAAGAGAATAGCCCAGTTTCCAGGTAAGTTTGAATGTGTTAGTATTGATCCTTTGAAATTCCATAGAAAGTTATGTTAATATAAAAGACAACCAATGTATTTTAAAGTAATCTTGTGGTTATTAGAAGTCTGAAATCAAAGCTTTCAGCTTTGTAAGACAGAACAGCATAAGCTATGTACTATGATCTATCAATATAGTGATATAACATACTGAAAGTATGAAGCTTCCCCCTTCAGACCTTCAGCTTATTGAATAGCAGCTAACAGTCCCAAATTGCCTGGACTGTAGAGCTTTTACAGATACAATCCTGGCAAGTTTAGGACTGTTGCAGTCCATGAAGTGTCAGTGCTTTTGAAAACTCAACTTAAAAGGATCCTGTCATGTAAAATAACGCTATTAACCTACAATTATAGGGTTAATCTGCAGGATAACAGTGTTCTGACACCATGCGGCTCCTAAATGCTGGGAGGAAATAAACATTATTCCCCCGGCAGCCTATAAAGAGCAGTGGCTGTAACCATGCCCCTGGCACTGACTGACAGCAGGCCCTAATGCTGTCAGTCATTGCCTGGAATGCAGTTACAACCACCATTCTCTGTACACTGAGCATTGACTTAAACCTTGCAGGCAATAACCCTATGATTGGAAGCCAAACGCTGCTGTAGGGAATAAAGCTCATTTCCTTGACCGGTAGACCCATTTCCCCTGAAGTTGTTTGCAAAATTTATTAAAATCAGACTCAGAAAAGCATTTTATCTTATTCTAAAACTCACTTGCAAAAAATATGCTAATATATGTTTACATCAGTAGTAACATTTTAATTATTGTAGTCAGAACTAAGGATGCAAAGCTTGCCAATATGACATATATTTGCATATATTTTTGTCTGGTCTATACTGCTGTTGCAATATGCAAATAGTTACTTTTAGAGATTCTTGAACCTATTCAAGGTGGTTTGAATTTTAACCCATTCACCTCCGAATCTGTTTTCACCTTCTTGACCAACCCAAATTTTACAATTCTGAACAGTGTCATTTTATGTGGTGCTTTAATAACTCTAGAATGCTTCAAAGAACCCCAGTGAGATTGTTGTCTTCTGACACACTGTACTTTATGTTAGTGGTAATTTTAGATTGTAATTTTTTTTGTGTTTATTTGTGAAAATATCAGATTTTTTGGAGAAAATTGTAAAAATTGAGCTAAATTTGTATGTATTTTTAAACTGGTTAGACATGATGTACAAAATAATTAAAAAAAGTTCCCATATGTCTACTTCACATCAGCATCATTTTTTAAACAGATTTTTATAGGAAGTTAAAAGTTTATCAGCAATTTCTTATTTCTCCAACAATATTTACAAAATCATATTTTTTTAGAGACCACATTATGTTTGAAGTGACTTTGAGGGACCTATATGACAGAAAATACCCAAAAGTGACACTATTTTTAAAAAAAACCCTAAAAGTGCTCAAAACCACATTCAAAAAGTTTATAACCCATGTAAGGTAGAAAACTACTGATTGGGCACACGGCAGGGCTCGAAATAAAATGAGCTCAATTTGTCTTTATGATGTGAAGGGGTTAGGGGAGAAGGAGAGTCAGCTCACTGTTGATGTGAAGGTCAGATGCGGTCTTGTGTCTCACACAGAACAGTCCAGGGAGCGGTCAATGAAAACCATGAATAATGCTGGCAACAGCTTAAACGCGTAGGTTTATCAGCAATTTCTTATTTCTCCAACAATATTTACAAAATCATATATTTTTTTAGAGACCACATTATGTTTGAAGTGACTTTGAGGGACCTATATGACAGAAAATACTCAAAAGTGAACATTCACTTGATTTTAAAATGAATCAATAAACTTGGATTGACTTTTGGAGCGCAAAATGGGCTGACATAGATAGCAAACACCATTTTGCATTTGCAGAGCCCCTGATATGCCAAAACAGTGGAAACACCCACAAGTGAACCCCATTTTAGAAATTGCACCCCTCAATAAACATATCTACAGGTGTAGTGAGCACCTTTATCCCACAAATGCTTCACAGAATTTTTCAAAGTTGAGCCATTAAAATGAAAGAATATATTTTCCACAAAAATTTTGCTTCACACACAAGTTTTTAATTTTCACAATGGTAGCAGGTAGTGTTGAGCGATACCATCCGATACCCTAAAATATCGGATCGGATGGTACCGGCCCAATACGAAAAAAGTATCGGGTATCGCCGATTCCGATACAGGAAGTCCCATTCAAGTCTATGGGACTTCCGGTAATGGAATGAGAAAAACCCTTTTCTGTCCTTGTACAGCCTCTCGGGGGGGTGTACGGACCTTCCGGGGGTCTGTGCCGACTGCCCGGGGGTCTGTGTGGACTGCCGGGGGTCTGTACCGGCCTGCCGGGGGTCTGTGCCGGCCTGCCGGTGGTCTGTACCGACTGTCCGGGGGTCTGTGCAGGCTGTGGGGGCTGTGCCGGCCTGCCGGTGGTCTGTACCGACTGTCCGGGGGTCTGTGCAGGCTGCGGGGGTCTGTACCGGCCTGCCGGGGGGCTGTGCCGGACTGCCGGTGGTCTATACCGACTGTCCGGGGGTCTGTGCAGGCTGCGGGGGTCTGTGCAGGATCGTCCTATGGGACTACAAGTCCCATTGGGCGATGCCTGCTACCATGACGGTGATTGACACATTAGCCAGTGATGGGACAGTAGTAGTCCCATCATCCGGCTAATGTGTTGAATGTACAAAAAAAAAATACATACTACATACATGCTACATGCTGTATACATGCTACATACATACTACATATATACTACCCTACAGTCATACAACATACATACATACTACATACATGCTACATATATACTACATGCATGCAACATACATACATACTACATGCATACTACATATATACTACATTCATACAACATACATACATACTACATACATGCTACATACATACTACATATATACCACATGCATGCAACATGCATACTACATATATACTATATGCAACATGCATACTACATATATACTACATTCATACAACACACATACATACTACATACATGCTACATACATACTACATATATACCACATGCATGCAACATGCATACTACATATATACTATATGCAACATGCATACTACATATATACTACATGCATGCAACATACATACACACTACATATATACCACATGCATGCAACATGCATACTACATATATACAACATATATACTACATGCATGCAACATACATACTACATATATACCACTTGCATGCAACATACATATATACAACATATATACTACATGCATGCAACATGCATATGTACAACATATATACTACATGCAACATACATACTACATATATACTACATGCATGTAACATACATATATACTACATATATACTACATGCAACATACATACTACATATATACTACATGCATGCAACATACATACTACATATATACTAAATATATACCACATGCATGCAACATACATATATACAACATATATACCACATGCATGCAACATGCATACTACATATATACCACATATATACTACATGCATGCAACATACATAAATACTACATATATACTACATGTATGCAACATGCATACTACATATATACAACATATATACTACATGCATGCAACATACATACTACATATATACCACATATATACTACATGCATACTACATATATACCACATGCATGCAATATGCATACTACATATATACCACATATATACTACATGCATGCAACATACATATATACTACATATATACTACATGCAACAAACATACTACATATATACTACATGCATGCAGCATACATACATACTACATACATACCACATGCATGCAACATGCATACTACATATATACCACATATATACTACATGCATACTACATATATACCACATGCATGCAACATGCATACTACATAAATACCACATATATACTACATGCATGCAACATACATATATACTACATATGTACTACATGCAACATACATACTACATATATACTAAATGCATGCAACATACATACTACATATATACCACATGCATGCAACATGCATACTACATACACTCACTGGCCACTTTATTAGGTACACCTGTCCAACTGTGTGTTAAGACTTAATTTCTAATCAGCCAATCACATGGCGGCAACTCAGTGCATTTAGGCATGTAGACATGGTCAAGACAATCTCCTGCAGTTCAAACCGAGCATCAGTATGGGGAAGAAAGGTGATTTGAGTGCCTTTGAACGTGGCATGATTGTTGGTGCCAGAAGGGCTGGTCTGAGAATTTCAGAAACTGCTGATCTACTGGGATTTTCACGCACAACCATCTCTAGGGTTTACAGAGAATGGTCCGAAAAAGAAAAAAAATCCAGTGAGCGGCAGTTCTGTGGCCGGAAATGCCATGTTGATGCCAGAGGTCAGAGGAGAATGGGCAGACTGGTTCGAGCTGATAGAAAGGCAACAGTGACTCAAATTGCCACCCGTTACAACCAAGGTAGGCAGAAGAGCATCTCTGAACGCACAGTGCGTCGAACTTTGAGGCAGATGGGCTACAGCAGCAGAAGACCACACTGGGTACCACTCCTCTCAGCTAAGAACAGGAAACTGAGGCTAAAATTTGCACAAGCTCATCGAAATTGGACAGTAGAAGATTGGAAAAACGTTGCCTGGTCTGATGAGTCTCGATTTCTGCTGCGACATTCGGATGGTAGGGTCAGAATTTGGCGTAAACAACATGAAAGCATGGATCCATCCTGCCTTGTATCAACGGTTCAGGCTGGTGGTGGTGGTGTCATGGTGTGGGGAATTTTTTCTGGGCACTCTTTGGGCCCCTTGGTACCAATTGAGCATCGTTGCAACGCCACAGCCTACCTGAGTATTGTTGCTGACCATGTCCATCCCTTTATGACCACAATGTACCCAACATCTGATGGCTACTTTCAGCAGGATAATGCGCCATGTCATAAAGCTCGAATCATCTCAGATTGGTTTCTTGAACATGACAATGAGTTTACTGTACTCAAATGGCCTCCTCAGTCACCAGATCTCAATCCAATAGAGCATCTTTGGGATGTGGTGGAACGGGAGATTCGCATCAGGGATGTGCAGCCGACAAATCTGCGCCAACTGTGTGATGCCATCATGTCAATATGGTCCAAAATCTCTGAGGAATGCTTCCAGCACCTTGTTGAATCTCTGCCACGAAGAATTGAGGCAGTTCTGAAGGCAAAAGGGGGTCCAACCCCTTACTAGCATGGTGTACCTAATAAAGTGGCCAGTGAGTGTATATACTACATGCATGCAACATACATACTACATATATACCACATGCATGCAACATGCATGCTACATATATACAACATATATACTACATGCATGCAAAATACATACTACATATATACCACCTGCATGCAACATACATATATACAACATATATACTACATGTATGCAACATACATATATACTACATATATACTACATGCAACATGCATACTACATATATACTACATGCATGCAACATACATACTACATATGTACCACATATATACTACATGCATACTACATATATACCACATGCATGCAACATACATATATACTACATGCATGCAACATACATATATACTATATGCATACTACATATATACCACATATATACTACATGCATGCAACATATATATATATATATACTACATATATAATACATGCAACATACATACTACATATATACTACATGCATGCAACATACATACTACATATATACTACATGCATACTACATATATACCACATGCATGCAATATATATATATATATATATATATATATATAAATACAACATATATACAACATGCATGCAGCATGCATACTACATATATACCACATATATACTACATGCATGCAACATACATACATACATACAACATATATGCTACATGCATGCAACATGCATACTACATATATACCATATATACTACATGCATGCAACATACATATATACTACATGCAACATGCATACAACATATATACTACATGCATGCAACATACATACTACATATGTACCACATGCATGCAACATGTATACTACATATATACAACATATATACTACATGCAACATACATACTACATATATACTACATGCATGCAACATACATACATACTACATGCATACTACATGCATACTACATATATACCACATGCATGCAACATATATATACAACATATATACTACATGCATGCAACATGCATACTACATATATACCACATATATACTACACGCATGCAACATACATATATACTACATATATGCCACATGCAACATACATACTACATATACACTACATATATACTACATGCATGCAACATGCATACTACATATATACCACATGCATGCAACATACCTACATACTACATATATACCACATTTATACTACATGCATTCTACATATATACCACATGCATGCAACATACATATATACAACATATATACTACATGCATGCAACATACATATTTACAACATATATACTACATGCATGCAACATACATACTACATATATACCACATATATACTACATGCATGCAACATACATATATACTACATATATACCACATATATACTATATGCATGCAACATACATATATAATACATATATACTACATGCAACATACATAGTACATACATACTACATATATACCACATGCATGCAACATGCATACCACATATATACTACATGCATGCAACATACATGCATACTACATTTATACCACATGCATGCAACATGCATACTACATATATACTACATATATACTACATGCATGCAATATACATATATACTACATACAATACATTCATACAATACATACATATAGACATACAGTACATATAACATAGAGTACATACTCACCATCACTTGTCACTTTGATCCCCGAAGCCATTGTCATATGTGGAATATATATTACAATAACAAACCACCAATATACTTACCCCTGATCCGGAGAAGTCCACGAGTGTCCCACGACGATCTTGCGTGGAGAACAGCAGCATCAGCTGATGCTTCCATTCTCTACGGGCTCCAGGAAACCAGTGTCGGGAGGTAGGTATCCTTCCGCCCTGTATTCCTCCACCACTGAAAAAAAAAAAAGTCCCTAGTCTCATTTTATGGCATTGCTGTGTGAGAAATTTCCCACGCAGCTTTTGCCATAAAGTGAGACTAGGGAACTTTTACAGTGGTGGAGGAATACAGTGCGGAAGGATACCTACCTACCGACACTGGATTCCTGGAGCCCGTAGAGAACGGTAGCATCAGCTGATGCTGCTGTTCTCCACGCAAGATCGTCGTGGGACACTTGTGGACTTCTGCGGATCAGGGGTAAGTATATTGGTGGTTTGTTATTTTAATATTTATTCCACATATGACAATGGCTTCGGGGATCAAAGTGACAAGTGATGGTGAGTATGTACTCTATGTTATATGTACTGTATGTCCATATGTACAGTGGGGAAAAAAAGTATTTAGTCAGTCAGCAATAGTGCAAGTTCCACCACTTAAAAAGATGAGAGGCGTCTGTAATTTACATCATAGGTAGACCTCAACAAACTGAGAAAAAAAAATCCAGAAAATCACATTGTCTGTTTTTTTTCATTTTATTTGCATATTATGGTGGAAAATAAGTATTTGGTCAGAAACAAGCAATCAAGATTTCTGGCTCTCACAGACCTGTAACTTCTTCTTTAAGAGTCTCCTCTTTCCTCCACTCATTATCTGTAGTAATGGCACCTGTTTAAACTTGTTATCAGTACAAAAAGACACCTGTGCACACCCTCAAACAGTCTGACTCCAAACTCCACTATGGTGAAGACCAAAGAGCTGTCAAAGGACACCAGAAACAAAATTGTAGCCCTGCACCAGGCTGGGAAGACTGAATCTGCAATAGCCAACCAGCTTGGAGTGAAGAAATCAACTGTGGGAGCAATAATTAGAAAATGGAAGACATACAAGACCACTGATAATCTCCCTCGATCTGGTGCTCCACGCAAAATCCCACCCCGTGGGGTCAGAATGATCACAAGAACGGTGAGCAAAAATCCCAGAACCACGCGGGGGGACCTAGTGAATGAACTGCAGAGAGCTGGGACCAATGTAACAAGGCCTACCATAAGTAACACACTACGCCACCATGGACTCAGATCCTGCAGTGCCAGACGTGTCCCACTGCTTAAGCCTGTACATGTCCGGGCCCGTCTGAAGTTTGCTAGAGAGCATTTGGATGATCCAGAGGAGTTTTGGGAGAAGGTCCTATGGTCTGATGAAACCAAACTGGAACTGTTTGGTAGAAACACAACTTGTCGTGTTTGGAGGAAAAAGAATACTGAGTTGCATCCATCAAACACCATACCTACTGTAAAGCATGGTGGTGGAAACATCATGCTTTGGGGCTGTTTCTCTGCAAAGGGGCCAGGACGACTGATCCGGGTACATGAAAGAATGAATGGGGCCATGTATCGTGAGATTTTGAGTGCAATCCTCCTTCCATCATCAAGGGCATTGAAGATGAAACGTGGCTGGGTCTTTCAACATGACAATGATCCAAAGCACACCGCCAGGGCAACGAAGGAGTGGCTTCGTAAGAAGCATTTCAAGGTCCTGGAGTGGCCTAGCCAGTCTCCAGATCTCAACCCTATAGAAAACCTTTGGAGGGAGTTGAAAGTCCATGTTGCCAAGCGAAAAGCCAAAAACATCACTGCTCTAGAGGAGATCTGCATGGAGGAATGGGCCAACATACCAACAACAGTGTGTGGCAACCTTGTGAAGACTTACAGAAAACGTTTGACCTCTGTCATTGCCAGCAAAGGATATATCACAAAGTATTGAGATGAAATTTTGTTTCTGACCAAATACTTATTTTCCACCATATTATGCAAATAAAATGAAAAAAAAAACAGACAATGTGATTTTCTGGATTTTTTTTTCTCAGTTTGTCTCCCATAGTTGAGGTCTACCTATGATGTAAATTACAGACGTCTCTCATCTTTTTAAGTGGTGGAACTTGCACTATTGCTGACTGACTAAATACTTTTTTCCCCACTGTATGTATTGTATGCAGTATATATGTATGTTGCATGCATGTAGTATATATGTAGTATGCATGTTGCATGCATGTGGTATATATGTAGTATGTATGTATGTTGCATGCATGTAGTACTGTATATATGTAGTATGCATGTTGCATGTAGTATATATGTATGTTGCATGCATGTAGTATATATGTTGTGTATATGTAGTATGCATGTTGCATGCATGTAGTATATATGTTGTATATATGTATGTTGCATGCATGTAGTATATATGTGGTATATATGTAGTATGCATGTTGCATGCATGTGGTATATAAGTAGTATGTATGTTGCATGCATGTAGTGTATATGTAGTATGCATGTTGCATGCATGTGGAATATATGTAGTATGCATGTAGTATATATGTAGTATGTATATAGTATGTATGTTGCATGCATGTAATATATATGTAGTATGTATGTTGCATGTAGTATATATGTTGTATATATGTATGTTGCATGCATGTGGTATATATGTAGAATGTATGTAGTATATATGTAGTATATATGTAGTTTGCATGTTGCATGCATGTGGTATATATGTAGTATGTATGTTGCATGCATGTAGTATATATGCAGTTTGCATGTGGCATATATGTATGTTGCATGCATGTAGTATATATGTAGTATGCATGTTGCATGCATGTAGTATATATATGTTGCATGCATGTAGTATATATGTTGCATGCATGTAGTATATATGTGGTATATATATAGTATGCATGTATGTGGTATATATGTAGTATGTATATTGCATGCATGTAGTATATATGTAGTATGCATGTTGCATTGTGTAGATATGTATGTTGCATGCATGTAGTATATATGTAGTATGCATGTTGCATGCATGTAGTATATATGTAGTATGCATGTTGCATGCATGTAGTATATATGTTGTATGTATGTTGCATGTAGTATATATGTTGTATATATGTATGTTGCATGCATGTGGTATATATGTAGTATGCATGTAGTATATATGTGGTATATATGAAGTTTGCATGTTGCATGCATGTTGTATATATGTAGTATGTATGTATGTTGCATGCATGTAGTATATATGTAGTATGCATGTTGCATGTAGTATATATGTATGTTGCATGCATGTAGTATATATATGTAGTATGCATGTTGCATGCATGTAGTATATATGTTGTATGTATGTAGTATATATGTGGTATATATGTAGTATGCATGTTGCATGCATGTAGTATATATGTAGTATGTTGCATGCATGTAGTATATATGTAGTATGTATGTTGCATGTAGTATATATGTAGTATATATGTATGTTGCATGCATGTAGTATATATGTGGTATATATGTAGTATGCATGTAGTATATATGTAGTATGCATGTTGCATGTAGTATATATGTATGTTGCATGCATATATGTAGTATATATGTGGTATATATGTAGTATGCATGATGCATGTAGTATATATGTATGTTGCATGCATGTAGTATATATGTAGTATATATATGTAGTATGTATGTATGTATGTTGCATGCATGTTGTATGTATGTAGCATGTATGTAGTATGTATGTAGCATGTAGTATGTATTTTTTTTTTACATGCAACACATAGGCCGGATGATGGGACTACTACTGTCCCATCATTGGCTAATGTGTCAATCACCGTCATGGTAGCAGGCATCGCCCGATGGGACTTGTAGTCCCATCGGACAATGCCTGCACAGACCCCCGCAGCCTGCACAGACCCCCGGACAGTCGGCACAGACCACCGGCAGGCCGGCACAGCCCCCCGGCAGGCTGGTACAGACCCCTGCAGCTTGCACAGACCCCCGTACAGTCAGTACAGACCACCGGCAGGCTGGCACAGCCCCCCGGCAGGCCGGTACAGACCCCCGGCAGTCCGCTCAGAACCCCAGACAGTCGGTACAGACCATCGGCAGGCCGGCACAGCCCCCCGGCAGGCTGGTACAGACCCCCGGCAGTCCGCACAGAACCCCAGGCAGTCGGCACAGACCCCCGGGCAGTCGGCACAGACCCCCTGTAGGCCGGTACAGCCCCCCGGGCAGTCGGCACAGACCCCCCGGAAGGCCCGAACTGACGGCGCATCATGATGCGCACAGACCGCGCATCATGATGACGTCATTTCGGCAGCCAATCATAGCCACAGCAGTGGCTCTTTGCATTATGGGAACTTCCGATTCGGTATCCGATATTGAAAAAAAATTTCGGTACTCGGTATCGGAATTCCAATACAGCGAATATCGGCCGATACCCGATATTTGCAGTATCGGAATGCTCAACACTAGTAGCAGGCGAACATGGATCATACTAATTGTTGTGCCATTTGCCCTGAATACACTGTGTCCTCTTATGTGGTGTAAAAATACTATTTGGGCATATGGCAGGGCTGGGAAGAGGAGTGCCAAATGAATTCTGGAGTGCAATTTTGCCTGAACTAGATTGCGGATATCATGTCATATTTGTGGAGTCCCTGACATGCCAAAACAGCAGAAACCCCCATAAATGACCCCATTTTGGAAACTACACCTCTTGAGGAAGTCATCTAGGGGTATAGTGAACATTTTTAACCCTCTGGCAATTCACAGAATTGTATAACATTGGGCTAACTCAATGAAAAATTACCATTTTTTTTTCACAAAAATGTTGCTTTGCCCCCAGGTTTTTAATTTAAAAAAATTGTGCAATTTGTTAAGCAATTTCTCTTGAGTAGGCCTATACCCCATATTTGGTCAAAAATTACTGTTGAGTCACAGTGCAAAGCTCAGAAGGGAAGGAGTGCAGATTGTGCTGTAATGGTTTGAGAGTGCCATGTCATATTGGCAGAGCCCCTGAGGTGACAGAACACCCCCATAAATGGAACTCATTTTAAAAAGTAGACCTCTCAATTAATTTATCTAGCGATGCAGTGATCATATTGACACCAGAAGTGTGTCACAGAATTTTATGCTATTGGGCGGTTAAAAAAAATATTTTTGACACAAAAATTTTATTATAGCCCCAGATTTTACACTTTCACACTGAGAAATTGTTAAAACTCGCATCAAAATTTGTCATTTATGCTAAATGTGATAATATTTCATTTGTGGCTGTACAATACTGCTTAGGCCTGTTTCACACTTATGTTGTCGGCGGTCAGCTGCAATCCGCCAGAGGTGAAAAAGAACTGATCCGTCTCCGCACAGTGATGTACGGATGACAGCAGACCACGTTGCAGGACAGATCCGAAACGGAGTGATTTAAAGTGACCGCGGCCTTTACCATCGGCGGGATCTCGCATCGGCGGGATGTCACGGTTGTCATCATCTGTGGGATCTTGCCTCGCCGCGATCATCATCATCTGTGAGATCTCGCGGTCGTCATCATCGGTGGGATCTTGCCTTGCCGCGATCTCACGGTCGTAATCATCGGCGGGATCTCGCCTCGCCGTGATCTCGTGGTTGTCATCATCGGCGGGATCTCGCCTCGCCGCGATCTCACGGTCGTCATCATCTGTGGGATCTTGCGGTCATCATCATCAGCGGGATCTCGCCTCGCCGCGATCTTGCGGTCGTCATCATCTCTGGGATCTCGTGGTTGTCATCATCGGCGGGATCTCGCCTCGCCGCGATCGTCATTATCGGTGGGATCTCGGCCTCGCCACGATCGTCATCATCGGCGGGATGTCGCCTTGCCGCGATCGTCATCATCGGCTCGTCGCTGTCGTTAGTCGTGATCGTCTTCATCAGCGCCGCGAGATCGATGATCGGCCACCGAATTCCGGTGAGGAGAGAGAGAGAGTTCCCAAAACGGCATTTATGGGTTAAAATGCTTCCCGGAGTTAGGATTCCGGGCATGCGTGGTTCAAAATAGCGGACAGTCAAAGAAAAAAAACGTTGCAAGGTCCATCTCATCCGCCCGGGAGCCGCTAAAATCTTGGTGGATCCGTAAAAAAACGGGTGGGACGGACGACCGTCAGTCAAGATCCGCCATTAATGTAAGTCTATGGGGGAAAAAATGGATCCGCCCCTTTTTTGGCGGATCCTTTTTTTAAAAAATTGTCGGATTTTGACTGACGGCAAAAAACGGAAATGTGAAATAGGCCTTAGCCAAACAGCGAGATTTTGGAATGTCTATTTGACTCTTGAAGAACAAGTAATCACAGAATAATTTGTGGACTCAGTATACAGAGCTCCTAAGTGCTGAAAGAGCAGAATCTCCCCTCAAGTGACACACTTTTGAAAATTATTGGGAATGTATCTACAGGTATAGTGATGATTTTTTACTCCATGCGTACTTGCCAGAAATAAGCAGAAGTGAATATTGTTTAGTGAAAGTTGCTATTCTGCCACTGTAGTGCTTTTACATTGTAGTGCCCACACATTGTAGAGCTCTTACATTGTAAGAATAGTGTCGTGTAAAATAGAAAAAAATCCATATCATGGCTAATAATTTAGGTAGTGATAGGAGCATAACCATCATCACCAATGACCCCAGCTACCCAGGCAATAGAACTACAATTATTCTTTTGCTTGTTACAAGCATATTAGTGGGGATGAAGCGGAGGGCAATATGGGATAAATGCATGTTCAGACATTTTATTGGTGCAATCAGCACAGCCACCCAGGAGGTAATGGGGCCCTTTTCCACATACAAAGTAAGTGTAACTTCACATTATGATGAGCTCTTGGACTGGAAAGGGTCCATATACTGTTCCTGCACAAGGACCCTTTTCTGTCTGTGTCCGCCAGTGGATATATGGCAATTGTCTCAGTCATAGCAGGATAACATGACTAGCAGCAACACAGTAAGTTTGAGTCAGTGTTTTTCACACAGTGGTCTGCTTGAATACAAAGGACAAATAGAGATAGTCTTTGCATATTTTTTTAATTTTAAAAAACAGTAGGTCTCTCAGGGCATAGAGCTACTAATAAGGCAGTTGATTTCTACTGGGTTACCATAGTTTTTATGTCACTGCCCAGGAATCAAACGTGGTCTACGATTCTACTATCTACAGTATAGTTTCAAATGGTATGCACAAATACAGATCGTTTCAAGATAAACTGATGAATTACACTTGGTATGGGGTTTTAAATGTAATTTAATTCAATAGATGCCTAAAGCAGTCTAAACCTATTTTTCCATTAAAGATTATTAAAAATATATTATTGTAATGCTTGTTCAGAGGGATTTAAGATGTATTTTATTCAAATCAATTGTGAAAATATTGAATTTAATACATAAGTGTGTACAATTGATAGCAGAATGATAAGTACTGTGTAATACAGCACTTCTAAAGAATGAATTATTGTTTAGTAAATGGAAACATCTCGCAACCTTCGGGTGATTCAATTCTATTAAGTTTCCATCTAGTTACAGTAGGTGTTCCATTAAAACAGTTCATATATAATTACTTCAATATTGCTATATGAGGTTAATGAAAAGTTATCACCTAATCCTATTTTACAAAGAAAAGAGCTTAAAAAGAAAAGGCTGGGAAATTCTAAGTAGAATAACACAATAAATCTTCCTGATTGCCGTATTCAGAAATGTTCAGTATCTAAATTATGAACATCATAGTTTTATTAACATTCTTTAGAACTTTTTTGCCTTTGTTTTACTGTTACATTTTTTCCTTTAACATTTTTTAATAATTTATATTTGAGATACTTTTTTAACATCATTTTTATTTTCACTATGTTATGCAAAAAATGGAGATATAGTCAGTATTTTTAAAGGGAACCTAACAGCTAATACATGCTGTCAGATACATGGGCACCATGTATCAGAAACTGGCTGCATAGGTATTTTTAACACTACAACTTTTGAGAGACAAACATATGTTAGCATCCGTTGAGGACCAAGCCACATTGAAGAATAATTGGATAGGTGGGTGCCCAGTGGCTTGTCCCCTCCCTTTGCCCTTGACTTATAGGTCTCTCCCTGCATGCATGTAAAGGGAAAGACCTATCACTCAAAGAGAACAGGTGAGGAAAACTCCCCAGGGAGCCACCTGTCAAACTAGTTTCCTGTTCTGCTCAGAAACCTGGCAGCTATTAAACAATGTCTTTCTCTGAAACAGCATTTGAGAGATAAACATATGTGGCAGAAATCATGCAGCCGTTGTCTGATACATTCTGACTGTGGATTCCTTTGCCATATGTCCTAATCTCAAGAAAGTCCAGTAGATCCTTAGTACATTTGACTGGAAAAATAATTAAAGTTAAAGGGATTTTCTAGGAATTGCAAGACTAAGGACTCCTATTTCCTACTAGGCACATCAAACATGAAGCGGCATACATTGTAAATCAAAAGTCAATTTGTGTAATGCTTGGACATATACAGACCTTCAGATTGCTAACTCCAATTTCCAAGGCTCTCTGGTCTTCATAATTCAGGGACTTTCGGATTCTAGAACATAGCCACTTTGGTGGAACATACTATAATTGGACATGTGGAAAGAGATTGCATACTTGCACTCACCAACAGTACAAAGTTGCTAAAATAGCAGGAACAGTCCCAAAAACTGGTTGGAAAAAAGAAACAGTGCTTAGTAAAGTAATAACCAAAAATGGGTGTTTGGGGTATTCCCTTTTAGTTCTAGGGGCTTTAACAATTTTGTGATGTAACTGTTGGTAAAAGTAGAGAAGAAATGTGCCACAAAAAATGTATTTTCTGCTCTGCAGGAATAATTTAGGGATATTCACTGACAACCATAAGATTCTATACATGTTCACTCCAGACAAAAGGACATTCAATATATAGTTATTACATAATGACTTCACACAACATTACAGAACTTAGCTTTCACTATCTTCTGTAACAAGGGCAATAACAGAATAGAATCATATAGAAGTGTCACTAGATAAATTGAATCAGAGGACCTAGCATCAATTCATACAGAACATATGAATGTAAACATAAAATTACAACATGAAAGAAATGTTTTCCAAGGTAATTGGTTGGTTCCAAATGGGACTGCAGTATGCCAAACTATTGGGCCATTATTGTTTCAGTGCCTAGGTCCTTTGGAGAGTTCTCTGGTGCTGTTTTGAGTCAAAGCAACCCTCACAAGACAAATAGTCACTTTCTATTTTGTATAGATAAATGATAAATTTCATACAGAATGTATAAAAAAATTACAAAAAGAAATCAACCATTTGGCTACCAAAAATTATTAGGCACACCTGGGGAGATGGATCCTCCAAACCTCACATTAGGGAGGACACATGGACCCACGCACAGCATTGGCATATCAGGTGTTTAGAAGCACATGGTACAATGAGGACTTGTACATCTGGCTATGCTGGATGGCAGAGAAGCAGGAATTGCAGGACACTCTGGAAGCCACAGAACCAGGAGGGTAAATATAGAAAAATGGCAGGTCAGAAACAAGCAGATAATGCAAACGTACTTCAATATCAATTTAAGACGTTCACAGCAGTCATTGGGTTAAATAGTAGCACATTCAGGTAAGGCAAACAAGACTCTAATAACAGTTCAAGAGGCTTATGGCAAATTAATGAGTTAACCAGCAGTAAAGGGCCTGTCACGCTAAGCGATATAGCTAGCAATATCGCTATAACGTCACTGGTTTTGTGACGTTATAGTGATATTGTTAGCGATATCGCTATGTCTGATACTTACCTCCGACTGGCTCCCCCGCTGCTCATCGCTGATCGCGCGAGAACGTCCTGGACCATTTCTCGTCATCAGCTTCCTGCTTGGCTTCCTGTGGCGCCGAAGAGCAACGCGTGGACATGGGCAGAAGGGTGTCAGGATCGCCTCGTCTGACAGGTAAGTAGCGACCCCCGACCCCTGCTATGTCGCTGGTGAGATCTGCCTGTGTGGCAGCTCACTAGCGACCACTTAGCGACGCGCCAGCGATCCTGACCGCGTCATATCGCTGGTGCATCGCTAAGTGTGACAGTACCTTAATAGTCCAGAGTTTGCATAAGTCTGAATAGATAATGGAACCAAGGACTTGGATACAGATAGACAACTAACAAACATATGATGGACACACTTCTGCATTAAATCTTAGACATAGAGTCATGTGTAATCAGACCTTAGACTCGGAAAGAGATGATGATGCCATGGATAGAGTACAGGCCACTTGTAAAACCCAACATGGAAGGGCAGTGGCTATCGGAGAAAAAAGCAGAACCCAACCCAGCCAAGATGAATATATAATACTGTCTGCTTTTTTGGATGAGTTGGTGAAAGATGAAAGAGGATGCTTAACATGACATCTCTTGTGAAATCCTTTCTCTAGGGGCAAGGCTGGGAAGGTGTTTTTCAGTACCCTTTTATCTATAGCAGCAGCTGCAATTAACTTAGATTGAACCTCAGTCCAGATTTTAATTTTTTATTTATTTATTTTACTCACTTATATAGCGCCATTTATTCCACAGTGCTTTACAGTCATCGGCACTGTCCCAATTGGGGCTCACAATCTAAATTCCCTATCTGTATGTCTTTGAAGTGTGGGAGGAAACCCATATAAAGATAAGAAGAACATGCAAACTTCTTACAGATATTGTCCTTGGTGGATTTGAATCCAGGACCCCAGTGCTGCAAGGATGCAGTACTAACCACTGAGCCACTGTGCTACCTGAATGTTGTGAATGTCGTGAGAGATCCTGTTCACAGCAAAATGTGGATTTAAGTGCAATTGGTGGGGGAAGGCTATGTTCCGTTGGAATAAGAAAAGTCTGAAGAGGAGCAAGATATCCCAAACAAAAGACATTCAAAGTACTAATAATAAAATTAGATTTATTGTATCACAGAAAAGACAATATGACATACAATATGGCATTAATAAAAAGACAAGATTTTTACAAAAAATAAATTTATTCATAAAAAATCGAATGATAAAAACACGAAGGTGTGCAGAGGGCATGGAACAAGTCACAATGGTTTTAGCAGTAAAAATAAGTATGTACAAACCAAAAAAATCAATATATATTAATTAATATGAAAGTGTGTCTCCATGTATTTATAATACACATCTATTAGTATGTGTGGCCAATATAGTGATCATAAAAATAATTGACAGAATCACTTATAAAATAAACTGAAGTGCTTATAACTAGAGTTGAGCGATACCGTCCGATACTTCAAAGTATCGTATCGGATGGTATCGGCCGATCTTTAAAAAAAGTATCGGTATCGCCGATTCCGATACCGGAAGTCCCATTCAAGTCTATGGGACTTCCGGTATCGGAATAAGAAAAACCCTTTCCTGCCCTTGTACAGCCTCTCTGGGGTCTGTACGGGCCTTTCGGGGGGCTGTGCCGGCCTGCCAGGGGGTCTGTGCAGGCTCCGGTGGTCTGTGCCGGCCTGCCGGGGGGCTGTGCCGGCCTGCCGGGGGGCTGTGCAGGCTCCGGGGGGCTGTGCCGGCCTGCCGGGGGGCTGTGCCGGCCTGCCGGTGGTCTGTGCAGGCTCCGGGGGGCTGTGCCGGCCTGCCGGGGGGCTGTGCCGGCCTGCCGGTGGTCTGTGCAGGCTTCGGGGGTCTGTGCAGGCATCGTCCGATGGGACTACAAGTCCCATCGGGCGATGCCTGCTACCATGACAGTGATTGACACATTAGCCAATGATGGGACAGTAATAGTCCTATCATCCGGCTAATGTGTTGAATGTAAAAAAAAAAAAAAAAAAATTACATGTTACATACATACAACATGCATACTACATACATGCTACATTCATACTACATACTACATACATGCTACATTCATACTACATAAATACTACATGCAACATACATACTACATATATACTACATACATACTACATATATACTACATGCATGCTACATACATACTGCATGCTACATACATACTACATGCTACATACATACTACATGCTACATACATACCACATATATACTACATACATACTACATACATACTACATGCATGCTACATGCATGCTACATGCTACATACATAACACATATATACTACATGCATGCTACATACATAGTACATGCTACATGCATGCTACATACATACTACATGCTACATACTACATATATACTACATGCATGCTACATACATACTACATGCTACATACTACATATATACTACATGCATGCTACATACATACTACATGCTACATACATACTACATATATACTACATGCATGCAACATACATACTACATGCTACATACATACTACATATATACTACATGCATGCTACATACATACTACATGCTACATACATACTACGTATATACTACATGCATGCTACATACATACTACATGCTACATACATACCACATACATACTACATACATGCTACATGCTACATATATACTACATATATACTACATGCATGCTACATACATACTACATGCTACATACATACTACATATATACTACATACATACTACATACATACTACATGCATGCTACATACATACTACATACATACTACATGCTACATACATACCACATACATACTACATACATACTACATGCTACATACATTCATACATATATACTACATGCATGCTACATACATACTACATATATACTACATGCATGCTACATACATACTGCATGCTACATGCATGCTACATACATACTACATACATACTACATGCTACATACATACCACATATATACTACATACATACAATACATTCATACAATACATACATAGACATACAGTACATATAACATAGAGTAACATACTTACCAATACTTGTCACATTGTTCCCCGAAGCCATTGTCTTTTCCGGAATAAATATTAACATAACAAACCACAAAAATACTCACCCACGATCCGAAGCAGTCCACGAGTGTGTCCCACGACGATCTTGGGTAGAGAACTGCAGCATCAGCTGATGCTGCCGTTCTCTATGGGCTGCAGGAATCCAATGACGGAAGGTAGGTATCCTTCCGCACTGTATTCCTCCGCCACTTAAAAAAAAAAAAGTCCCTAGTCTCACTTTATGCCATTGCTGTGTGGGAAATTCCCACACAGCAATGGCATAAAGTGAGACTAGGGACTTTTTTTTTTTAAGTGGCGGAGGAATACAGTGCGGAAGGATACCTACCTTCCGTCATTGGATTCCTGCAGCCCGTAGAGAACGGCAGCATCATCTGATGCTGCAGTTCTCTACCCAAGATCGTCGTGGGACACACTCGTGGACTGCTTCGGATCGTGGGTGAGTATTTTTGTGGTTTGTTATGTTAATATTTATTCCGGAAAAGACAATGGCTTCGGGGAACAATGTGACAAGTATTGGTAAGTATGTTACTCTATGTTATATGTACTGTATGTCTATGTATGTATTGTATGAATGTATTGTATGTATGTAGTATATATGTGGTATGTATGTAGCATGTAGTATGTATGTAGTATGTATGTAGCATGCATGTAGCATGCAGTATGTATGTAGCATGCATGTAGTATATATGTAGTATGTATGTAGCATGCATGTAGTATATATGTAGTATGTATGTAGCATGCATGTAGTATATATGTAGTATGTATGTAGCATGTATGTGGTATGTATGTAGCATGTAGTATGTATGTAGCATGCATGTAGTATATATGTAGTATGTATGTAGCATGTAGTATGTATGTAGTATGTATGTAGTATGTATGTGGTATGTATGTAGCATGTAGTATATATGTAGCATGCATGTAGTATGTATGTAGTATGCATGTAGTATGCATGTAGTATGTATGTAGCATGTATGTGGTATGTATGTGGTATGTATGTAGCATGTAGTATATATGTAGTATGTATGTAGCATGTAGTATGTATGTAGTATGTATGTAGTATGTATGTGGTATGTATGTAGCATGTAGTATGTATGTAGTATGCATGTAGTATGTATGTAGTATGCATGTAGTATGCATGTAGTATGTATGTAGCATGTATGTGGTATGTATGTGTTATGTATGTAGCATGTAGTATGTATGTAGCATGAATGTAGTATATATGTAGTATGTATGTAGCATGTAGTATGTATGTAGTATGTATGTAGTATGTATGTGGTATGTATGTAGCATGTAGTATGTATGTAGCATGTAGTATGTATGTAGCATGCATGTAGTATATATGTAGTATGTAGTATGTATGTAGTATGTATGTGGTGTGTATGTAGCATGTAGTATGTATGTAGCATGCATGTAGTATGTATGTAGCATGCATGTAGTATGTATGTAGTATGCATGTAGTATGCATGTAGTATGTATGTAGTATATATGTAGTATGTATGTAGCATGTATGTGGTATGTATGTAGCATGTAGTATGTATGTAGCATGCATGTAGTATATATGTAGTATGTAGTATGTATGTAGTATGTATGTGGTATGTATGTAGCATGTAGTATGTATGTAGCATGCATGTAGTATGTATGTAGCATGCATGTAGTATGTATGTAGCATGCATGTATGTATGTAGCATGCATGTAGCATGCATGTAGTATGTATGTAGTATGTATGTAGTATGTATGTAGCATGCAGCATGTATGTAGCATGTATGTAGCATGTATGTAGTATGTATGTAGCATGTAGTATGTATGTAGCATGTAGTATGTATGTAGTATTTTTTTTTTTAACATTTAACACATTAGCCAGATGATGGGACTACTACTGTCCCATCATTGGCTAATGTGTCAATCACTGTCATGGTAGCAGGCATCGCCAGATGGGACTTGTAGTCCCATCGGACGATGCTTGCACAGACCCCCGGACATCAGCACAGCCCCCCGGCAGGCCGGCACAGCCCCCCGGCAGGCCGGTACAGACCCCCACAGGGTGCACAGACCACCGGCAGGCCGGCACAGCCCCCCGGCAGGCCGGTACAGACCCCCACAGGGTGCACAGACCACCGGCAGGCCGGCACAGCCCCCCGGCAGGCCGGTACAGACCCCGGGCAGTCCACACAGCCCCCCGGCAGGCCGGCACAGCCCCCCGGCAGGCCGGCAGAGACCCCCGGAAGGCCCGAAATGACGGCGCATCATGATGCGCACACACCGCGCATCATGATGACGTCAGGCCGTCAATCAACTGAACTTCCGATTCCGATGCCGAATTCCGATATTGAAAAAATATCGGAAGTCGGTATCGGAATTCCGATACAGCAAGTATCGGCCGATACCCGATACTTGCGGTATCGGAATGCTCAACACTACTTATAACTATATCAGCTATCAAAATATGGTGATTTAGCATCCACATATCTTTCATTTCTCTTACAATGACAGCCCACCTAATTTACAGGTGCATGTTTCCAGAAGCATGAGCTGGGCACTGCCACATACTGGTGACTACAATGTAATAGTGACTGCAATGTACTGGGAACTACAGCGTCAAAATGGCAGTTTGCAATTTTCACTCAACAACATCCACTGCTGCTTGCTTCTGGAAAACACCCATTGGAGTCAAAATTGTCACTACACCTGTACATAAATTCCCAAAAGAGTATAATTTCCAAAATGGGGTCAAATGAGGGGGGATTCTGCTCTTCTGGCACTTAGGGGCTCTGTATATGGAGTCTGCAAACTATTCTAGTAAAATCTGAGCTCTAGGTGGAAAATAGTGCTCTGTCCCTCCTGAGTCTCGCCGTATGGCTAAGGCCTTTTTAACACTTCAGTTTTTTAATGGCAGTTGAAATCCACCAAAGATGAAAAAGACGGATCCGTTTCCGTTTGACAATAAACGGATGAAGAGGATCCGTTTTTTGGTCGGATCCGCTGCAGCCGGCAAAGTCAAGAAATATAAAGGAACCGCGGTCTGGAAAAGGAAACAGAGAGAGAGAGAATTTTTCGCCACTTCCAGAGCATGGTTTGGGGTTAAAATGCATGCGAGGAAGGAAACTTCCAGGCATGTGCAGTTTAAAATAGCGGTCCGCCGCTACAAAAAAACGTTAGTCTGTCTTCTCTGCCCGACGGACAATAAAATTCTAACCGATCCGTCAACAAACGAATGCCACGGACAACCATCAGTCAAAATCCGCCACTAATGAAAGTCAATGGGGAAAAAACGGATCCGCCAAAAAAATGGCGGATCCATTTTTTTTCTAAAAAAGGCGGATTTTGACTGATATAAAAAAACAGTATGAAGTGTGAAACAGGCATAAGCAATACTGTACAACCACATATGGAGTGTTTCCACATTCACCAGGAATAGTGGGACAAAATTTGGCGCCCATTTTACCCATTTTACAGTGTGAAAATGTAAACTCTGGGGCTAACACAAAATTTTGGTGGTAAAAATGTAATTATTTTTTCTTCATTGCCCAATGGTATAAAATTCTGTAACACACGTGTTGTCATTATTATTACTACACCTGTAAATGAATTTACTGAGAGGTTTAGTTTGTAAAATGGGTTCACTTATGGGGAGTTCTGGTATTCTCTCACCTCAGGGGCTCCACCAATGTGACATGGCACCCTCAAAGTGTAAGGAGATAGACCGGACCTCAGGTACCTGCATGCCGGGTCCAGAACTAGAAGGGCTGCATCCACTGTTCCTGGAGGGAAGCCTGAGTGGGGCAGACCTCCCTCTGCTGCATGAAAGAAGCCTGAGGCACAGAGTTTCCTGCTGACAGGAGGGGGCAGGGAGAGCCAGAAAAGGATGCGCAGCAGCCGGCAGATAGAAGGAGAAAGTGCGCCAAAAGAGTTAGTCTGGCGATGGCGCAAAGCAGTGCAGAGGGCAGCATGCAGAGTTGTGAAGCAGCGTGCTCTGCTTCCCCCATCAGAGTGTCCCAGTGTGGCGATGAGCCATATACGTAGAAGGAGCCCCCATTGCTTGCAGAGCAGAGCTGTGCCAGCAGAGCAGAGCTGTGTCAACAGGGAGAGCCGTGTCAGCGGAGCAGAGCCCTGCCAGCAGTGAGAGCCGTGCAGAGCCATGCACCCAGAGCAGAGCCAAGCCAGGTGTCGCAGCAGACCAAGAGAGGGGTGCTCTTGCTGGGAGTACCAGTGCCATGCAGACCAGCATCACCTGCCGCCAACAGCGGGGACCAGAGAGAGCGGAACGTGCGGTGTGTCCAGTGACAGCCAGAGAGTACCAGGTGCCGTACATGACCTGACCGTGAGTCCCGCACACGCGATGCCTAAAGAGAAACCACACAGGACTGACATTCGCACACTGACGTGGACATAGAATAGTTGTCCTGACCTTTGTGACTCACTACATCAGTTAAGACAGCTAAGGAGCCACGTTAGGCTCGTACCAGTCTGTGGCCCATGCCTTTAATAGCCACAGCAGTATATGAACAAGGGGCAGTGGAAGGTACCAGAGACCGACCACTGTTACCAGAAGATGGGGTATTATCGTCTACCTGAATCCACTAGAGAGGACACCACACCAGTCATTGCGGCTAGAGTTGAGCGAAATGGGTCGGTCATATTCAAAAGTCACCGACTTTCGATGACGTCGGGTTTCATGAAACGAAACCCAACCATAGCGTGAGGTCGACCACGAGGTCAGCGACCAGAGCACCAAAGTCGCATTTCAAAAGATGCTTCCAGGGCCCTTTTTCAGCCAATGATGGAGGACGCACACTGTGGGCAACATGATGACATAGGCATCGGTCACCACCATCTTTGAGAAGGGCATGCAAGTGATTGGCTGGCTTTGTGTGGCGTCACAGGGGCTATAAATGGGCGTGAACGCCGACCGCCATCTTACTTATGCCGATCTTAGCATAGGGAGAGCTGCTGCTGCTGATTCTGTAGGGAGAGCATTATTCAGGGAAGAAGAACCAAAAAAACTGCTTCTGCTGTTAGCGATTTCCACTTACAACACAACACTTTGTGTGCAGTGACAGGGGAGGCTCTATCTTTGTGCATCAGCTCTGTTGGTTATTAGGCTGCCTTATATGGCTCCCCGATAGCTTCATTGCTGTTTGCACTCTGCTGTGCAAACTGCTTTTTTAGAAGCAAAAATACTTTTCTTCCTCTTTTCTGCACAGTTACCAAGCGTTCATTTTTCCACCCTTTTGTGTGCGCATTGTGCAGCAGTCCTGCTTATTAGGCTGCCTGCGTCCATACTTGAACTGAGAGAATAATTCTCAGCGTCCTCAAATCTCTAGTGAGATTCAAATTCTATAGACACCCTACACCTTGTCATTCACCATCCAATTTCAGCCTGTTACATTGAGGTGTAATCTCTACTGGGTCAGAGACAATAGTTCTGCGTCCTCAAATCTATAGTGAGATTCAAAATCTCACCAATCCTATAGACATCCTCCACCTTGTCATTCACCATCCAATTTCAGCCTGTTACATTGAGGTGTAATATCTAATGGGCCAGAGACAATAGTTCTGCGTCCTCAAATCTATAGTGAGGTTCAAAATCTCACCAATCCTTTAGACACCCTCCACCTTGTCATTCACCATCCAATTTCAGCCTGTTACATTGAGGTGTAATCTCTACTTGGTCAGAGACAATAGTTTAGGGTCCTCAAATCTATAGTGAGATTCAAAATCTCACCAGTCCTATAGACACCCTCCACCTTGTCATTCACCATCCAATTTCAGCCTGTTACATTGAGGTGTAATCTCTACTGGGCCAGAGACAATAGTTCAGCGTCCTGAAATCTCTAGTGAGATTCAAATTCTCACCAATAGTAGATACACCTTCTACCTTGTTTTACAGTACCATATAGCTGGTGGTATTTTGGGTACATTTTCACAAAAATTAGCACGTATGGTGGAAGACGCCATGGAAGTGGGCAGGTGTTGGCAGCTGGTCCCGATGGTGGTGGTGTTGCATCTGTTGGTAGTGGCAAAAGCACAATAGCACCTAAGGCACGAGGTGTTGAGCCTGTGTCATTGTCTGGCTCCACAAGGCCTCGAAGGCTCTCTTTTCTGGGAGTAGGTAAATCACTTTTAAAGCCGGAGCTTCAGGAACAAGTTTTGGCTTACATTGCTGACACAACCTCCAGCTCTCTCGCCTCCTTTTCTGAAGTTTCAAAAAATAAAAGCACTGAGTCGTCATCGGAGGCTCCTGGTCAGGAACAACACCTTTCCTTGTGTCCTTCACCCCTACCAAATGTGAAGGATGTGGCAGGCCACACTCCAGATTACTCCATGGAGCTCTTTTCACATACCATGCCTGGGTTAGCAAGTCAAATCGTGAATTCCCTGAGGCAGAATCAGACCTGTTGTGAGTTCATTTTCCCCTTCACCGTCTATGTCTGATGAACTCCCTCTTCTGGTGAAGGAAGATAGTGAGGCTGATTACCAAATACCTGATCAGGTAGATGATGACTGGGTAACAGGAACTGCTGACTGGATATAAGGCAGCCGACGCCCTTCTGAGTCGCTGGTGATTTCTCTGCTGGATTCTTGGAGACCAGTCTGATTCCTGCTTCCCAAAGATAAGTTTTTGCTCTGCTATTGAACTTATTAGTTTTGTTTACCTTGTTTTTTGGAGTTCAGCCATCCCCGATCGGGGGTGTGCTGATTTCCATTTTTGTCTCTGATCAGTTTGTCTCTTTGCTCTGTCTTCAGAATTTACCTGAGTGCTGATATAGTCATTTTGAAGTCCTAGCGACTTCAGGGCCTGTTTTTCCTATCAGACGGTTGGGTCATTTTTTGGTAGGGTTTTTTGCGGATTGCAGACAGCAGCTTTTCTATCCTGTCCTTTTTAGTTAGCTTGGGCCCTATCGTTTGCTCAACCTGTCTTTCTATCTGTGTTAGTGTTTTCATCTTGCTTCACCGTCATTATATGTTGGGGGCTGCATATTGCTTTGGGGTCTGCTCTGGGGCAGTTTAGATTTCCCCTTTCTTTCTTTAGGTCTATTTAGTTCTCCGGCTGTGATCGAGGGGTCTAGGGCATGGTAGGAACCCCCCACGGCTACTGTTAGTTGTTGTGGATAGGATCAGGGGTCTGCAATCCGATAGCTACCAACTAGGGATGAGCGAAACGGGTCGAAAAATTTCAAAAGTCGCCGACTTTTGGCAAAGTCGGGTTTCATGAAACGAAACCCGACCCTAGGATGAGGTCGGCCACGAGGTCGGCGACTTACGAGCCAAAGTCGCGTTTCAAAAGTTTGTTTTGCGCTCTTTTTCAGCCAATCAGGATCCACGGACACTGTGGGCAACGTGATGACATAGGCACGGGTCACCACCATCTTTCAGAAGGGCATGCAAGTGATTGGCTTGCTTTGGTGGGCGTCACAGGGGGTATAAAAGGGCGTGCACGCTGACCGCCATCTTACTTCTGCCGATCTCAGTATAGGGAGAGGTTGCTGCTGATTCTGTAGGGAGAGCGTTAGGCAGGGAAGAAGACAAAAAAACTGCTTCTGCTGCTAGCGATTTGGCCTGCAAAACACACCAGTCACTGTGTGTGCAGTGCAAGGGGAGGCTATATTGTGGTGTATCAGTGGTGTTGGTTGTTGGGCTGCCTTTTAAGGCTTCCTGACAGGCTGACATTGCTGTTTACCCACTGCTCTGCAAACTGCTTTTTTAAAAGCAATCCAATCTCCCTTATCCTCTAGTCACTTTTGTCACAGCTGTGCCATCGAGCCTGTGACATAGCGCTCAGATATCAGTGGGCCTCACACAATCCAAAAGTGTCCAGTGTCCACAAGTGTCTGCAGAAATTCAAAATCTCCCTTATCCTCTAGTCACTTTTGTCACAGCTGTGCTATCGAGCCTGTGACATAGCGCTCAGATATCAGTGGGCCTCACACAATCCAAAAGTGTCCAGTGTCCACAAGTGTCTGCTGAAATTCAAAATCTCACTTATCCTCTAGTCACTTTGGTCACAGCTGTGCCATTGAGCCTGTCACATAGCGCTCAGATATTCATTGGGCCTCACACAATCCAAAAGTGTCCAGTGTCCACAAGTGTCTGCTGAAATTCAAAATCTCACTTATCCTCTAGTCACTTTGGTCACAGCTGTGCCATCGAGCCTGTCACATAGCACTCAGATATTCAGTGGGCCTCACACAATCCAAAAGTGTCCAGTGTCCACAAGTGTCTGCTGAAATTCAAAATCTCACTTATCCTCTAGTCACTTTGGTCACAGCTGTGCCATCGAGCCTGTCACATAGCGCTCAGATATTCATTGGGCCTCACACAATCCAAAAGTGTCCAGTGTCCACAAGTGTCTGCTGAAATTCAAAATCTCACTTATCCTCTAGTCACTTTGGTCACAGCTGTGCCATCGAGCCTGTCACATAGCGCTCAGATATTCATTGGGCCTCACACAATCCAAAAGTGTCCAGTGTCCACAAGTGTCTGCTAAAATTCAAAATCTCACTTATCCTCTAGTCACTTTGGTCACAGCTGTGCCATCGAGCCTGTCACATAGCGTTCAGATATTCATTGGGCCTCACACAATCCAAAAGTGTCCAGTGTCCACAAGTGTCTGCTGAAATTCAAAATCTCACTTATCCTCTAGTCACTTTGGTCACAGCTGTGCCATCGAGCCTGTCACATAGCGCTCAGATATTCATTGGGCCTCACACAATCCAAAAGTGTCCAGTGTCCACAAGTGTCTGCTGAAATTCAAAATCTCACTTATTCTCTAGTCATTTGGTCACAGCTGTGCCATCAAGCCTGTCACATAGCGCTCAGATATTCATTGGGCCTCACACAATCCAAAAGTGTCCAGTGTCCACAAGTGTCTGCTGAAATTCAAAATCTCACTTATCCTCTAGTCACTTTGGTCACAGCTGTGCCATCGAGCCTGTCACATAGCGCTCAGATATTCAGTGGGCCTCACACAACCCAAAAGTGTCCAGTGTCCACAAGTGTCTGCTGAAATTCAAAATCTCACTTATCCTCTAGTCACTTTGGTCACAGCTGTGCCATCGAGCCTGTCACATAGCGCTCAGATATTCATTGGGCCTCACACAATCCAAAAGTGTCCAGTGTCTACAAGTGTCTGCTGAAATTCAAAATCTCACTTATCCTCTAGTCACTTTGGTCACAGCTGTGCCATCGAGCCTGTCACATAGCGCTCAGATATTCATTGGGCCTCATACAATCCAAAAGTGTCCAGTGTCCACAAGTGTCTGCTGAAATTCAAAATCTCACTTATCCTCTAGTCACTTTGGTCACAGCTGTGCCATCGAGCCTGTCACATAGCGCTCAATATTCATTGGGCCTCACACAATCCAAAAGTGTCCAGTGTCCACAAGTGTCTGCTGAAATTCAAAATCTCACTTATCCTCTAGTCACTTTGGTCACAGCTGTGCCATCGAGCCTGTCACATAGCGCTCAGATATTCATTGGGCCTCACACAATCCAAAAGTGTCCAGTGTCCACAAGTGTCTGCTGAAATTCAAAATCTCACTTATCCTCTAGTCACTTTGGTCACAGCTGTGCCATCGAGCCTGTCACATAGCGCTCAGATATTCAGTGGGCCTCACACAACCCAAAAGTGTCCAGTGTCCATAAGTGTCTGCTGAAATTCAAAATGTCACTTATCCTCTAGTCACTTTGGTCACAGCTGTGCCATCGAGCCTGTCACATAGCGCTCAGATATTCATTGGGCCTCACACAATCCAAAAGTGTCCAGTGTCTACAAGTGTCTGCTGAAATTCAAAATCTCACTTATCCTCTAGTCACTTTGGTCACAGCTGTGCCATCGAGCCTGTCACATAGCGCTCAGATATTCATTGGGCCTCACACAATCCAAAAGTGTCCAGTGTCCACAAGTGTCTGCTGAAATTCAAAATCTCACTTATCCTCTAGTCACTTTGGTCACAGCTGTGCCATCGAGCCTGTCACATAGCGCTCGATATTCATTGGGCCTCACACAATCCAAAAGTGTCCAGTGTCCACAAGTGTCTGCTGAAATTCAAAATCTCACTTATCCTCTAGTCACTTTGGTCACAGCTGTGCCATCGAGCCTGTCACATAGCGCTCAGATATTCATTGGGCCTCACACAATCCAAAAGTGTCCAGTGTCCACAAGTGTCTGCTGAAATTCAAAATCTCACTTATCCTCTAGTCACTTTGGTCACAGCTGTGCCATCGAGCCTGTCACATAGCACTCAGATATTCATTGGGCCTCACACAATCCAAAAGTGTCCAGTGTCCACAAGTGTCTGCTGAAATTCAAAATCTCACTTATCCTCTAGTCACTTTGGTCACAGCTGTGCCATCGAGCCTGTCACATAGCGCTCAGATATTCATTGGGCCTCACACAATCCAAAAGTGTCCAGTGTCCACAAGTGTCTGCTGAAATTCAAAATCTCACTTATCCTCTAGTCACTTTGGTCACAGCTGTGCCATCGAGCCTGTCACATAGCGCTCAGATATTCATTGGGCCTCACACAATCCAAAAGTGTCCAGTGTCCACAAGTGTCTGCTGAAATTCAAAATCTCACTTATCCTCTAGTCACTTTGGTCACAGCTGTGCCATCGAGCCTGTCACATAGCGCTCAGATATTCATTGGGCCTCACACAATCCAAAAGTGTCCAGTGTCCACAAGTGTCTGCTGAAATTCAAAATCTCACTTATCCTCTAGTCACTTTGGTCACAGCTGTGCCATTGAGCCTGTCACATAGCGCTCAGATATTCATTGGGCCTCACACAATCCAAAAGTGTCCAGTGTCCACTAGTGTGAGCAGAAATTCAAAATCTCCCCTGTCCTATAGACACTTTGTACCTTGTTTTACATTACTATATAGTTTGTTGGATTTTGTCTACATTTTTACCAAAAATGAGGAAGGCTGGTGGAAGAGGCCATGAAATTGGGTGGGGGTTGGCAGCTGGTAATGATGGTGTTGGTGGTGGATCTGATGGTAGTGGCAAGAGCAAAATAAGACCGAATGCAGGAGGTGTTGAGCCTGTGTCATTGTCTGGCTCCATAAGGCTTCGAAGGCTTAGTTTTCTAGGAGATGGCAAACCGCTTTTAAAGCCAGAGCATCAGGAAAAAGTTTTGTCTTACATTGCTGACTCAGCCTCCAGCTCTATCGCCTCCTCTTCTTCAGTTGTAAAAAGTAAAAGCACTGAGTTGTCATTGGAGGCTCATGTTCATGAACCACACCTTTCCTTGTGTCCTTCACCCCAACCAAGATTGAAGGATGACGCAGGCCATACTACTGATTACTCCATGGAGCTGTTTTCACATACCATGCCTGGATTATCAAGTGAAATGGTGAATTACCCAGGCCAAGATGAATCTGACATGGAGTGCACTGATGCACAGCCGCTGATGGATGATTCTGCTGGTACATTCACTCAGAGCACTACATTGTCCTCGCAGTGTACAGAGCCAGATTCTGACCCTGATGAGACTCAGGTGAACCTTCCCGCACACTATACCACCATACACGGTGACACAGAGGAAGGTGCACATGACATTGAAGAGGAGGTGATGGATGACCCAGTTGTTGACCCAGATTGGCATCCATTGGGGGAAGAGGGTGTTGCTTCAAATAGCTAAGATGAGGAGCATCCACAGCAGACATCGACATCGCAACAGCTGTTATCCGGCAGGCCCGGAGCACTCCAAAGACAGGTTCCAAAAATCAAAAGAGATGCTGGACAGCTTGTCCAGAGGGTCAAAAGATCACAGCGTGCTAGGCCGCAAAATGTCTGCCAAAGTAGGAAGAGTGCAGTGTGGCACTTTTTTGAACAAAATCCTCATGATCAGGCCAAGGTTATCTGTAAGACGTGCGCAAAGACCTTTAGCCGAGGGAAAAATCTGAAAAATTTGAATACCAGTTGCATGCTTAGACATTTAACCAGCATGCACTTGCAAGTGTGGACACAACACCAAACCTCAAGTGCCACATGTGCAACTGATCACAACGAAGGTAGTCAGCAACGCTACATTGTTTCCCCCACTGTAAGCCCACCGGTTAGCACAGCAGCAAATGTTGAGGTGTCGTTGCAAGGCCACAGCAGTCAGGGAATCCCATTGTTATATCAACAAAAGACTGATTCTAGGCCATCAGAAAGAACACCAACTCCATCACCATCATCAACCCTCTCTCAGTCCGCCCTGTCCACCGCTACTTCCACCATATGCAGCTCTCAAGTCCAGCTCACCCTCCCAGACACTATGAGTAGGTCAAGAAAGTACTCAGTCTCTCATCCGCGTACACTGGGTTTGAACGCCCACATTGCCAAACTAATCTCGTTTGAGATGATGCCCTTTCGGTTGGTGGAAAGCGCAGCTTTCCGCGAACTCATGGCCTATGCAGTACCACGCTATGACCTACCCAGTCGCCACTTCTTCTCTCGCAAAGCCATCCCAGCCCTCCACCATCATGTGAAAGACCGCATTGTCCATGCACTCAAGCAGTCAGTGAGCGGAAAGGTGCACCTCACAACTGATGCATGGTCCAGTCGGCATGGCCAGGGCCGTTACGTGTCCATCACTGCGCACTGGGTTAATGTGGTGGATGCAGGGTCCACAGGTGACAGCGGTGGTGGGACAGTGCTGCCTAGCCCATGGTATAGGAAACAGTTGGCTGTAGGCATTCGACCCTCCTCCTCCTCCTCCTCCAGAAGCGAAAGCTCGTCCACAGAGCGCAGTCGTACGAGCACTCCATCTGCAGCTGCCACTGTTGCACACGAGGTGTCCCCCTATCGAGCAGCTAGTGGAAAGCGTCAGCAGGCTGTGTTGCAGATGATGTGTTTGGGCGACAGACACACCGCCGAGGTGCTGGCCGAGTACTTGAAGCGACAAACTGAGTCATGGCTGGGCAGTGTACATCTTAAGGCAGGCAAGGTAGTTAGTGATAACGGGCATAATTTTGTGGCAGCCATAGCCCTTTCAAAACTCAGCCACATACCTTTCTTGGCTCACACCTTGAACCTGGTGGTGCAGTGCTTCCTCAAAAATTATCCGGAGTTAACAGCCCTGCTCCAGAAGGTGCGAAGACTGTGCGCGCACATCCGCCGGTCGCCTGTACACTCCGTTCGTATGCAGAAGCTGTAGCGATTGCTCCACCTTCCCAACCACCGCCTCATTATCGACATTGCAACAAGGTGGAACTCCACCCTGCACATGGTGGAGCGGCTGTGCGAGCAGAGGCAGGCCATAATGCATTTGTGGGAGGATACACGGCCAGGTACTTTGAGAGCAGACATGGAGTTGACGGTGTGCAGTGGTCGAAGCTGAAAGACCTCTGTAAAGTTCTTCAGTGTTTTGAGGAATGCACACGGCTGGTAAGTGCAGACGACGCCATCCTAAGCATGAGCATCCCACTTATGCGTCTGCTCATGCAAACTTTGACGCACCTTAAGGAGCAGGCTTCTGCAGCCAATGTTGATTAGGAGGAAGAGGAGGAGGGAATCCTTGATGACATCAGCCATTGTCTGCTCAGGGACCTCTCCTGGACGAGGTGGAGGAAGAAGAGGAGGAGGAGGAGGAGGATGATGGGGATGATTACTTAGGGGAGGAGGATGCATCTCGTGGGGCAAGTGAAAATGTTGGCGTGGCAAGGTCTGGTACAGGGTTTGTGCGTGACTGGAGGGATGTGGATTTGCCAGAAAGTGCTCCTCCAACCAGCACTCGCAGTGCATCATTGACACCGGGAACATTGGCCCACATGTCAGATTATGCCTTGCAGATCCTAAAAAGGGACCCCCGCATTGCCAAAATGATGAATGATGACGACTACTGGTTGGCCAGCATCCTGGATCCACGCTATAAAGGCAAATTACAAAACATCATGCCACAGGAGAACCTTGACCTAATATTGGCTAATAAACAAGCAACTCTGGTAAATCGGTTGCTTGAGGCATTCCCAGCACAAAGCAGCGGTGATGGTTCTCACACGAGCCGTACGGGCTGGGTTCAGCTTGGCAGAGGTGTTCGTGGTGCACACAGCAGAAGTGGCGTTGGAGACAGGGGTTTCATGACAATGTTGTGGACTGATTTTTCAAGTACCGCTCACACAACTGGTAATACTGCATCGATGGAAAGTGACAGGAGACAGCAGTTGTCAACTATGGTTACAAACTACTTTTCCTCCCATATCGATGTTCTCCCACACAGGTCATTCCCCTTTGACTATTGGGCCACTAAACTGGACACCTGGCCTGAATTGGCACAATATGCCTTACAGGAGCTCGCTTGCCCAGCTGCAAGTGTGCTATCGGAAAGAGTCTTCAGTGCAGCTGGATCAATCCTGACAGAAAAAAGGACCCGTCTGTCAACCCAAAATGTGGATGATCTAACCTTCATTAAAATGAACCACGCATGGGTTTCCAAGGATTTTGTCCCACCTTCCCCTGATGACACATAGGGTGACAGAAAAATGGCTTGCTTTGGTCGACCTCTTCCTGGGACTTGACCTATTTCACCTTTTGCATCAGCTGAATGTCCAACATCAACATATGCCACTTTCTAAAACTCCCTAACTGTGCTGCCTCCCCCGCCCATGGCCGTGGTCACCACCTAGCGCACGACACCGTGCGAGTGCCGTTGCCCTGGACAGGTGGGTAGGCCGACTCTTGGGCGCGGGCACTGGCACAGGGTCCCTCATAGTGCAATCAAGTGTCTCTGACGGTGGTGGTGCACACCCGCCGTCAGACACACCGCCATACTATGAGGGGCCCAGTGCCAGTACCGACGCCCACGAGGGGGCCCCCCTTGCTTGGGCAGGGCCCCAGCATTTGCAATCTTTACCTCTCCCTGCTCCTCCGCTGTGTAGTCTGGGCCGTCAAATCCATACTGGGCCTAACACCGTCTGAGCCTGCCTCCTGATGTATAGACATATATTTTGAATGTGTACGCTATCCATACATGTTATCTGGGGATACGGTACCCTTTCTCACCTTTGTGCAATCACTTGCAATCTATACTGGGCCTAACACCATCTGAGCCTGCCTCCTGATGTATAGACATATATTTTGAATGTGTACGCTATCCATACATGTTATCTGGGGATACGGAACCCTTTCTCACCTTTGTGCAATCACGTGCAATCCATACTGGGCCTGACACCGTCTGAGCCTGCCTCCTGATGTATAGACATATATTTTGAATGTGTATGCTATCCATACATGTTATCTGGGGATAGGGAACCCTTTCTCACCTTTGTGCAATCACATGCAATCCATACTGGGCCTGACACCATCTGAGCCTGCCTCTGATGGATAGACATATATTTTGAATGTGTACGCTATCCATACATGTTATCTGGGGATACGGAACCCTTTCTCACGTTTGTGCAATCACGTGCAATCCATACTGGGCCTGACACCATCTGAGCCTGCCTCCTGATGTATAGACATATATTTTGAATGTGTACGCTATCCATACATGTTATCTGGGGATACAGAACCCTTTCTCACCTTTGTGCAATCACGTGCAATCCATACTGGGCCTGACACCGTCTGAGCCTGCCTCCTGATGTATAGACATATATTTTGAATGTGTACGCTATCCATACATGTTATCTGGGGATACGGAACCCTTTCTCACCTTTGTGCAATCACGTGCAATCCATACTGGGCCTAACACCGTCTGAGCCTGCCTCCTGATGTATAGACATATATTTTGAATGTGTACGCTATCCATACATGTTATCTGGGGATACGGTACCCTTTCTCACCTTTGTGCAATCACGTGCAATCCATTTTGGGCCTAACACCGTCTGAGCCTGCCTCCTGATGTATAGACATATATTTTGAATGTGTACGCTATCCATACATGTTATCTGGGGATACGGAACCCTTTCTCACCTTTGTGCCATCACGTGCAATCCATACTGGGCCTAACACCGTCTGAGCCTGCCTCCTGATGTATAGACATATATTTTGAATGTGTACGCTATCCATACATGTTATCTGGGGATACGGAACCCTTTCTCACCTTTGTGCAATCACGTGCAATCCATACTGGGCCTGACACCGTCTGAGCCTGCCTCCTGATGTATAGACATATATTTTGAATGTGTACGCTATCCATACATGTTATCTGGGGATACGGAACCCTTTCTCACCTTTGTGCAATCATGTGCAATCCATACTGGGCCTGACACCGTCTGAGCCTGCCTCCTGATGTATAGACATATATTTTGAATGTGTACGCTATCCATACATGTTATCTGGGGATACGGAACCCTTTCTCACCTTTGTGCAATCTCGTGCAATCCATACTGGGCCTGACACTGTCTGAGCCTGCCTCCTGATGTATAGACATATATTTTGAATGTGTACGCTATCCATACATGTTATCTGGGGATACGGAACCCTTTCTCACCTTTGTGCAATCACGTGCAATCCATACTGGGCCTAACACCGTCTGAGCCTGCCTCCTGATGTATAGACATATATTTTGAATGTGTACGCTATCCAAACATGTTATCTGGGGATACGGAACCCTTTCTCACCTTTGTGCAATCACATGCAATCCATACTGGGCCTGACACCGTCTGAGCCTGCCTCCTGATGTATAGACATATATTTTGAATGTGTACGCTATCCATACATGTTATCTGGGGATACAGAACCCTTTCTCACCTTTGTGCAATCACGTGCAATCCATACTGGGCCTAACACCGTCTGAGCCTGCCTCCTGATGTATAGACATATATTTTGAATGTGTACACTATGCTATCCATACATGTTATCCAGGGATACGGAACCCTTTCTCACCTTTGTGCAATCTCGTGCATTCCATACTGGGCCTGACACTGTCTGAGCCTGCCTCCTGATGTATAGACATATATTTTGAATGTGTACGCTATCCATACATGTTATCTGGGGATATGGAACCCTTTCTCACCTTTGTGCAATCACGTGCAATCTATACTGGGCCTAACACCGTCTGAGCCTGCCTCCTGATGTATAGACATATATTTTGAATGTGTACGCTATCCATACATGTTATCTGGGGATACGGAACCCTTTCTCACCTTTGTGCAATCACGTGCAATCCATACTGGGCCTAACACCGTCTGAGCCTGCCTCCTGATGTATAGACATATATTTTGAATGTGTACGCTATCCATACATGTTATCTGGGGATACGGAACCCTTTCTCACCTTTGTGCAATCACGTGCAATCCATACTGGGCCTGACACCGTCTGAGCCTGCCTCCTGATGTATAGACATATATTTTGAATGTGTACGCTATCCATACATGTTATCTGGGGATACGGAACCCTTTCTCACCTTTGTGCAATCATGTGCAATCCATACTGGGCCTGACACCGTCTGAGCCTGCCTCCTGATGTATAGACATATATTTTGAATGTGTACGCTATCCATACATGTTATCTGGGGATACGGAACCCTTTCTCACCTTTGTGCAATCTCGTGCAATCCATACTGGGCCTGACACTGTCTGAGCCTGCCTCCTGATGTATAGACATATATTTTGAATGTGTACGCTATCCATACATGTTATCTGGGGATACGGAACCCTTTCTCACCTTTGTGCAATCACGTGCAATCCATACTGGGCCTAACACCGTCTGAGCCTGCCTCCTGATGTATAGACATATATTTTGAATGTGTACGCTATCCAAACATGTTATCTGGGGATACGGAACCCTTTCTCACCTTTGTGCAATCACATGCAATCCATACTGGGCCTGACACCGTCTGAGCCTGCCTCCTGATGTATAGACATATATTTTGAATGTGTACGCTATCCATACATGTTATCTGGGGATACAGAACCCTTTCTCACCTTTGTGCAATCACGTGCAATCCATACTGGGCCTAACACCGTCTGAGCCTGCCTCCTGATGTATAGACATATATTTTGAATGTGTACACTATGCTATCCATACATGTTATCCAGGGATACGGAACCCTTTCTCACCTTTGTGCAATCTCGTGCATTCCATACTGGGCCTGACACTGTCTGAGCCTGCCTCCTGATGTATAGACATATATTTTGAATGTGTACGCTATCCATACATGTTATCTGGGGATATGGAACCCTTTCTCACCTTTGTGCAATCACGTGCAATCCATACTGGGCCTAACACCGTCTGAGCCTGCCTCCTGATGTATAGACATATATTTTGAATGTGTACGCTATCCATACATGTTATCTGGGGATACGGAACCCTTTCTCACCTTTGTGCAATCACGTGCAATCCATACTGGGCCTAACACCATCTGAGCCTGCCTCCTGATGTATAGACATATATTTTGAATGTGTACACTATGTTATCCATACATGTTATCCGGGGATACGGTACCCTTTCTCACCTTTGTGCAATCACGTGTAATCCATACTGGGCCTGAGAACGGCTGGCGAGCTGTTAAGCAAGCTACAGCACCTGTGGTTTGCACACGTAAGTTTTTCATTTTTTTAGGAATGACGGTTAGGCCTAATTCCAGAACTGCGGTTGACCTGCACTTACTGGGAAATCATCGTTCGTGGGTAATAATTGTAATCACAGATCCCCATCACTAACGTTGTTCAGCGGGTTATCTGCACCTGTAAGCGACAAATGCTGGCCTTTTCAGTGTAGCGCACATGCAGCCACGGACATGTAAGGGCATGACACACCAGTTATTGGCCAATCTCATGTGCCAGAGCCTCACGTGTCCCTCTAGTAAGCCGGACTCGGACCGCGGGGCATGACGGAGTCTCGTTCGTTAACGGAATTAAGCTTGCAATGTGTGCATCTGTTCTGTAGCTTGCATGGTTGAGGTTTCCCAGGTGGAGTCGAATTAAACCGTAGGCTCCACTCCTGGTGGTGCCCTTCTGGACATTCCTTTAAGGTTCAGCTTTGCAACCATACTGCCCACGTAAAACAAACACTTTGCCTTCATGAACGCTGTTTGGAGGGTCATGACTTGTGGGAATAACGCCGCCCAATCAGTTAACCTGCTAGAGAGATCCTTCGTTGCTCCCAAGCATGACATCACACTCCCTAGGAGGAAGGTAATGCCACTGTGGCGACCGTACTCCTGGGGGCGACACAAGTGCACTGATGCCCAGCCACTGCTCGATGAATCTGCTGGTACATTGACCCAGACCACTACATTCCCATCGCACGCTACACGGCCTGAATCTGACCCTGATGAAACTCAGGTTACCCTTCCCATATACAGTTCCATCTTACACGGTGACAAAGAGGAAGCTGCAGATGAAAGTGCAGGTTCGGCCCACCCGCCATCAGACACACCACCGTACTATCAGGGGCCCTGTGCCAGTGCCGTCGCCGACGAGTGGGCCCCCCCTGCTTGCTCAGGATCACAGCACTTGCAAGGTTGAAATACTGTGCAGTGAGATGGAAGATGGGAACGACGAGGAGTCCAGACTAGTACAGGGATTCCCTAGCGAGGAGACTTATTTCATTGTTTTCAATGTTGGGACAGCAATTTTTGGGGAGCACTATACTCTGGAAAATGATAGATGGGGCCCACCATACACTGGAACATTCCAAAGGTGAACATCAGATACTGGAGCAGCATTTACAGGGCCCATTATACAGTAGAGCATTAGAAATGGGGCCCATTATGTTTGGAGCATTATTTGGGCCCATAAGACAGTGGAGCTTCATCCATGGGGACCAACATATACTGTAGCATTATGTGGAGCTCATCATATACTGTTTCAAACATTATATGGGACCAATGATTCTGTATAGAGAAATAGATGGGCCTTGTCATGAGCTGTAAAAAGTGAAGTATTTTTCATTGTACTATACCGCTATTTCTCTGCCGTATCGGAGCATGATGAGTTGTGGTATGTGTTAAAGGGGCACTCTTTCGCCCAGGGCACATGAAAACCTGGAGCCAGCCCTCCCCCCCACAACTGTAGCCAAATAACCCCCATTTTTCAGTGCGTTACTTGTATTATGAAGTTAATTAAGGTTGATAAGCTTAAGTAAGAAGAATTGATGCTTTTGGCATTCAAATGGGCACTGTTGATGTGTTTCCTGTCCTCCTCTCACTGCCGACTTTTATTCCCCATTGACTTACATTGGGTTTCGTGTTTCGGGACGACCCCGACTTTTCCCTATAATCGGATGATCTTGCTCGACCCGACTTTTGGAAAAGTCGGGTTTCACGAAACGAAACGCGACCCTAAAAAACCAAAAGTCGCTCAACTCTACTACCAACCTCTCCGATTTTCTGGACTTAGCTTGTATTTTTGTTTTTTCCTCCTTCGGTGACTCATTCATAACAGAATCACCAGCCATACCGCAGATCCTAGGGTACTCAATAGCAGGAAAGAATTGTAAAAAAAAAAAAAAAAAAAAACAGTTTGTCAGAATATTTTTTTTTTGTGTATATTTTTTCCTCTAAGTCTCTGAGGCCGCAGGGGGAATTTTTTTTTTCTTTCTCAATGGAAATGAAGTAATTGTCTGATCGTGTGGAGCAGCTCACTGCTGAAGTGCGGGGAATTTCCGTCTATCTTGCTCATTCACATGCTGCTGAACCAAAGATCCCTATTCCTGATGTGTTTTTTGGGGATCGGTCTAAATTTTTGAATTTTAAGAATAATTGTAAATTATTTTTTGCCTTGAAGCCTAACTCGTCGGGGAGCTCTGCGCAACAGGTTAAAATTGTCTTCTCTTTGCTGTGCGGCGATCCCCAGGATTGGGCGTTTTCTTTGAAACCTGATGATCCTATTCTTACTAATGTGAACGCATTTTTTCAAGCCTTGGGGTTGTTGTATGTTGAACCTAATGCTATTGATCAGGCTGAAAAGGCCGTGTTGGCATTGAGCCAGGGTCAGGATTCTGCAGAGTTGTACTGTCAAAAATTCCAAAAGTGGGCGGTCCTTACTACCTGGAATGATAATGCCTTGGCAGCTCTCTTTCGGAAGGGTTTGTCAGAAACCGTAAAAGATACTATGGTGGGATTTCCTGTTCCCTCTGGTCTTGACGATTCTATGTCATTAGCCATTCAGGTTGATCGGCGTTTGCGTGAACGCAAAACCGCACGAGAGGTGTTGCCACATGTTGATCAAATGTCTGAACCTATGCAATGTGATAGAGTTTTGTCTGGGGCTCAGCGTCAGGAGTTCAGAAGGCGTAATAAGTTGTGTTTCTTCTGTGGTGATGCCTCGCATATCATTTCTGTCTGCCCTAAACGAGAGAAACGTTTTGCACACACATTTGCTGTGGGTAGTGTTCAACCTAAGTTTCTTCTAGCAATTCTCTTGATGGTCAGGGGTGACCCGCATTACCACCTGGGTCCAAAACTGAGGTTTATTCTTCGCCAAAGGAGTATCATCAATACCCCTCAAAGGGATAGGCATCCGCAGAGGTGTCAGGAAATCCACAACGTTTAGCAAAATCCAAGTCCATCAGGTTCAGAGCTGCTCCCGAATCCACAAAAGCCTTAGCGGAAAATGTGGACAGGGAGCAGCTCTGAACCTGATGGACTTGGATTTTGCTAAACGTTGTGGATTTCCTATGACACCTCTGCGGATGCCTATCCCTTTGAGGGGTATTGATGATACTCCTTTGGCGAAGAATAAACCTCAGTTTTGGACCCAGGTGGTAATGCGGGTCACCCCTGACCATCAAGAGAATTGCAGATTTTTGGTGTTGCATAATTTGCATGATACCATTGTTCTTGGGTTTCCCTGGTTGCAAATCCATAATCCAGTTTTGGATTGGAAATCTGTGTCTGTGGTGAGCTGGGGTTGTCGGTGTGCCCTTAGTGATGCTCCTGTTTTCTCAACCTCTCCCCAGTCGCATGAAGTTCCTGACTATTTGGCTGATTTTTATGATGTATTTAGTGAGAATGAGTCTGCGTCTTTGCCTCCTCATACTGTAGGAGTTATGACTGTGCAATTGAACTGAGCCCGGGGTGTAAATTTCCCAAGGGTCGACTTTTCAATTTATCTGTACCCGAGCACGAGGCTATGCGATCCTATATTAAGGAGTCGTTGGAGAAGGGTCATATTAGACGATCCTCTTCACCATTAGGTGCTGGGTTTTTTTTTCGTGGCTAAGAAAGATGAGTCATTAAGGCCTTGTATTGACTATCGTTCCCTCAACAAAATTACTGTTAAATATCAGTATCCGTTACCCCTGATTTCTGATCTATTCTCCAGAGTTAAAGGTGCTTGCTGGTTTACAAAGCATGACCTCAGGGGAGCATATAATCTTATTCGCATTAAGCATGGGGATGAATGGAAGACGGCGTTTAATACTCCGGAGGGACATTTTGAGTACCTGGTGATGCCTTTTGGGCTCACTAATGCCCCATCTTTCTTCCAGTGCTTCATGAATGATATTTTCTGAGACTTGGTGGATAAATTTTTGATCATCTATCTGGATGATATTTTGATCTTTTCCAAGGATTGGGACTCTCATGTGGAACATGTTCAGACTGTGTTCCGGATTTTGAGGGAGAATTCCCTGTATGTCAAAGGATCGAAATGCCTTTTTGGTGTACAGAGGATTTCATTTTTGGGATTTATTTTGTCTCCGTTAACTATTGAAATGGACCCGGTCAAGGTACAGGCTATTTATGATTGGGTTCAGCCCACTTCTTTGAAGGCCCTCCAGAAGTTTTTGGGTTTTGCTAATTTTTATCGTAAATTTATAGCTAATTTTTCTGGTATTGCCAAACCATTGACTGATTTGACTAAGAAGGGTGCTGATGTGCTGAATTGGTCTCCGGAGGCTGTTTCTTCCTTTCAGGAGCTGAAGTGAAGGTTCACTTCTGCTCCGATTTTGCGGCAACCTGATGTCTCACTCCCGTTTCAGGTAGAGGTGGACGCTTCTGAGATTGGTGCAGGAGCTGTTTTGTCCCAAAAGGATCCTGTAACATCTAAAATGAATCCCTGTGCTTTCTTTTCCCGAAAGTTCTCCCCATCTGAACGTAACTATGATGTGGGGAATCGGGAACTGTTAGCCATGAAATGGGCATTTGAGGAGTGGAGACATTGGTTGGAGGGAGCTAAACATCAAGTCGTGGTCCTTACTGACCACAAGAATTTGATTTACCTGGAGTCGGCCAAACGCTTGAATCCTAGACAGGCTAGGTGGGCCTTGTTTTTCACATGTTTTGATTTTGTGGTCTCTTTTCTTCCGGGCACTAAGAATGTCAAGGCAGACGCCCTCTCTAGGAGTTTCTTTGCTGATTCTCCTGTTGTGACCAAGCCTGCTACCATCTTAGGTGAGGGGGTAGTTCTTTCTGCCATCTCGCCCGATTTGAGACGTGCTCTGGAAGAGTTTCAGGAGGACAAATTTGAGCATTGTCCCATTGGAAAATTGTATGTTCCTGACCAGTGGAGGAAGAGAGTGATGTCTGAAGTTCATTGCTCTGCATTGGCTGGTCATCCAGGTATTTTTGGTACTAGAGATTTGGTGAGTCGGTCTTTTTGGTGGCCCGCCTTGTCTCATGATGTCAGGAATTTTGTGCAGTCCTGTGGGACTTGCTCTCGGTCTAAACCTTGTTCTCGCTCTAGTGGGTTGTTGATGCCTTTGCCGGTGCCCAGGAGGCCATGGACCCATATTTCAATGGATTTTATCTCTGATATGCCTGTCTCTCAGAGAATGACTGTTATTTGGGTGATTTGTGATAGATTCTCTAAGATGGTCCATCTTGTACCACTCCCTAAGTTGCCATCTTCCTAAGAGTTGGTGCCCTTGTTTTTGCAACAGGTGGTTCGCTTGCACGGGATTCCTGATAACATTGTATCTGACAGAGGAGTTCAGTTTGTGTCTAGATTTTGGAGGACTTCCTGTTCCAAGCTGGGAATTCAGTTGTCCTTCTCCTCTGCGTTTCACCCTCAGTCCAATGGGCAGACGGAGATAACAAACCAGACTTTCGAGCCGTATTTGAGATGTTTTATTTCTGCTGATCAGGATGATTGGGTTTCATTTTTGCCCTTGGCCGAATTTGCTTTAAATAATAGAGCTAGTTCTGCCACTTTGATGTCACCTTTTTTTTGTAACTTTGGGTTTCATCCTCGATTTTTTTCAGGGCAGGTGGAGCCTTCTGCCTGCCCAGGTGTTGACACTGTGGTGGAGAGAATGCACCAGATCTGGGACCAAGTGGTGGATAAGTTGTCTCTCCCCCAGGAAAAAGCCCAGCGGTTTTCCAACCGGCATAGGACCATTGGTCCCCAGTTTAAGGTGGGTGATATGGTTTGGTTGTCATCAAAGAATATCGCTATGAAGGTGGCTTCTCCAAAATTTAAACCTAGATTTATTGGACCTTACAAGATTTTGGAGATTCTTAATCCAGTCTCTTTTCGATTGGCTCTTCCTGTTACATTTAAGATCCATAACGTGTTTCATAAGTCTCTGTTAAAGAGGTTTGTTGAGCCAGTAGTTCCTGTGGTGGCACCTCCTGACCCGGTATTGGTTGAAGGTAATGTGGAATATGAGGTTGAGAAGATACTGGATTCTTGCCTGGCTAGACGGAGACTCCAGTATTTGGTTAAATGGAAGGGTTATGGCCAGGAGGATAATTCTTGGGTCACTGCATCCGATATTCATGCCGAAAGATTGGTTCATGCCTTTCATCGGGCCCATCCTGATCACCCTGGTGGCGTGGATGAGGGTTCGGTGACACCTCCTCAAGGGGGAGGTACTGTTTGAGTTCATTTTCCCCTTCACCGTCGATGTCTGATGAACTCCCTCTTCTGGTGAAGGAAGGTAGTGAGGCTGATTACCAAACACCTGATCTGGTAGATGATGACTGGGTAACAGGAACTGCTGACTGGATATAAGGCAGCCGACGCCCTTCTGAGTCGCTGGTGATTTCTCTGCTGGATTCTTGGAGACCAGTCTGATTCCTGCTTCCCAAATATAAGTTTTTGCTCTGCTATTGAACTTATTAGTTTTGTTTTGTTTACCTTGTTTTTTGGAGTTCAGCCATCCCCGGTCGGGGGTGTGCTGAGTTCCATTTTTGTCTCTGATCAGTTTGTCTCTTTGCTCTGTCTTCAGAATTTACCTGAGTGCTGATATAGTCATTTTGAAGTCCTAGCGACTTCAGGGCCTCTTTTTCCTATCAGACGGTTGGGCCATTTTTTGGTAGGGTTTTTTGCGGATTGCAGACAGCAGCTTTTCTATCCTGTCCTTTTTAGTTAGCTTGGGCCCCATCGTTTGCTCAACCTATCTTTCTATCTGTGTTAGTGTTTTCATCTTGCTTCACCGTCATTATATGCTGGGGGCTGCCTATTGCTTTGGGGTCTGCTCTGGGGCAGTTTAGATTTCCCCTTTCTTTCTTTAAGCCTGTTTAGTTCTCCGGCTGTGATTGAGGGATCTAGGGCATCGTAGGAACCCCCCACAGCTACTGTTAGTTGTTGTGGATAGGATCAGGGGTCTGCAATTCGATTGCTACCAACCTCTCCGGTTTTCTGGACTTAGCTTGTATTTTTGTTTTTTCCTCCTTCGGTGACTCATTCATAACACAGACCCTGATGAAAGTCAGGTGCCCCTTCCCGCATACTATGCCACCTTACACAGTGACACAGAGGAAGGTGCACATGAAATTGAAGAGGAGGTGATTGATGACCCAGTTGTTGCCCCAGATTGGCATCCATTGGGGGAAGAGGGTGCCACTGCCAATAGCTCAGAAGAGGAGGAGGAGGATCCGCAGCAGGCAACGACATCGCAACCAAAAGAGTTGCAAGACAGCTTGGCCAGACGGTCAAATTAGCAGAGTGTGCAAGGTCTCAAAATGTCTTCCATAGTAGAAGAAGCGCAGTGTGGCACTTTTTTGAACAAATTCCTAATGATCAGGCAAAGGTTATCTGTAAGAAGTGCGCAAAGACTTTTAGCCGAGGGAAAAATCTGAGAAATTTGAATACCAGTTGCATGCTTAGACATTTAACCACCATGCATTTGCAAGCGTGGACGGACTACCAAACCTCACGTACCACATGTGTACCTGCTCCGAATGAAGGTAGTCAGCAACGCTACATCGCTTCCCCCACTGTTAGCCCACCGGTTAGCACACCACCAGCAGCAAATGTCGAGGTGTCGTCGCAAGGGCAAAGCAGTCATGGAATCACAATGTTATTGCTACGAAAGACTGAATCTAGGCCATCAGCAACACCACCAACACCATCACCTACCCTCTCTCAGTCCGCCATGTCCACCGCTAGTTCCACCATATGCAGCTCTCAAGTCCAGCTCACCCTACCAGAGACTCTGCGCAGGACAAGAAAGTACTCATCCTCTCATCCGCGTACACTGGCTTTGAGCACCCACGTTGCCAAACTAATCTTGTTAGAGATGATGTCCTACCGGTTGGTTGAAAGCAAAGCTCATGGCCTACGCAGTACCATGCTATGACCTAACCAGTCGGCACTTCTTTTCACGAAAAGCCATCCCAGCCCTCCACGTGCATGTGAAAGACCGCATTGTCCATGCACTCAAGCAATCAGTGAGTGGAAAGGTGCACCTCACGACAGATGCAGGGTCTAGTAGGCATGGCCAGGGCCATTACGTGTCCATCACTGCGCACTGGGTTAATATGGTGGATGTAGGGTCCACAGGGGACAGCGGCGGTGGGACAGTGCTGCTTAGCCCACGGTATAGGAAACAGTTGGCTGTAGGCGTTCTACCCTCCTCCTCCTCCAGAAGCGAAAGCTCGTCCACTGAGCGCTGTCGCATGAGCACTCCATCCGCAGCTGCCAGTGTTGCACACGAGGTGTCCCACTATCGAACAGCTAGTGGTAAGCGTCAGCAGGCTGTGTTGAAGATGATGTGTTTGGGCGACAACAGACACACCGCTGAGGTACTGGCCTACTACTTGCAGCGACAAACTGAGTCATGGCTGGGCAGTCTACATCTTGAGGCAGGCAAGGTAGTTAGTGATAACGGTCGGAATTTTGTGGCAGTCATAGCCCTTTCAAAACTCAGACACATACCTTGCCTGGCTCACACCTTGAACCTGGTGGTGCAGTACTTCCTCAATAATTATCCGGAGTTAACACCCCTGCTCCATAAGGTGCGTAGACTGTGCTTGCACATCCGCCAGTCGCCCGTACACTCCAGTCGTATGCAGAAGCTGCAGCGATTGCTCTACCTTCCCAAGAACCACCTAATTATCGACGTTGCAACAAGGTGGAACTCCACCCTGCACATGGTTCAGAGGCTGTAATTCACTTGTGGGAGGATACACGGGCAGGCAGTTTGCAGGCAGACATGGAGTTGTCTGGTGTGCAGTGGTCGAAGCTGAAAGACCTCTGTAAAGTCCTTCAATGTTTTGAGGAATGCACATGGCTGGTAAGCGCAGACACCGCAATCATAAGCATGAGCATCCCACTTATGCGTCTGCTCATGCAAGCTTTGACGCACATTAAGGAGCAGGCATCTGCAGCCGAGGAGGAAGAGGAGGAGGGAAGCCTTGCTGACAGTCAGCCATTGTCTGCTCAGGGAAGTCTCGTGGATGAGGTCGAGGAAGAAGAGGAAGAGGAGGAGGATGATGGGGATGATTATTTTGGGGAGGAGGATGCTTCTGCGGGGGCAAGAAAAAATGTTGGAGTGGCAAGGTCAGGTACAGGATTTGTGCGTGACTGGAGGGATATGGATTTGCCAGAAAGTGCTCCTCCACCCAGCAATCGCAGTGCATCATTGCCACCTGGAACATTGACCCACATGTCTGATTATGCCTTGTAGATCCTAAAAAGGGACCCCCACATTGCCAAAATGTTGAACGATGACGACTACTGGTTGGCCAGCATCCTGGATCCACGCTATAAAGGCAAATTCCAAAACATCATGCCACAGAAGAACCTAGAGCTAATAATGGCTAACAAACAAGCAACTCTGGTAAACCGTTTGTTTGAGGCATTCCCAGCACAGAGCAGCGGTGATGTTTTTCCAATGAGCCGTAGGGGGCAACATGGAAGACGTGTTCGTGGTGCACACAGCCGAAGTGGCGTTGTACACAGGAGTTTCATGACCATGTTGTGGACTAATTTTTCAAGTACCGCTCACACGACTGGTAATACTGCATCAATCAAAAGTGATAGGAAACAGCAGTTGTCAACTATGGTAACAAACTTCTTCTCCTCCCATATCGATGTTCTCCCTCACCGGTCATTCCCCTTTGACTATTGGGCCAGTAAACTTGACACCTGGCCTGAATTGGCACAATATGCCTTACAGGAGCTCGCTTGCCCTGCTGCTAGTGTGTTATCTGAACGAGTTCAGTGCTGCTGGATCAATCCTGACAGAAAAAAGGACCTGTCCGTCGACTCAAAATGTTGATGATCTAACCTTCATTAAAATGAACCATGCATGGGTTTCAAAGGATTTTGTCCCACCCTCCCCTGCTGACACGTAGGTTGGCAGAAAAATGGCTTGCTTTTGTCCTCCTCTTCCAATGGCTTCTCCAATTACTCCATTTGCAGCTGCTGAATGTCCAATATCAACATATGACAATTTTTCCACCTCCCTAACTTGGCTGCCTCCCTCCACAGGGCCGGGGTCACCACCTGGCGCATGCACCCGTGCGAGTGCCGTTGCCCTGGACAGGTGGGTGGGCATACTGTTTGGCAACGGCACTGGCACAAGGTCCCTCATAGTAGAATCAAGTGTCTCTGACGGTGGGGGTGCACACCCGCCATCAGACACACCGGCGTACTATGAAGGGCCCTGTGCCAGTGCCGTTGCCAACAAGTGGGCCCCCCCTGCTTGCTCGGGATCACAGCACTTGCAAAGTTGAAATACTTACCTCTCCCTGCTCCACCGCCGTGACGTCTTCCGCGTTTCCTGATAGTGACATTCTGGTCAGAGAGCGTGATGACATCATGTCTGTACGCCCTCTGCCTAAACAGTCAAAGTGCAGTGAGATGGAAGATGGGGACGACGAGGAGTCCAGACTAGTACAGGAATTCCCTAGCAAGGAGACTTATTTAATTGTTTTCAATGATGGGACAGCTATTTTTGGGGAGCACTATACTCTGGAGAATGATATATGAGGCCCACCATACACTGGAGCATTCCAAAGGTGGACATCAGACACTGGAGCAGCATTTACAGGGCCCATAATGCACTGGAGCATTAGAAATGGGGCCCATTATATATGGAGCATTATTTGGGCCCATAACACAGTGGAGCTTCATCCATGGGGACCAACATATACTGTAGCATTATGTGGAGCTCATCATATATTGTTTCAAACATTATATGGGACCAATGATTCTGTATGGAGAAATATATGGGCCTCATTACTCTGTATAGCGCACTATGCGGTGGCCATAATACTGTATGGAGTAATATACTGTCCGTTTTTGGAGCTATTGGAGAATTTAAAATGGATATCAGTCATGAGATGTAAGAAGTGAAGTATTTTTCATTGTACTATACCGCTATTTCTCTGCCGTATCAGAGGATCATGAATTGTGGCATGTGTTAAAGGAGCCCATTGACACTCTTTGGCCCTGGGCCCATGAAAATCTGGAGCCAGCCCTACCCTCCCCACAACTTTAGCCAAATAACCCCCAGTTTTCAATGCCTTACTATTATTATAAAGTAAATTAAGGTTGACAAGCTTAAGTAATAAGAATTGATGTTTTTGGCATTAAAATGGGCACTGGAAGTGTGTTTCCTGTCCTCCACTCCCTGCCGATCTTAGTTCCCCATTGACTTGCATTTGGTTTCGTGTTTCAGTCGGCCTTCGACTTTTCACGATAATCGGCCGATTTCATTCGACCCGACTTTTGAGAAAGTCTGGTTTCATGAAACCCGACTCGACCCGAAAAAAAGCAAAGTCGCTCACCTCTAATTGCAGCGCAATTGAGTTCGGAGCAGAAGCTGCAGTTTAAGGACTGCCTTACACCTATGCTAACAAACTGCTGTCATCTGAACTGTTGTTATAGCCTTTGCCGTTAATGTACCATTTGTCTCCCCTGATTAACCCTTTATCTCCTGACTGTTTAATTATTTACCTCCCTGCGTTGAGTATTCCCCTGTAAATACACCTGTTAACCCTTGCTCTGTCTGCGTCCCTTCACTGCATCCTGCTTTCCCACTCGTATGATAACAAAACCAGTCCAGCAACTCCAATAAAAGAAAACTGTTAAACATGATCTCAGAAATGGCTCAGAGCTTAGCGGAGGGAAGCTCTCCAATTGGGAAAATAGTCTGAACCCACAAAGAACTATGTCTTCCAAGGATTAACATGGGACCTAAACCTAAGTACTACTTTTATTAGCTCAAAGTCACACACACACACACACACACACACACACACACTCACACACAGCTCACCTTGATGAGCTCATGTCAGGCAGATTGTGGGATGTGCTGGGTCTGTTAGAATTTTATGAGATCCACAGCTTACATGATATCTTCGCCTCTTAAGGTTCCATTGGGTAAATAATCATGATTTTACCATTATATAAAGATCAAACATGGCCTGGTTTGCATAATTTATTAGACAGTTTTTAAGTTGCAGTGTGAGCAAATGCATCACGTCCATCCCTTCGTTAAGACGCCGAATATATATCACGTATAATTATCAGACAGATGTAAACCCCAATATTCCTATCTTGGCCTAGGAAAAAGGCTGTTCCCGAAAGATGCTTTAATGACAAGAGTTATCTCTAAATGAATGTCCATTTTGGTATCTGGTTCCCAGAATAGATCTCTCTATCTTAATTAGCTGGACCCTACAGGAAATATCTGCTTCAAAAGAGGTTAAATCTTTATTTTTATATTTTCCTAGGTTTAATTACTTTCTCTCTCTCTAGGTCAATACCAGATGTTCAATGTGTAGCTCTATTTCAATGGAAGTTGAAGTGTCAGCTCTCCATTCCAGTTATAAGTAATTTTTCCACTTTCCCATATGCTCAATGTGAGGGGACGTGTATTATGGATTTCAATTTTCCTCTATAACAGTCACTAATCTTTTTAACACATGGAAATAAAGAATTTAGATGTGAAAAATGTACAGTTTTCATTTAGTTGCATAATAATTATGTTCACTAATAGTTTCCTAATAATTATGTACATACAGTAAATATTCTCTGAAGAAAAACAATATCTCACTTTTACTTTCTTAAATATTCAGGTTTCTTTTGGATTGACCGACAGCACTGTAGTTATTCAATAATACAATTTATAATAAAAATTACAAATTGCCAAATAATTGTGCACTTGATACACTGTGTGCAGCATTATTAGGCAAATGAGTATTTTGATCACATCATCCTTTTTATACATGTTGTCCTACTCCAAGCTGTATAGACTTGAAAGCCAACTGCCAATTATGTAAATCAGGTGATTTGCATCTCTGTAATGAGGAGGGGTGTGGTCTAATGACATCAAAACCCTATATAAGGTGTGCTTAATTATTAGGCAACTTCTTTTCCTTTGGCAAAATGGGTTAGCAGAGAGATTTGAGGAACTCTGAAAAGTCAAAAATTGTGAGATGTCTTCCAGAGGGATGCAGCAATCTTGAAATTGCCAAACTTTTGAAGTGTGATCACCGAACAATCAAGCGTTTTATGGCAAATATCCAACAGGGTCACAAGAAGCGTGTTGATAAAAAAGGCGCAAAATAACTGCCCATGAATTGAGGAAAATCAAGCGTGAAGCTGCAAAGATGCCATTTGCCACCAGTTTTGCCATATTTCAGAGCTGCAATGTTACTGGAATATCTAAAAACTCAAGGTGTGCCATACTCAGGGACATGGCTAAGGTAAGGAAGGCTGAAAAACAACCACCTTTCAACAAGAAACATAAGATAAAACATCAAGACTGGGCCAAGAAATATCTTAAGACTGATTTTTCTAAGGTTTTATTGACTGATGAAATGAGAGCGACTCTTGATTGACCAGATGGATGGGCCCGAGGCTGGATCAGTAAAGGGCAGAGAGCTCCACTCCGACTCAGACGCCAGCAAAAGCCCCAACTAACTTCCTACTAACACAGGAAAAGAAATATGATGTCATTGGAATCACTGAAACTTGGTGGGACGATACACATGATTGGAATACAAGACTAGAAGGATACAACTTATTTGCAAGAAACAGACTTGATAAACGAGGAGGAGGTGTCGCATTGTATGTTAGAAACGCATATATCTGCACAGAGATTGCAGCTTCAGAGACTGGGAGTTCTGTGGAAACTGTTTGGGTAAGAATACAAGGACAGAACAATGGAAAGGACACCATTGTAGGCATTTACTACAGGCCGCCTGTGCAAGCTGAAGATATGGATGAACTCTTTATGCATCAAATGGCCAAGTTCTCCAAAAAATATGACATAGTTGTCATGGGAGATTTCAACTATCCAGACATTTGTTGGGAATCTCTCTCAGGCAAAACTAACAGGTCAAGGAAATTCTTATCCTCTCTTGCTGACAACTTTATCTTCCAAAAGGTAGGGGAGAAAACAAGGGGAACTGCTACCTTGGATCTAATACTTATAAACAGGGAGGAAATGGTTGAGGAGGTAAAAGTGGCTGGGACCCTAGGAGGTAGCGACCATGCTATTTTAGAATTTTGGATAACTAGAGGCGGAAGACCTGTGAAGACTCAGACGTCAAGGTTAGATTTCAGAAAGGCAGATTTTAAGGGATTCAGAAAGAGAATTGGAGGGATCCAATGGCTGGATATCCTTACAGACAAAAATGTCCAGGAAGGATGGGAAATCTTGAAAAATGAAATTCTCAAAGCACAGTTGTTAACAATTCCGAAAAGAGGGAAGAATAGGAAGCATTTAAGGAAACCAGGATGGATGAACACAGAACTTAAGCACATGCTAAAAAGGAAGAAAAAAATGTTTCTAAAATGGAAAGAGGGAGGCATATCTAAAGAAGAATATAATGCTGTCTGCAGAACCTGCAGGGCACAAATCAGATTATCTAAGGCTGAAAATGAATTGAGGCTTGCAAGAGATGTCAAAAGCAATAATAAAGGATTTTGGGGATATGTCAAAAGTGAAAGAAAAGTCAAAGATGCCATAGGATTTTTACAGGATGAAAATGATGAAATGGTAAGACAGGATGTTGAGAAGGCTGAACTTTTAAATTCCTATTTTGCATCTGTTTTCTCTCAGAAAGGAAATGTAACATCAACTGTTCTTCACTGTCCTATTAAGGGAATAGAAGAATCTAGGATATCTATAAACAGAAAGATAGTGAGGAAACACTTAGCTAACCTAAATGAATTCAAGTCTCCAGGTCCAGATGAATTACACCCCAGAGTACTGAAGGAGATAGCAGAAGAAATTTTTGAACCCCTCTCCATAATCTTTGAAAATTCTTGGAGAACAGGAGAAGTGCCAGAAGACTGGAGAAGAGCAAATGTTGTTCCTATCTTCAAAAAGGGGAAAAAGGTGGACCCAGGCAACTATAGGCCGGTGAGTCTGACTTCTATACCAGGAAAGATCTTTGAACAAATTATTAAACAACATGTATGTCAGTACCTGGATAAGAATGAAGTGATTAAACAGAGTCAGCATGGGTTTGTAACTAATAAGTCATGTCAGACTAACTTAATTTACTTCTATGATGGAATCACTGATTGGGTGGATCAAGGAAATGCTGTAGATATAGTATATCTTGACTTCAGCAAAGCATTTGACAAAGTCTCTCATACAATCCTTATTGAAAAAATGACTAAGTATGGAATGGACAAGGCAACTGTTAGGTGGATTCATAACTGGCTAGTGATCGGACCCAAAGAGTGGTCGTAAATGGCTGCACATCCAGTTGGAAGAATGTCTCAAGTGGGGTACCACAGGGCTCTGTCCTGGGCCCTGTATTGTTCAACATCTTTATCAACGATTTAGATGAAGGAATTGAGGGTAAACTGATTAAATTTGCTGATGACACAAAGCTAGGAGGGATAGCTAATACTAGAGAAGAGAGAGAGAGGATTCAAAAAGATATAAATAAACTGGAAAAGTGGGCAGCAACTAACAGAATGGTTTTTAACAGGGAGAAATGCAAAGTACTACATCTGGGCAATAAAAATGAAAAAAGCATATACAGAATGGGAGGAATAGGGCTAAGTGACAGCACATGTGAAAAAGACTTGGGTATACTAATAGATCACAGACTGAATATGAGTCAACAGTATGATGCAGCAGCAAAAAAGGCAAATGCAATTCTAGGATGTATTAACAGAAGCATACAGTCTAGGTCACGTGAAGTCATTATTTCCCTCTACTCCTCTTTGGTCAGACCTCATCTGGAATATTGTGTCCAGTTTTGGGCACCACATTTTAAAAAAGACATCAACAAACTGGAGCAAGTCAGAAAAGAGCGACCAGAATGGTGACCGGTCTGCAAACCCTGTCTTATGAGGAAAGGTTGCAGGATTTGGGAATGTTTAGTTTGCAAAAGAGAAAACTGAGAGGAGACTTAATAGCTGTCTACAAATGTCTAAAGGGCTGTCACATTGTAGAAGGATCAACTTTATTCTCATTTGCACAAGGAAAGACTAGAAGCAATGGGATGAAACTGAATGGGAGGAGACAGATTAGATTTTAGAAAAATTTTTTTGACAGTTAGAGTGATCAATGAGTGGAACAGGCTGCCACGAGAAGTGGTGAGTTCTCCTTCAATGGATGTCTTCAAACAGAGGCTGGACAGACATCTGACTGGGATGATTTAGCAAATCCTGCTTTGAGCAGGGGGTTGGACCAGATGGCCCAGGAGGTCCCTTCCAACTCTACGATTCTATTCTATTCTATTCTAAGGTGGAGGTGGGGTACTGGTATGGGCTGGTATCATCAAAGATGAACTTGTGGGACCTTTTCGGGTTGAGGATGGGGAGAAGCTCAACTCCCAGACTGCCAGTTTCTGGAAGACACCTTCTTCAAGCTTTGGTACAGGAAGAAGTCAGTATCGTTCAAGAAAAACATGATTTTCATGCAGGACAATGCTCCATCACATGCATCCAAATACGCCACAGTGTGGCTGACCAGTAAAGGTCTAAAAGAAGAAAAATAATGACATGGCCCCCTTGTTCACCTGATCTGAACCCCATAGAGAACCTGTGGTCCCTCATAAAATGTGAGATATACAGGGAGGGAAAGCAGTACACCTCTCTGAACAGTGTCTGGGAGGCTGTGGTGGCTGCAGCACGCAATGTTGATCGTAAACAGATCAAGCAACTGACAGAATCTATGGATGGAAGGCTTTTGAGTGTCATCGCTAAGAAAGGTGGCTATATTGGTCACTGATTTTTTTTGTTTTGTTTTTGAATGTCAGAAATGTTTATTTCTAAATTTTGTGTTCCTCTATTGGTTTACCTGGTGAAAATAAACAATTGAGATGGGTATATATTTGTTTTTTATTAAGTTGCCTAATAATTCTGCACTGTAATAGTTATCTGCACAAACAGATATCATCCTAAGCCAAATCTAAAAAAAACCCACTCCAACTTCCAAAAATATTAAGCTTTGATATCTGAGTCTTTTGGGTTGATTGAGAACTTAGTTGTTATTCAATAATAAAAAGAATCCTCTCAAATACAACTTGCCTATTATTTCTGCACACAGTGTATATAGCTTAATTAAACAATGTTAATCTAAGTTTGTCAACATTTTTTGTCTAAAACTCCCCTTCAAAATGCTAAGAAGCAGAAATTCTCATCTGCTCCAGTAAGTTTTTCTACTATGTTAACATTGTTCAGTCTTTGTCGAGTTTCTGCTTGTGCAAATTCATCTGAATCTTAAAGAGGCTGGTCTGGGGACAAACAATCTAATGATACCAAAAGATTTCCCGCTAGTGAAACTTATGGCTCCAATTCAAAAGTTTCAATGGGGCCCCCAATTATTTCAAGTCTTTAATAGTATTGGTCCAGTTGCCACAGAGGTATTGCACCTCATCCAGAGGTGTGGTACCCCACTTTCAGGTAAGGAGGGAGCACCACCCAGGACTCTAACACCTGTACCCAACACACACTACAGAAGCAGGCACCCTGGATGTACCCTACAGGTGGGTGATCTCATCCTTGGCTGGGTAGGAAAGGGTGTTGGGAGGTGGGTGGAGCTAGTAGGAAGAGAGCAGGAGAGGACAGTTCAGTTCAGTCAGAACGTGAGGAGGAAGTGAAAGTGGAGAGACATGTGTGAAGCACCTCCCTGTCAGGAGGAGCTGCAGAAAGGAAAGGGACAGAAGGAAGCTCCTGGAGAGAAGGGATCCTAGAGGCATGGCACAGCAACCATAATGCCCGTGGGGCTCGTTCCACACCGACTAACAATGGGTGGATGGATCAGGTCGCAGTAAGGTACTGGCCCCCTAGTCCAATGGAATAATACATACATAATAACATAGTAACATAGTCAGTAAGGCCGAAAAAAGACATTAGTCCATCCTGTTCAGCCTATAAAATTCTGTCAGAATAAATCCCCAGATCTACATCCTTCTAAAGAACCTAGCAATAACTGTAAGATACAATATTGTTACGCTCCAGGAAGACATCCCGGCCTCTCTTGAACTCTTCGACTGAGTTCGCCATCACCACCTCCTCAGGCAGGGAATTCCAGATTCTCACTGCCCTAACAGTAAAGAATCCTCTTCTATGTTGGTGGAAAAGCCTTTTCTCCTCCAGACACAGAGAATGCCCCCTTGTGACCGTAACCTTCCTTGGTATAAACAGATCCTCGGAGAGATATTTGTATTGTCCCCTTATATACTTACACGTGGTTATTAGATCGCCCCTCAGTCCTCTTTTTTTCTAGACTAAATAATCCTAATTTTGCTAATCTCTCTGTGTATTGTAGTTCCTCCATCCCCTTTATTAATTTTGTTGCCCTCCTTTGTACCCACTCTAGTTCCATTATATCCTTCCTGAGCACCGTTGCCCAAAACTGTACACAGTACTCCATGTGCGGTCTACCCAGAGATTTGTACAGAGGCAGTGTAATTCTCTCATCATGTGTATCCAGACCTCTTTTAATGCACCCCATGATCCTGTTTGCCTTGGCAGCCGCTGCCTGGCACTGGCTGCTCCAGGTAAGTTTATCATTAACTAGGATCCCCAAGTCCTTCTCCATGTCAGATTCACCCATCATCAGACTCAACTGGCAAGCCGAAGGCAAAGGCACCTGAAGGTACCTCGACCACAAGCCACAGTTATCTTCTCTGGAAAGGCAGCCATAAGGGATGCAGAGAGAACGTCGCCCAACAAGGTCCGCAGTTGCTGGCCTGGGACACTGACTGTGAGGTGTTGGGCAGGAAGAGGAGTAGAAACCAGGACAGTGAGATGGCCAGGAAAGGCATACTCTGAAGGGAGTCCTTGGAAGGTGAAGCACAATCTACCTGGAGTAAGCCTTTGGAACTGTACCCAGCTGTGTCCTCTAATTATTCCTGCGTCACCCATCCAACTCTACTACATCTATCATCGCTACCTCTAACATCTACTTACCAACTGCCCTGGAACAAAGCTCTGCCTGTGGAGAGCAGCACCAACTTAAGCTGCATTACCATCAGTCCCAGAGGATCTGCTCTGCAGTGCTGGTCACCTCTGACCTGAAACCACAGGTGGCATCATGAACACTTTATCACAAGCTCTTTATAAATTTTATCATTCCTTGTAAATATCCCCTTTTATTGGTTGTAACAATACCGCCCCGGTGTCGATTGTCCCCACTGCCCTGGTGGGCGATCCACTTCAGTGTCCAGATGCGATTGCAAATCCTGTATCTACTGTAGCCTGCCTGATGCTGAATAAACTGATCAGGTGTTGACTACCTCCCAATAATCCCCAGATAACCGCTTCCTTATAACTTGCACAGCGGAATGGCCACAATCCCACCACTGCCTTGTAACAGACACATCAGCATCCTGCATTGCATAGCAACGAAATAACACCGCGCCCCATGTTCCCTGCGCAGTGAAATCTTTTGGAAATACGGCATCCCACATCCCCACACATCCAACTACTCCAGAATACAAATCTCCAAGAGATTAGAATGGTTTCCCTGTGCTCGTGGTAGCTCCACCTCCAATGTCAGGCCAATGGTGGCGCCTTTGAGCATAGCAGTGTCACACCAGACCCTAACCATTCCCAGGTGGGTGCACGTAACCATAATTCCTAACAGCAACACGGTCTTGAGTTAGGTGTTGAAAAATTATTGGCACTACTCACATTTATTAAACCCTGTCACACTGGGCATGTCACACACAAAATAACATTTTCAATCTGTGCTCCTTTTTAAATTGCAAATGGTCAGTGCTTGCCCTGCTAATTTCACCAGCTAAATAGTACAATATGTTAAACAAAAGATCTTTTTTATTTTCATTCCTTGTATGCGCCAGCAAAGCTTTTTAGACACATTACACAAATAGATTCATAGACCTTATACTAAAAACAGATGGAGATCATTTTTTAATTTTTTTAGTGTAGATCAGGGTTTTTATATTTTTGAGCTGTATGGCACAGTGTAGCAGGCTGCACTATTCCGTGTAGTCTATCAGTAGCAGAAAACATACAATACACTTCTCTATGTAGTTTTTTACAATGGATTTCAATCAGTGACAGATGACATTGTATTGCATCCATCACAGTCTTCTGTTAAACAAAGTTACTGGGAGCTTTCCTAGCATATGCGTTTAACAGAAGAAAAAATGCAGGAGTAAAAGAGCCAAGCTATCAGCCACCTGTCAGAGCTCGTAGTGAAACAAATATAGATATGTTTTTACTGGAAGGTTGTGATGGATGTCTGATGAATGACATGTATCACCAAATGGCATCTATGTTAAAACAAAAAAAACATACATACCTAAATATTCATCATATGTTTTGTAATAGATGTTGCAAGATTGTATTGAACTAGTATAAGAAATTGTGTTACTTAGAGAGCTTATGAACAGTGAAAGTGTCGAGGTAGCTATTTTGGGAGGGCTAAATTAACCCTTCACGGTTGAGCCAGTGATTTCCAAATTATTCCAGTGTTGCTAGCAACTCAAATGACCACACGGAGACTGGGGTCTCTGTACGGGAGGATCGAGGCAGATCACTAAGCCCCTTTATTTTAGTCACATCTTTTATAATCTTTTGCTTAATTATGCAAGGTTCTCAAGTACCAGTAGCATAATTTCACTTTATAAGCCAATAATATTGCAAGAAAACCGGAAACTACATATATGTCCGTACCTAGATAGCGTAGAAAGTAGTATAATGGCATATTCTTCAGAGTTTTACACCTCCACATCCCTTATCTTATACAGATGGGAACAGTCTGGTTTCATGACAGCCCATGCCAATTATAAAAATTTATCTTACAGCTACAAAAACGGAGAAACGAAACCTTACAGAGAATGGATAAAACGAAACTTCAACTCTGATTTTAGTATTAACCCTTCACATTCCCCCTAGATAAATTTTTTTAACACATATGCAGCATCAGAGGTGCTATCCCAAGCTAACAGCTTGAGGGTTACTGGTCTTCACATGACTGATGACGTGTTACCAGTCATGGCTGTCGCGGCGCACCCGTCCCCCCTGTATTCTGCAGTTCACGAATAACAATTTTTGATGACGGTGGTGGGGATCTTTTGTAGGTAGGCATGTGCTTGGCTTCAACATCTTCATCAAGTAGCCTTTTGAGATCGGTGCAGAGAAGAGCAGAGGCAACGACACCTTTGGTATCATCATTAGCTGTTTTGGTGCAGAATTACCTAATACATACAGAAATACACCAAAGAACAAGTTTTAGTATCACATATACAACAAGGATACAGGCAGCAATGTGTAACAAGCTTTGTAAGATCCCAGCTATCCAGCCCCCAATTCCCTTAAATCAATTGGCTTGATTGAGAAAGGAGAAAGTGTCTGACCACCAACTGTCCCTATCACAATCATTGTCTTTATCGTATTGATCTTTGAGTCTTAGAATATCTTCTAACTTTAACTGTTATCTTCTACCAATAATAATAATATGAAAAATGCGGAAAACCAAAACATTATGTCCCCTTCATTTGCTATTGGCTTGTTGGGTGATGAGGAGAACTTGATAGAGACCGTCATACAAGGGTTCTAGTCCGTGCTTCCTGACATGCCTCTTCACATCTACCAAATCACCAGGCTTCAGGTTATGACAAGTGCCGGTTTCTGCTGAATCTGGAAAAGAAAAGAAAACTAGAACATAGGTGTTAGCAAGATTTTTACTAAGCAGAATAACACATTGAACAGCACGGTCAGTTTCTTCTGATAACTGCTGGGGCTGGAAACTTGCAACTGGGGGCCTAGTACCAAACAATATCTCATATGGGGACAGGCCATATTTTGCAATAGGGGTAGTACGGATATGGTATAGTACAATGGGTAGGAGCTCTAGTCTCCTGCATCATTTTGGTCAGTTGTCCCCTCAGTGTGCCATTCAACCTCTCAACTTTTCCACTGGATTGTGGAAGGTATGGAGTATGGAGGGCTACAGTGGATCCAAGCATTGTCAGAACTTCTTGGTACACATGAGAAGAAAAGGCCGGGCCTTGATCACTTTTGACAACTTCTGGAACCCCATATCTGCATATAACTTCCATCACCAGTTTCTTCGCTGTGGTCTTTGCAGTCATGTTGGTAACAGGGAATGCTTCCGGCCAACTGGAGAACCGGGGCCCAGTAGAATTTTTGCACCAGTGCGAGGGCCTGATTCTTTCCTCGATGTGTAGGCCCATGTGGCAATAGCAGGGTACATCCGCTTAGGGAGACACACAAGTCGCTCCTTTTTCCAGAGACCATTATCCATGCGTGCCCCATCAGTCTTCCATTGCTTCACCTCTTCCTTTGGAGACATTCTCTGCGTTGTCATTAAGGGGTGTTGCAGGGTCCGACAGAAAACTTCAGTCTGTTGTAGATCATCAGGTTCTTGTAGGGTCAATGCTTCTTGTAACTGTTTACGCTGAGAGCATGTGGTCACCATAGTTGGTATGGTTGGTTCAACGGGTAAGAGAGCGGCGGCTTTTGCTTGCATATCCGCAAATGTGTTGCCAACAGTCTGTGGACTGGTCCTAGGACCGTGCGCCTTAACTTTGATAATGGCCACCTGAGTAGGTAATTTGATTGAGTCCATGAGGGTTTTAACAGCTTCAGCATTTTTCACTGGGGTTCCGGCAGTAGTAATAAACCCTCGATTGGCCCATAGAGCCCCAAAATCATGAGCAATACCAAATGCATACCGTGAGTCCGTGTATATATTAGCCCATCTGTTCTTGGCCAAAGTACATGCAGTAGACAGAGCCTGGAGTTCTGCTTCTTGTGCTGACTGTGAAGGCGGGAGTGCAGCTGCGTGCACTACAGTGTCCTCTGTGGTAACAGCGTATCCCGTGTGGAATCTACCAAACTCGTCAGCATATCTTGAACCATCCGTGTATAACACCAGATCGGGATTTGGAAGTGGATTCTCACTGACATTTGGTGGAGTAGCTGTTTCTTCTGTCAGAAATTGGGAACAATCATGTTGGAGGTAATCCTCATCACTGCCATCTTTCCTTATAGTTCATTCTTTCTAGGCATTGTAAAGGGGTTGCATTATGCGGGATGCATCCAGTATCCACTGACAAAAATAAGTGCATAGTCCAAGAAAACGCTGGAGTTCAGCTTCATCTTTTGGGAAAGGAAGGGAACTGACAGCTATTATTCTTCTTTCTGCGAGGTTTCTGGCACCCTGATGGAGACAGTGACCCAAGAATATCACTTGACCAAGGCAGAACTGAAGTTTCGAGGCCGAAACCCGACAGTTCAGTGCTGCCAGATGCTTTAAGGAGGGTAACAATGGCAACAATGGCAAAAGACACCTGCTCATATTTTTTTTGCAAACTGGTTGGGACTGTTTTGGGCCCCTTGTGGCATAACTGTCCATATTAACTGTCGTCCCTGCTAAGTGAATGCAAATAGAAACTGGCAGTCTGGGTGGAATGCTAAAGAAGGCATTGGTAAGATCAATAACTGTAAACCAAGCAGCATCCTGGGGTATTTGGGACAAAAAAGTATGTGGATTAGGCACCAGGTTTGAGAAACACTTTTACTGGTTCTACAGGCATTTTCCCTATATCATTTGGCCCTTTTGACCAGATTTTAGATAGTATCTCTGAGAGGTATGAGGTATGGGGTGAGTCATTGATCCTCAGGCAATATTGGGGGTGGATCTGGGCCTATCAGGGCCATCATAACTGTAAGAAGGGCATGCAAAATACAGATTTCCTCACTGTCTTCATCTACATAGGGATTATATAACAAAAAAAAAAAAACATCTGACCATCATCTTGGAATTGTATTCTGGAGCGGAACTGTAATAATAAATCTACCCCTAGTAAATTTACTGGACATATGAGAGAGATTACAAACTGAGCAGTAACGAGTATTAGCAGGGAGGGGCTGAGGAGCAAGATTCCCACTAGCTGAAGTCGAGGAAGGGGGGGCAGAGTTTGCTGTGTGCTCGCAGCTGCGGTGGGGGCGAAGGGGGATATGGTGTGGGCTAAGATGGGAGGGGGTACTGAAGCAGCTGCAGCTACTAGCTTGCTTTTTTTTTTTCTCTCTCTTCTGAACAGCAGGTTAAAGTCTTAAAACTCTTTTTTTTTTCCTCTGGAGCTGGTAAATGGAAGGGGTGGCTACTCATAACCACTAGCAATAACGGGGACTAAGGCTAGCGGTGGATGATAATAGGTGCCGTTAGCAGAGGTGGGGGCTGCAACTCTCGGTCTCCTTGTACAATTGTCATCTAGCAGGGAGACCTCTTGTTTCAAATCATCACTTTTAACTATTTCCCTAACACATTAATATCAATCTTAGTTCCTTCTTTAATCAATCACATTGTCAAACCACAGTCACTTGCTAGAACCACAAATCATCCAGTCCCTGTACAATTTTTCCTTCTTCAACATAGCAGTAACAGAAACAATCAGAATTCACTTGCTGTTCAATGTCCACATAACCTTCATTATACAATTTATGTGCCAAGCCACGGAATTCCTCAGCGCCTTTAAGTAATCCATCATCAGTCAACCTTTTAACTCCTTCATCCCATAGCGTAGGCTGCAACCTCCCGCCCTTAGGAAATCCCAGAATCGAAAATATTTTTCCTGCATTCCTTCACATTTCTTTCCTCGTCTTTGAATCATAAGACTAACAGTATCTGATCCTTCACACAACTCCAAACTTTTCATTTTCTTCCACAGTCTTCACCTGAAACAAAATTCTCTCTTTTAGAGCTAAATACCCTTACTTAAATTGTGCACAATACTGGAGCAGCCGTCTCCGTTTGTTCCACAGGGTCAACCCCCTCTGGGAAGCCCAAAATTCACGGTACTCAGTGAAAGGAGGAGGGCGTCTCAGACTATCCCTCCGGACACCTCTGGTTATATATATCTATCTATATATACCTGAGTTACGTATCCTACCCAGTCTTCGATCACATGACCACGCCTGATAACTAACAATGACCAGGAATTCAGGATATTTTGACTATAAAGAGAGTCACAATCACTGGTCAATCCGGGGTGTCCGTCCCTTATGAGGTACGGTTCGAGCACTGGGCCCCCAACGGGACTGCACCCCTATATGATTCCACCCATGAATCACCCCACCAGGGGACAAACCTCAGATCCTCTTTGCAGCAACAAGCACAGGAAAACCACACCAACGGTCAGTCTGAACAGTATAACTGCCAACTTACCGTGGTCGTGGGGGGGGTGATCAGTCCCAATTTTCCAGCACCTGTGTCCGCTCCGAGGGTCCTTTGTCTTGTTGTCCTCCGGGGGTTGAGGCGTCCCTGTCCGGAGGCCCCACGTTGCGCGCCACTGTCGAGGTAGCTATTTTGGGACGGCTAAATTAACCCTTCACGGTTGAGCCAGTGATTTCCAAATTATTCCAGTGTTGCTAGCAACTCAAATGACCACACGGAGACTGGGGTCTCTGTACGGGAGGATCGAGGCAGATCACTAAGCCCCTTTATTTTAGTCACATCTTTTATAATCTTTTGCTTAATTATGCAAGGTTCTCAAGTACCAGTAGCATCATTTCACTTTATAAGCCAATAATATTGCAAGAAAACCGGAAACTACATATATGTCCGTACCTAGATAGCGTAGAAAGTAGTATAATGGCATATTCTTCAGAGTTTTACACCTCCACATCCCTTATCTTATACAGATGGGAACAGTTTGGTTTCATGACAGCCCATGCCAATTATAAAAATTTATCTTACAGCTACAAAAACGGAGAAACGAAACCTTACAGAGAATGGATAAAACGAAACTTCAACTCTGATTTTAGTATTAACCCTTCACAAAAGTTGGGCTGGGCACATCTGTTTCACTTTGTATTTACTTTAAAAATAAAAATAGTATGTACTTTTCTTTTCATATTCTGTTTAATTTTGGTTCATAAAAATGTAATTGCTTCCTAATTTAGAAGTCATTTTTCACCTCAGTATTATAGCTAGATGATTCCAAAAGTTAGGAAAAAAGATTAATAGATAGTGTAAGGTAGCGCTGTCATTCCAGTAGGGGATACTCACTTGGCAGCCACAATAATCACGTCCAGTACGGGTTTTCCATAAAAACATAACAATCCATGCGGTCTATTTGGCCATCATAAACCCACAGCAGCAACATAAAATTCATATGCACAGCATAGCATCCATGACTGAGCTTCCCTCTGTTATCCCTGTACTCACACAGGTTATGCAATGTCCATTGGGCAGGCTTTCTAGCCTCACAGTTCTCACCCCGTCAGGGTTTTACCTCATGACTGCTTCATCCTTACTGCAGACGTTCATTCCCTCTCCCTGAGAACTGTCAGACACTTGCAGCCATTAAACACAGCATTCACGTGTGGTCAGGTAGGAAATCTGACAAGGTGGGTGGCCTTGAGATGAAGGCTTGATTATGTGTTGATCAGCAGAGCTGATCTTTCGCCTTCATGTACCTGGAGAGATGGGCTGGCCTAGCTACCTACAAATTCACCCAGGGGTGTGTCTGAAAACGCCTGTAGTAAAAGGCTATGTGCGTGTGAAGGACCTGTGATTAGATCATAGCTATGTGACCCGGTGGGTGTGGCTACAGACCATATAAGGTGGCCAGGGTAAGTCACATAGGTGAATGCAGGGACCTGGTTTGTCCGTTGAGGAAGGTCCATCTCCCAGCAGGACTTTCCACAACAGACAAACCAGGTCCCTGCATTCACCCATGTGACCTGCCGTGGCCACCTTATATGGTCCGTAGCCACGCCCACCGGGTCACATGGCTATGATCTCATCACAGGTCCTTCATACACTCACATAGCCTTTTACTACAGGTGTTTTCAGACACACCCCTGGGTGGATTTGTAGGTAGCTAGGCCTGCCCATCTCTCCAGCTAGCTGAAGGCTTCTCCCTAACACATTGGCACAAAAGATCAGCTCTGCTGATGAGCACATAATCAAGCCTTCATCTCAAGGCCACCCACCTTGAGATACATTACGATCATTCAGCATCCTACTCCTATTAGGACACTGGAAATGCTTATATGCCTGTCCTGGGACACCCACACAGCACCCCCTAGCGGACACAGTGGTCACTACACCACATACCTCCCCCCTCTGTTCAAACTTGTGGGGTTGAACACACAACATTACCCCGGGATCTCGAGACTGGGCACTCATTACACCTTACCCCACAGGTCAAGAGAACCATCTCTGTCATCCAGCCTCATCCCTATGTTAGGCCTCCCCTGACCCCAGCAGTCAGAATAACGGCCTTGATCTTTGACCCTCCAGTCAAAGTCCGTCAGCGTGACCAGACACTCTTTAGTCTCCACCAGTCTGCAGTGCGCTTCGTCACCTGACCTTTCTCTCACTGACCGGCTCTCCCGGTTGGAGCGATCATACATCTTAGTCAAGCTTACTGTCTGGCCTGAGTCTGACCCATTCAGCGTCTCACAGGAACTAAGGTCTCTCAGCCTCGAATGGCCCGTCGAACTGCCACTTGCTGACATTCTTCAGCCACCTGCCATGTCACTACTTGGAGGAACCCTTCGGGTCCTTACATCTTAGGTTGAAGGCGGCCGCCACCTGGTGTTCTGTACCTCTTTATTGATTCGCCGACGGTCCAGCCTCAACTGCTCAATCTCTTGCAGGTACCCCACTCGATACTCCAAGAGCATCTGAAAGTATCTCAGGCTTTCCACTGAGCCAACCACCATGAGGGGGGTCCTACCCTCTTCACTGGATACCTAGTCTTCATCATCAAGAGAGATCGTCACACTGACCACACCGGAGATATTTACAATGTCTTGCATTACCTTCCTGAGTCTTCCAATGATTCTCCCAATCAGACCTTTGGGTACCTGAACCACATCTTTCCGCAAACCCAGCCGATCCATAGCCTCCCTTGCTAACTCTAGGCATCGAGCAGCTTTCGTGTTACTCCGCCTGACCAGCTGTTTGGCATGGAGACATTGCAAATGCATTTCTTTCAGGACAGCTAATCGGTTTGATGTATCTTCTCTGGCTGATATTATCACCAACTGCCGAGTTTCAGGTGCCCAGTGCACCTTACACACTTTTGACCGCCTCTTTGAAAGCCTCATGCACACCTTCCTCAGCACAGGCTTCTTGCATGTCTTCTGTTACATCAATCACAGACTTGAAGGTCGTGGTCTTACTCTCTTTCTGGACCGAAGGCTCTGGCTTTACCATGGACACTTCCCTCACTACGGTTGTCCCGACCGGATGACTGTCTTCTTCAGCTCTTTGCTTACCAACTTCACGAGATTTTCTCTCTTCATGAGCCTTTGCCAAGATGGGTACTGGCAGTTCTGTCTTATCATCACTCGGACTTGGCCGCTGTACATCTCCGTCCAAGCTCTTCTCCTGCAGAAGACCTTTTACTACTCCTCTGAGTTCTTCCATCTCTTCCTTAAGGCTCTTGTTCACACTTTGCCAGGTGGACAGGTGACCTCTGAGCTCCAAGACTTCTTTTTCAAACTCCCCGACCCTGTGCTTGGCCGTTTGTCTCAGGACTCTTTCTTGTTGAACCTGTTCTTCCACCTCTTCTCTAAGGGTCCTATTCAGACCTTGCCACGTTACCATGTGACCTTTGAGCTCGGAGACTTCCTTCTCTAGCTCCTCTAGTCTGTGCTCCCTTTCTCTCTCAGAGCCACAGTCACCCCCCAGAGACTGAGTCACCCCGGCCTGTCGAGTAATCCTCCCAGTTACCCACTACCCGTGTGAATACTTCAGCCGTCTTATCACTCAGGTCCATCAGTAGGGCAGACATACCCCTTCGTCCGGTCACAACTACCTCTGACCTGTCCACATCAGGAGCAGTCACCGTCTCAATATCTGTTAGCCCAACAGTAGACATGTCTCCAACCTCCTGCCCTAGGTCATCAAACCTGGCAAAGTCCCGGCCCCACTCCAAGGCATAGACTAAGTCTCATGGTATCCCGCCCCCTTGGTACTCAGCACCTATGGGCCGCTCAAACATCACTCTGTCTACTGTATAGTTCACCGTGACCACATGTTTACAGCGAACCTGGACCATTCTCTCGGTCAGACAGAAAGTGAGAGGAGATCCTATCAGAGTCACCTGACACTTTGAGCCCAGCCGACCCGAGACTCCTTCTTGGAGCAGCATTACGGAACACACCTGTGGCTCGTCATTATCTGGAAAGAATATTCCACATTCCGAAAAAGTCATACACACACCCTGTTGTTCCCCAGACATGTCCATTGAGGTACCCAGTGCTGCCCCTTTTGAAAACTCGGCCCCTTTCTGGACCACCATCCCAATTTGGGCCACCCCCCTCTGGGATTCCACCCCTTTTTGGGCTACCACCCCGATTTGGGTCACCGCCCCCTTCTGGGACCCCACCCCCTTTTGGGCTACCACCCCGATTTGGTCCACCGCCCCCTTTCAGGATTTCCCCATGTCCGTTTTACCGGTCTCCTAAGACCACAGTTCAAACAACACAGTTTACCTCTCTTACCATACCACACAAGTCCTTGCACCACCACAGCTCCTGCTGTCACCGATCTTCGACACCACTGGCTGCCGTTCACACACAGTGGCTGGTGTCACCTTTGTAACCCCGCCGAGAAACCTGAAGCCGCTTGTCCCCTTCGTAACCCCGCCAAGTTACAGCAAGCCGCTTGTCACCTTCGTAACCCCGCCGAGTTACAGCAAGCCGCTTGTCACCTTCTTGACTCCCACTGAGCCACCACAGGCAGAGTTGAGAAAAGAAAAAAAACACACCACACAAAAACTCACGTGTCCTGTCTGTGTGCTATTCAGGACGTTCCGTCTCCGCCTGAGACTGTCCAACACACAGGGTGCACCGGGTGCTATTCAGGGAGCCGACCCTCCTCCCAGGGTCTCCCGACACACCGGCATGACCAGGTCCAGGGGCTCGGCGGGTGCTATTCAGGACATTCGTCTCCGCCTGAGACTGTCCAACACTCACGCCTCACCAGGTCCAAGGTCATACCATGTGCTCCAGGGATGCGACTCTTCTCCTAGAATCTCCCAACACTGACCCTCCAGGACCTTGATCACTGAACCCTCCAGGTACACAGTCCCTCTCACTGACCCAGGTCAGTACAACACACGGCTTTCCATACCATCAGCCCTCCTGGCTCAACGTTGCCAGCACTGCAACATGCGTTTCCGGAAACCGCTGCCCGAACTTGCAGTCCTCTTCTGTTGCTCCTAGCAACAAGGCAACACCACTGCCCATAGCATTCTCCACCAATTGCAAGGTAGCGCTGTCATTCCAGTAGGGGATACTCGCTTGACAGCCACAATAATCACGTCCGGCACGGCTTTTCCATAAAACCATAACAATCCATGCAGTTTATTTGGGCATCATAAACCCACAACAGCAAAATAAAGTTCATATACACAGCATAGCGTCCATGACAGAGCTTCCCTCTGTTATCCCTGTACTCACACAGGTTATGCAATGTCCATTGCGCAGGCTTTCTAGCCTCACAGTTCTCACCCCGTCATGGTTTTACCTCATGGCTGCTTCATCCATACTGCAGACGTTCATTCCCTCCCCTTGGGAACTGTCACACACTGCAGCCATTAAACACAGCATTGACGTGCTGTCAGGCAGGAAGCCCCATCTCCCAGTGGGACCTTCCACAATGGACCAACCAGGTTCCTGCATTCACCCATGTGACCTACCCTGGCCACCTTATATGGTCTGTAGCCATGCCCACAGGGTCACATGGCTATGACCTCATCACAGGTCCTTCACACACTCACAAAGCCTTTTACTACAGGCGTTTTCAAACACACCCCTGGGTGGATTTGTAGGTAGCTAGGCCTGCCCATCTCTCCAGCTACCTGAAGACTTCTCCCTAACACATTGGCATGAAAGATCAGCTCTGCTGATCAGCACATAATCAAGCCTCCATCTCAAGGCCACCCACCTTGAGATACATCATGATCATTCAGCATCCTACTCCTATCAGGACACTGGAAATGCTTATATGACTGTCCTGGGACACCCATGCAGCGCCCCCTGACGGACACAGTGGTCACTAAACCACAATAGATTATGTGATGCTAGTCACTTCTCACAGTCAAGCCGTGAATCAGAGTGGTCAAGGAGTCCAAGGTCAGAATGCAGGAAGGGTGCGTCATAAACAGAATGATGAGACAAAAGTGTAGTCGGGTAAAGTTAGCAGCAAACCCACAGTCAGTAAACACCAATGTTGACAACACCTGGTTCTTGAAGGAAATCATCATATTTATCAATACTTTATCAGAGGAAGGAAAAGGTACCTGGGAGTCTGGGTGAACTCCTCGGCCATCACCCAGACTAGGACATTCTCCCAATGGTTTGATAGCTTGAAGACGAGTTGGGCAATTCTTATGAAAATGTCCAGAGAGACTGCAGTATAGATAGAGTGCAAGATCTTGTCTCCATCTTCTCTCTGCAACACGAAGACTAGCAACTCTAACCTCAGGTAAATATACCTGCTCTGGGGAAATATAACCTGCAACCTGCAGTTCACCATGTCTCTCACAGATTCTGCTGTCTATTTGTATGGCCTGAATCATGGCCTCCATCAGAGAACATGGGACATCATGTAGGAACAGCACATCCTTGAGTGTCTCAGAAAGACCTCTTTGGAACTGGCACCTGAGGACAGCATCATTCCATAGAACGTCAGTGGACCACTGTTGAAACTCAGTACAGTAGTCCTCAGCTATGCAACCACCCTGTGCCAGGTTCATGATCTTAGCCTCAGCGACCTGGATTCTGTCGGGTTCATCATATATCAGACCTAAACTGTCAAAAAAGGCATCAACAGAAAATTGCTCTGGAGCTTGTGGGGACAAGGAAAATGCCCAGGACATGATTATTCCCACTCGCTAAAAGTCCTCCCCTGATGACCAGGGTTGCAGGGTAAAAAAATAAAGAGCTCTCCTTGTATACCTTAAACTGGTCTTTCTCTCCAGAAAATGTATCTGTGAGGGATATTACAGGTTTGGGACAGACCAACTGTACATCAGAAGGTACTGACATCACAGCCACTGCTCTCAGTGAGGGGATGTGGGGCATCCTCATCAAGATATTTATCTGACCTTGCAACTGATATTGTGATGACATCAGACTCTGGCAATCTTTAGCCAGATCCTGAGTCATCTGCATCAAATTCGTCACCTAGTCACAAAGCATGTGAACAGTATCAATTCCGGCAAAAAAGAAAAACATACTGTATCGGCTAGACGTAATGTGACACTAGTTACTTCTCATGGTCAAGTGGTGAGTCAGAGTGGTCAAGGAATCCAAGGTCAGAAGCCAGGAGAGTACATCAAAAACAGAAGAAAGAGACAAAAACGTAGTCAGGTAACGTTCCAAGGTCAGAGTACCGGGAGGATAACAGATCAAAGCCGAAGGGGTTAAACAGGCAGATGGTCAGAACAGAGACCAAGGTCTTGCAACAGATCAAGCATACAGAACTCAAGGCACAGGGCAGCACAAAGCTCACTTGTTGAATATACGTCTGGCAGTGGTCTGGGAGAAGCTGCTCAGTTAAGTAGGCATGGCAATCACCTGGGATAGTGAACACTTGGAGACAGCCAATGCCTCTCAGTCACAGATGGCTAGTCGAGCTGGCAATCAACACACTGAAAGCTAAGAATGCCCCTGAGCCTGATTGGATGGCCATACAGTCAATCAAAGCACTGACAGCTTCAGCACGCCCCTGTACCGGATTGGACGGCCGAGCTGTCAGTAACTGCATCCCAGACACCCTAAGGAGTGGAACCGTGACAGATTACTTTAAGTTTGGATAATGCTCCTGAAATGGTATTAAAATCAAATTTTCCAAAATAACCATTACAGGTCAATATGGAATAATTCTAAAAGGTCATTTTCAAGGCTTTGACTTACAAATTCAAAAATCTAGAAGATGAAAAAATATTTAAAACATTTTATCTCAGTTTTCCATATGGGGAAAATATCTGGACAACCAGCAGGGGCATATTGGTCGAGGTCACGACAGCTTAAAGAAGCGTAGTTTATGCGAAACAGCTGTCTCTTACTTACCTCTTTATGTCTCTTCTCCTCATATCACAACCATAAGAAAGTGCTGCTTTTGAACTGCTTTATCTCAAGCTGAGCACCACTATATCTAATAATGCTCATTTAACCCCTTTATGACCAATGACATATAGGTATGTCATAAGTCGCTTCCCTCAATTTGATGATTGCTCCGGAACTGAGCCCACATTTTTTCAGGCACATGACAGCTGATCTAATCAGCTGTCATGTGCCCCTAAACAGCCACAAGTGGAATCGCGATCCACCCACAGCGGTTAACATGTTAAATGCTGGTGTCAGTCTCTGACATAGGCAGTTAACATGAGCGCATCTGAAGCGAGTCATAAGCCAAGCCCATCGGCACCATGTCACATGATCGCGGGGCGCTGATGGGTTGGTATGACAACTGGGAGACTGCAGGAGACCCCTGAAGATCTGGTATGATTGCCGCCTCGTGGCCAGTGTTCATGGCAGATAATCATTTCTACTACACATAATAGGGCTGTAGCCCTGGTATGTGAAGCACAAATGATGAGAAGATTGCAGCTTCAAGTCTCCTAAGGGGACTATTGAAGCAAGGAAATAATATAAAAAAAGTTTTTAAAAATATATCGAAAAAAACTATAAAATTTCAAATCACCCCCCTTTTGCCCCATTCAAAATAAAATAATAATAAAAATACACATATTTGGTATCAATATACATATTTGTATTCAGAAATGGCTAATTTATCAAAATATAAAAATAATTAATCCAATTGACGTAACTAAAAAAAATTGTCTTTTGGTCATCACAACATTGCAATAATATGCAATAACAGGAGATAAAAACATCACATCTGCTCCAAAATAGTATCAATAAAACATCAGCTAGGTGTGGAAAAAATAAGCCCTTATCCAGCCCCTGATCCTGAAAAATGGAGACGCTGTGGGTCTTGGAAAATGGCACTTCTTTTTTAAAATTTAGATTTTTTTTTCATCACTTAAATAAAAAAGAATCTATACATTTTTGGCATTGGCGGACTTCTAATGGCCTGGAGAAAAATAATGGCAGGTCAGTTTTAGCATTTAGTGAATATGGTAAAGACAAAAAATTGCAGAAATTGTGGAAATGCACTTTTTTTTGCAATTTCACAGTATTTGGAATTTTTCACCCGTTTTCCAGTACACTATATGGTAAAATCAATAGTGTAGTTCAAAAATACAACTTTTCTCTCAAAAAACAAGCCCTCACATGGCCATATTGGTGGAAAAGTAAAAAAGTTATGGCTCTGGGAAGAAAGGGAGCAAAAAACGAAAACGCAAAAACGGGAAATTCAAGGTGGTAGGAGGGGTTGATGTTTGCCTGAATGCAATCCTGGAAAGTGTGTTAGCAGTGCCAGTATTTCTACCTGCTATTAGTATTTATGTTAAGCAAAAAGTAAATCATGTGTATTATCGTTTCATTTTTTTAGCTGTTTTGCTCACAACTTTATGCATGGTTTATTTGACCATTCCAATTTGGAAATTGTAGAGCCCACAAGTACATTGTATGCACAATTATTAGGCAATTTGTATTTTTTATTATTAATTTTATTAATGAACAATTATAGTGCTGTCAAGCAATCAAAAACGTAAATAAAAAAGCTGAAACCCATTTAAGAAAGTAAAAATGAGATTTTGTCCTTTTAGTGTGCATAATTATTGAACAATGTAAATGTTCCCATCTGAGTTGTTTATTTCAATAAAGTTAGACTAATATTCAAACAACTCAAAATGTACAAAAATACATTTCTTGTAATATAGCTAAAAAGTGACAAAAAGTGCAGAATAGGGCACGTCCCAGGTAATAAATGCTGTTTATGGTATGGTATTGCTAATGTGGCTGGGTTGTGTCAGAAACAATTCCTATTCAGATATACTGTAGATACCAGCTGCTGCTGCTGCTCCATATGCTGTAATAAAACCACCAGTAAATGCAATAGTTGAAAGGGATATACAGATAAATTTGCTGTGCTGCTAGTCAAGAAAATATCCAATGGCGATAATTGTGTTGAACAAAGAGCAGTTTTCTCAAAGGGAACCTGTCACCAGGAATAAAGCTGTTACCTGCAGATACGGTGTTAATATGCAGGTTAACTGTGCTATTATGCTGCACAGTGCCAGCATGAAGCCGAATTCAGAGGGGATAAAATGATCATTACTCTCCCCGCCAGCACTGGGTTACAGATGGGGCGGTGCCGGTTCAGTCATGGTCTGAGTATACAGAGCAGCCGCTGTCGCCACACCCCCGGCCCTGACTGACAGTAGGCCTCAATGTCGAGCCAGTGTCAGTCAGGCCCAGAGGTGCAGTTAAAGTGGTCGATTTGTATACTGAGAGCATGAATGAAGTAGCACTGCCCCTATGAGTGAATGCTGAATGCTGGCGGGGAGAATAAGTATCAATTTCTCCCCACTGCATTCGGCTACATGCAGGTGCTGGGCAGCATCTTAAAATGTAAAAAACCACAAAAGTTTAAATCACCCCCTTTTGCTCCATTCAGAATAAAAGAATGAAAAAATCCATGTATTTGGTATCACTGCATTCAGAAATGTCCAATCTATCAAAATATAAAGTAAATTAGTCTGATTGATAAACGGCATAAAGTGAAAAAAAAAAAATCGAAATCCCAGACTTATTTTTTTTGGTCGTGGCAGCAATGCAACAACAGAGGACCAAAACATTATATTTACCCCTAAATGGTATAAAAAATAATGACAAATCAGGGTGCAAAAAATAAGCCCTCACCCAGCCCCCGATCATGAAAAATGGTGATGCAATGAGTCTCAGAAAATGGCGTAATATTTTTTCTTATAACGTTGGATTATTTTTCACCACTTAAATAGACAGGAACCTATACATGTTTGGTATCTACAAATTCATAATGACCTGGAAAATTATATTGGCAGGTCAATTTTAGCATTTATTGAACATAGTATATAAAAAAACTGAAAAAAACGATTGTGGAATTGCACTTTTTTTTGCGATTTTGCAGCACTTGGAATATGTTCCCATTTTTCAGTACAATATGTGATTGACTGATGTCATTCAAAAGTGCAACTCGTCCCACGAAAACAAGTCCTCATATGGCTATATTGACAAAAAAAGTGGGAAGAAGGGGAACAAAAAGACGAAAGCGCAAAAACGGAAAATCGTAATGTGGTGAAGGGGTTAATAAAACGTCTCTTTGTTCAACACAATCATAAGCTGCTCTCTCAACTTGTTGTTGATCTACAAAGTGCAGCAATTTAGTCAGAGGCAATACATGATCTTCACGGCCCACTGGATAGATGTTTGTAGCTACAGCAATCACCACATGACCATCAGGCACTATTTCGTTTGAGAGTTGCTTGTGCTTAGTTACTATACATTGTTATCTACATCTCTCATCTCCTCTCCCTTTGTTAAATCTCTACAGATGTCACAATTATTATTATAAAATACATTTTGTAAGTTTTACACATTTAAAAAGTAACTTGGGCTTTTTTTTTAAATATGTATTTATTAAAAAATTATACATTGCATTTATATACAATTTATATCAATGCATTTTAGTTTCAAATGTAGACAATTCACTACTGTCAGAGCTTCTGGTAAATGTTTAACAGGATAAATAGTAAGACCTACATTTGGTGAGGCCATATGAGAAAAATATTTAGAGATCAAAGTCAATGCCCTGAGATGTGTTGTAAATGATGGAGCCAATCAATAATTACAGCATTTGTACTTATACAATACCTATATATCGTAGAAATGCTTAGTAGAATAGTAAATTGCACGCTCGTTTCCACTTTCTGGAACATTATGCCTACAAAAGGTAATTATTCTACAATGAAGAATATATTAAATTCAAGAAGCAGTTAATGCATTCCGATAACTCCAAAAATAGCAACACAATCTTAAGCAGCTATGGATAGGTATAAGATGCAGTCGGAAATATTTGAGTTTTTTACCTCTCTGCTTAATTACTGTTTGACAGCTCCATCACACTATACACTACTAAAAGCAAAAGATTGCACTAAAATATGAAATCTTTATTAATGCTGTCAGTAGAATTATGATGAAAACAGAGAACACTCACTAGGGGGTGAGTACAAAGTTATAATATGAAGATGCCACTGTATTATAACAATCCTGAGACATGATTGTTATAAGACATTATCTTTGTGATATAAATGTGTAATAACTTTCTCTGCACAGTGACCCTATTTTCCCAATTGGGTTCTCTGTAGTTTTGTTTTCATGTGATTTCTATTTGATGCATTAAAGGGTTACTCGATGACGTCCAAAAGTTGCTCACTTCCACATCAAAAGAGACTGGGGCTGATAACATTGTGACCAACATACTTGACACTACTCATCACAATCATTATCCTATTTTATTGAACAGGACATAAAAATGATTCCCGATGGTCCTGCCCATGTCTCTGAGGGTGTGTAGGCCATAATGTTATCGACACATTTTGATGTGGAAGTGAGCATCTCTGTCGCAGGAGAACCGCTTTAGTGAAGATTTGACAGTTTAGATTAGTCTTTTGCTTCTAATCTGTTAAGTCAGAGTTGATGATAAGCTTGGGTAGGCAATCTTTTGGCACTCTATAAAAAGTGACACGACAGGGAAATGTATGTGAAATCTAACTGATTAAAATCATTACTGCTTAGTAATTTTTCTCTATATTGGGTGGATTTTGCTGGAGCATTATTATGTACACTGACCCAACCAGATAATTGTCACTGCTGCTCCATCTTCCCTCCAACAGCAGAATCTCATACTTTGAGAGAAAAATACTTCTGCAGCATTCTCTTCCTCCATGTTTAGTCTTCATTATTCTGTGAAACATACTTAAATAAATATTTGTTCCATTGGAAGTTCCTAATAGCAACAGTTGTTAAAGCCTCCATACATGTCTGGATGGTTGTTGGTCAGCAGCTATCTCACTTGACTCTCCCTTAACCCCTTTCCAACACTGAGCATAAATTTATACCAATGTTGGACTCCCTCCCTTTGATGTGGGCTCTGGCAGTGAGCCACATCTTTCCAGGCACATGTCAGCTGTTTTGAACAGCTGACATGTGACGTGATCCACCAGCGGCTAGTAACCTGTTAAATGTCGCTGTTAAACTCTGACAGCGGCATTTAACATGCGCTTCCGGCCATCGTGTCGGAAATTCGCCCATCAGTCACCGATGGGTTGGCATGACAACCAGAGGTCTTCACAGACTTTTATGGTTGTCACTGCCGGATTGCTATGAATGCCACCCGAAGGTCGGTGCTCATAGCAAGTGAGGTATTCTGCTACATACAGGTGATCTGATCATCGCCTGTATGTAGCAGAGCTTATCGGTGTATAACAACTTCTAGTCTCGCATGGAGACTATTGAAGCATGCCAAAAGTGAAAAAAGTTTTTAAAAAAATAAACATTCCAATCACCCCCTTTTCGCCCCATTCAAAATATAGCAATAAAAAAATCAAACATACACATATTTGGTATCGCCACCTTCAGAATCACCCAATCTATCAATAAAAGAAAATGATTAACCTAATCATTAAACAGCGTAGTGAAAAAAAAAGTCAAAACACCAGAATTACATTGCTTTGGTCACCGCGACATTGCATTAAAATTCAATAATGGGCGATCAAAAGATCGTATCTGCACCAAAATGGTGTCGTTAAAAATATCAGATCAGTGCGCAAAAATAAACCCTCACCCAACCAGAGATCACAAAAAATGTGGACGCTACGGGTATGAGAAAATGGCGCATTTTTTTTGGAATTTTTTTTACCACTCATAAAAAAGAACCTAGACATGTTTGATGCCTATAAACTCGTAATGACCTGGCAAATCATAATGGCAGGTTAGTTTTAGCATTTAGTGAACCTAGTAAAAAAGCAAGTGTGAGGTTGCACTTTTTTGCAATTTCACTACACTTGGAATTTTTTTCCTGTTTTCGAGTACAAGACATGGTAAAACCAATGGTGTCATTCAAAAGTAAAACTTGTCTCGCAAAAAATAAGCCCTCACATGGCCATTTGAGCAAAAAAATAGAAAAGTTATGGCTGTGAAGAAGGGGAGCAAAATATGAATGTGCGGCACCAAAAATACCTCTGGTAGTTAAGGGGTTAAACATGAGTGTACGATCTCCTGAGCATTCCTTTACTCTCTATGAGAGTGCTTTTGGCCGACATTTCTGGCATTGGCTTATTTATTATAGAACATAAAACTGGCTATATCAAACAAATACAGTGCCTTGCTGCACCTACCTAGCATTTATTTTGTCATTTTTGGTAAGAGGGTTACATTTTGCAGAAAAACATAGGAAAACAGGTACATAGATGACATGAGGGGATAATTTGGGACCCCATGCATATTAGACCGGGGTCATACTTGCGAAGAATACGGACGAGTCCTATGTGATAAAACATCGCATAGCACTCAGACCAGTATTAATCTATGGGGAAGCTCCCATAAATGTTATTTTTCTCTGCCGTTTTCAGCGTCCGAGTGAAATCGCAGCATGCTGCTAATTGCGCTGACACTCAGCCAAGTCTCGGCGCACTTGCACCTATATAGGCATATGGGTGCGAGTGACACAGCGCACATCACTCGGATATCATCTGAGTGCTGTGCGCTATACGCCAACGACAACAATGGAGGAGATAGAGAAATTAGTTTCTCTGCCTCCTCCGCAGCTGTGCTCCGATCCTCTCTGTGCGAGAGTCTCGGAGAGCAGACACATGACACTCGGCTCCCGCTCGCAGCAGAGCAGGAGCCGAGGGTCATTAACATATCGCATCTGATGCTCTCACATCGTATGCCATATACTAGTGTGACCCCGGCCTTAGACTAACACTGGTCGAAAAATAGCGGATTTAGCCAATATTAGTCAAATGCTTATATGGCATTAAAACTAAGCCACTGATGATACTATTTACATAATTTCTAGATTGGACAAACTTTAAGGAGTTATCCATATAAAGCTGCAAAGCAGTCATCCATAAATTTCAAACATTCATGTATCCCTTTAAGTATGTGTAGATATTGTACATTGCAGAAGTCAGTGGTGCCAGAGATGATCTATTTAAAATTGATACAAAGACAACACAAGTGTCTGGAAGCATTTTAAAAATACGTTAATTTTCATCTTTGAATCTCCTTTTAAATTATATATGAACAGTTATAAAAGCACAAATAGAGAATGTTAAGTGACTTTGCATATACATTGCATTACTGTTCCTTCAAATGTTTGTAAAGGTACTGTCACACTTAGCGATGTACCAGCGATCCCGACCAGCAATATGACGCGGTCAGGATCGCTGGTACATCACTAAGTGGTCGCTAGTGAGCTGCCACACAGGCAGATCTCACCAGCAACATCGCAGGGGACGGGGGTCGCTACTTACCTGTCACACTAGGCGATCCTGCGTCCTCCCGCCCGGCTCCACGCTCGTCGCTCGTCTCTCCACAGGAAGCGCCGCAGGAAGCTGACGACGAGAAACAGTCCTGGACGTTCTCGCGTGATCAGCGATAACCAGCGGGGGAGCGGGTCGTAGGTAAGTATCAGACACAGCGATGTCGCTAGCAATATCGCTATAACGTCACAAGTTATAGCGATACTGCTAGCGGTATCGCTTAGTGTGACAGGCCCTTTAGAGCCCCTGCACATATGTGCAGCTTTGAGTTGTCTTTTCCTTCTAACATTTAAGTAAAATGCCTTACCAGAAACTGATGGAGGAACTGATCCTATTCTTCGTAATGAGATCATTTCCACCTGACTGATGCATTAGTTGTTGCACGAGACAGAGCAGGCATTGGTCCAGTGGCCATACAATGCTTTAGAAAATGTTGTCCTCTTGCCCCTGGACCAACACCTGGGAGACAGCGGGGAAAAAGACTGGTGGCAACTGATGCTTTTTTGTGTTTGTTATCATCTGGCTGCTGCATTGCATCATGTAACAAAAAAACTAAGTCTGCTGCAACAGATGTATGTGAAGCCAGCATTAATTGCCTTTTTTTGTAATTCACGCAAATTAAATGAAATTATCTGAAATCCTTCCAACGTGAAAATTTCTTAAAATTCAAACTCAATTTGCATCATATCCATTCAATAATCTCTACTAGTAGTGCACCCAGAAGAACTAAACTCAACAAAACATTTGTTTTTGAAAAACAGTATGTAAACTCTGAATTTTGATATATTTTAGATAAGGACCTATAACTTTAGACATTTATCTTTACTAGTGATGAATAATTTTTGTATATGTTCCATAATTCTCATGTATGCTTCTGTTACATCCACAGCATTTGATGAATAATAGATTCTCAATGAAAGTAGTTAACTGCTGAAGGGTTTGAGCAAAATTTGCAGATAGGCAGAAATTATATTTTTAGGTACCTGCCTACGCAATATTTTACGTGTTCTGCTGTCAGCTACATGACAGCAATGAAGAAATTATTCAGTTATCACTGCAATGGAAGTTCTTGGACCGTTAGTCTATGCTTTGTAGGTGGTTCTACTGTTCGAATGTTTGTAGATAATTACCTTTCCCTGCAAATAGCTAAATCTAGTGAAAAGTGCCTGGGGAAAAAAATAAAATCTGTAGGTTTACAAGTTTCATTCAAATGAGATTGCATGCATTTAATTTAAGTTTAGCTTATCAATGTAGATTTTTTTCAGTTATATTATAGTATTGAAAAAAGGAGAAAATATGGAATGGGCGGGCACCACCACGTGGAAGCAATATCCTAAGCACAGGGTGCTACCATTGTGCCAAAAATATGTGTATGGGAACAAGAAAGAAGAAAGATGGCACAATAAGGCGCAACCACCTGATTAACAAAGTGAAAAAAGGCTTTATTGTAACAATAGTGCACACAATAATTAAAACCATTTAAAAACTTTTTTTTTTAAAAAACATTGTGCAGGCTGTGTGACATAGATAGCAAGCATCTTCCCCTGATGAAGCTACAAGGTGTAGCGACACGCGTAGGGACGGGCAGTGCAATATAGCATTAATCATTGGTGAGTATGGCCATTTCTGCATTTATATAGTATGCATGGAACCACAGTATTTGACACAGTATTAGGTGCTCACATGTCTTTGCATTGCCAGGGGTGATATTTCTTATTATGGGCTATTATTTATTGCGTCATATGTTGACAAATGTATGTTTTTCTATTTAAGAATTACGTATTTACTATCATAAAGATTTTCTGCATACTTGGTAGGACGTTAATTGCATCAAGACCATAACATCACTTGCTATTGTAATAAAGCAGATTATATTGTTTGTCAACATATTGTTGCTATCCATGTCACACAGTCTGCACAATGGTTTTAAAAAATTTTAAATGGTTTTAATTATTGTGTGCACTATTGTTACAATAAAGCCTTTTTTTCACTTTGTTAATCAGGTGGTTGCGCCTTATTGTGCCGTCTTTCTTCTTTCTTGTTTCCATCGAAAAAAGTTAGAAGCAAACATGTTATGTATTTCAGTTAGGGCTCGAGCAGACAACCATGTTATCGGTCCGAGTGTGATGTGACAAAGCATCAGATATCACGCGGCCAGTGTCATGCTTTTGGGCCATGCACATTTCCAAATATTTCCTCAGAGATATCCAGTCAGGGGAAAAAGTGCAGCATGCCCGAGTTTGATCTGATATTTGACTTGAACTCGGCCATCCAAGTCAATGAATGCGTGGAAAACGTACTACACTTGGATAACATTTGAATGTAGACTGACATAAAGGAGAAGATGGGAAAACATTTCTCCATCTTCTCCTCATCTGAGACAATCAAATCACACTATGATCACTCTCTGATCAAACTATAATTTGCATAATCGAATCCATTCTCTCAGATTAGAGAATATACACTTGTGTGCCCCTATCCTTATACGAGATGGTCAGAAGTCAATGTAAAGGAGTTGCCTAGTCTGCCTACTGCTTTTATACAAAAATCTGCTTGCAAATTAGCTCATCGGTGCAGGGACAGCTATGGAAAACCCAATTGACCTCACATTTCCCTTGCAGCTGTAGTGCTCCAGAGGAAAACAAATTGTCTCAGTGCAGCAATGTTTAAAAATGCCAGATATTATGTTGCACTGAGTTGACAAGATTCCTTTTTCTGGCTTCTATGACCATTTTTATATTGTAAATAATTTATATTCAGTAGAGATGATCAAATCTTTTGAAATTCAACTTTTGACAGCTTTCAAAATCTTTTACTAAAAAACTTAGATTTGAGTTGAATGAATTTATGGCAAAGATGAATGAATCTGCCAAGATTTGAATTCACCAAACCACGTGGATTTTACATGAAGATTTGATTTACAGCAAAGTTATTGTTTGCAAATTGAACTGTTCGTTATTATTCTATGATGTCTCTGTATACTCTGGAGCAGAATAAGAATAGGATGTTACAAAGAAAAAAATAATACTCACCTCACTTGTCAGTTAATAACTATTTTTGATGTTATTGAGCAAGCAAAAAAAAATCAATTTGAAAATTTCCACCTCCAAGATGCTGCCGCCGGCGCCTGTGCAATAGCAGCTATCCGATCTCTATAAACATTGATAGCTGCTACTTTGATTTTGCTTTTTCTTGCTCAATAACATCAAGAATAGTTATTAACTGGACACTAAACATCCAATAATGCTGAAGCACAGGTGCCACGGCCAGCACCTGCCTGAGAAGTGTTTTTTGTCTTCAGTAAGTCCAGGTATAAATTATGCAAACTAGGGGCAGGTCACTGAGGGATCAGTGACCTGTCAGCAGTCTGCCTTATGAATACCTAATCAGATCACCACATACATGAACCCCACCTTAGGACACCAGCAAAAATCTTTAACACAAAACTAAAAATAAAGATTAAAAACAAACACAAGATGGATTTCATCAATCAAAGTATCATTTTAATCAGTATAATGGAGCCGACCTGACACTTTGTGTAGGTTACTATGCACAATCCTGCTGACAGGTTCACTTAAAGTCTATAATTGCACTGGAAAGATGTGTAACACTTTGAGGTCTTATAGGAATGTATTGAGTCTCATTTGAGCTCTTTAACATAAACACAGTCTTAGTAATGTTACATCAACATATCTGGCTATGGGTAAAGGGTTAGTAATCAGTGGTAACTGGCAGCCTATTTGTTAATGCAGAGCACAAACAGACTTTCTGTGCTTTTAAATGTTAAACATGGCGACAAATTATGCCTGTTAGCCTTTTTTATCCATTATAACAATGCCTGTAAATTCATTAGAATAAATAAAATTTCCTGCATGGAAGCCATCTCAAAATTCACAGAGTTAGACCTGTTGTCTACATTAAATATTATTGACCATGAATTGATGCACTATGAGTGATAGACTTGATGTCCATCTATTCCTGTGGCAATGACACCATGACTGTGAACTTTGGATTGTACTTTCTCTGTGTAATAACGTGCAGATAGTATGGGAAGCAGAAAATCTCGATCATGTGACTCACAAGTGCTTCTCACTAAATTAGAATATCACCAAAAAGTTAATTTATTTCAGTTCTTCAATACAAAAGTGAAACTCATATTTTATAGAGTCATTACAAGCAGAGTGATCTGTTTCAAGTGTTTATTTCTGTTAATGTTGATGATTATGGCTTACAGCCAATGAAAACCCAAAAGTCATTGTCTCAGTAAATTAGAATACTTTATAACACCACCTTGAAAAATTATTTCAAAATCTGAAATGTTGACCTACTAAAATGTGTGTTCAGTAAATGCACTCAATACTTGGTCGGCACTCCTTTTGCATCACGTACTGCTTCAATGTGGTGTGCCATGGAGGCAATCAGTCTGTGACACTGCTGCGGTGTTATGGAAGGCCACATTGCTTTGATAGCAGCCTTCAGCTTGTCTGAATTGTTGGGTCTGGTGTCTCTCATTTTCCTCTTGACAATACCACATAGATTCTCTATGTGATTAAGCTCAGGCAAGTTTTCTGGCCAATCAAGCACAGAGATACTGTAGTTTTTAAACCAGGTATTGGTACTTTTGGCAGTGTGGATAGGTGCCAAGTCCTGCTGGAGAATTAAATTTCCATTTCAAAAAAGCTTGTCAGCAGAGGGAAGCATGATGTGCTCTAAAATTTCCTGGTCGATGGCTGCGCTGACTTTGGTCTTCATAAAAAACAGTGGACCTACACCAGCAGATGATATGGCTCAACAATCCATCACTGATTGTGGAAACATCACACTAGACCTCAAGCAGCTTGGATTGTGTGCCTCTCCACTCTTCTTCCAGATTCTGGGACCTTGATTTCCAAATGAAATGCAAAATTTACTTTCATTTGAAATAACACCTTGGACCACTGAGTAACATTCCATTTTTTTTCTCTTTGGCCCAGGTAAGATGCTTCAGATGTTGTCTAATGGTCATGAGCGGCTTGACACAAGGAATGAGACACTTGTAGCACATGTCCTGTGTGATGGCTCTGGAAGCAATGATCCAGCAGCAGTCCACTCCTTGTGAATCTCCCCCAAATTTTTGAATGGCCTTTTCTTAACAATCTTTTCAATGCTGCGGTTATCCCAGTTGCTTGTGCACCTATTTCTACCACACTTTTTCCTTCCACTTAACTTTCCATTAATATGCTTGGGTACTGCACTCTGTGAACAGCCACCATCTATAGCAATGACTTTTTGTGGCTTACCCTCCTTGTGGAGTGTGTCAATGATTGCCTTCTGTACATCTGCCAAGTCAGCAGTCTTCCCCATGATTGTGGAGCCTACTGAAGCAGACTATGGGACCTTTTTAAATGCTTTGGAAGCCTTTGCAGGTGTTCTTTGTTAATTATGCTAATTTACTGAGATAATGACTTTTGAGTGTTCATTGGCTGTGAGCAATAATCATCAACATCAACAGAAATAAACACTTGAAAAATATCACTCAATTTGTAATGACTCTATATAATGAGTTTTACTTTTTATATTAACGAACTGAAATAAATTTACTTTTTGATGATATTTTAATTTAGTGAAAAGCATTTGTAGTGCAAACAAATATCACTGCTGAACAAGGAAGCCATTTTGAAGAATTATGTTGTTGTAGCTAACAAACCAGAAATTCATACTTCATCACCAGAAGAATTAGCAATTACTAGTGTTAGTTAAATTCTCCTCAACCTGAAATTCTGATTCCTGTAATAAAACAAAAATAAAAACAGCGATATCCTCCACCTGTCCATCATTCTGTCACACACCGTAATCCAAATTTGGGGATAAATAGTTTTTAACCTGGATGGTGCCAAGATGCAAACATCCAGGATGAGAACCACTGGGAAATGAGCTGCTGCAAGTGGAGCATCAGTAAGCAGCAGTGACATAATCTATATTAGACCGGGGTCAGACTAGCGAGAAACTCGGATGAGTCTCGCACGTCAATACCCGGCACTGCCGCTGGCACTCGGATGTTTTGCGTTCACTGCATAGAAATACATGCAGTTGAACGCTCCGATCCGAGTGCCGGTGACTTGCGAGACTCATCAGAGTTTCTCGCATGTATGACCCTGGCTTTAGCGACGGTCACTGAGGCTGTGTTCCCAGCCAGGTCAGTGAACTGTGGTGACATCAGTGAGAAAAAGCCTCACTGTGCAGTGGTAAGTTCACCAGGAGAAATGTCTCAAGGTGAACTCACCGCTGCACAGTGAGACTTTTTCTCACTGTGCTAGCGGTGATCTCATCGAGGTCACCTCAGTTCAGGGTCCAAGTTGAAAATGCAGCCTCATTAACTGGCGATAACCTCAATGACATCACTCACAGTAGCTCATTCCTCAGTGGTTCTCAGCCTGGACGATCGCATCTTGGCACCATCCAGGTTGAAAATTATTTATCCCCAGACATGGATTACGGCATGGGACAGAATGATGGACAGGTGAGTGATATAGTTGCTTTTTATTTTTGTTTTATTATAGGAGATGAGGGATTCAGTTGAGTGTGTGATGTTTGGGGTATGGTTTAATTTAGAATCATTAAAGGAGTCTGTGTCATTTTCATTAAAAGACTTTAATCTGGCTGTATGTATATTTACAGTGCAACTATAGGATTAGTAATGGATAGCCTTCTTAGTGATGCCTCTCCATTACTAAGCAGTGGGCTTGATGTAACCAAACAATGCAAAGGTGACAACATCCCTACAGATATGAACCCCACTTGCCATCCCTACAGGTCAAGTGGGAAGAGTCGGTCAAAGCACCTTAATTAGCGCATCTAATAGATGCATATTTTGTGGGCGGCTGAGGGCTGCTATTTATAGGCTTGGAAAATATCTATGACCCCTAACCAGCCTGAGAATACTGGGAACTGCAGCTCTCTGACAGGCAGTAATGATTTTATCGCCGATCAGAAGCAATGTTTGCCATGCAGTCATGAACATGACAGCATGACAAACATGCGTTGCTTGGGGTCGAACCCGAATAGTTACACGGACTTCCTGGTGAAGTCTGTGTTCAGTGTCCATGCCCTAACACAAAGTGTTCAGTACAGACACCAAACTTTACTGTTCAGGTTCGCCCATCTCTATCCCTGACCATCTTTTACCCATTTGTTCCACAAAAATGAAAATAAAAAAGCAAAGTTATTCGCACCTTTCTGACGATAATCTATTAGTAATGTGAGCTCTCACCACCCCAACTGCAACACACAGAGCTGAACCTGAGAACATGACTGCAGTGATCGGAAGTAACCTTAATGACATTAACTCCGCCCTCACTGCAGTGGCGTTCTCACACTCAGCTCAGTGTCTCTTGTATGGCATGGTGAGAGGTTACATCACTGATGTGATGGCTCACCAGACCATTTAGATCTTCATGAGACATGGGCATTAATGGATTATAGGTGGATTGGTGAGTATAACTTTGCTTTTTTATTTTTATGTTTTGATGAATAAATGGGTGTCAGGTACGTACCCCAAAGTTTGCCGTTCTGGTTCATTCATCTCTTGTTATAACAGTTACAGAACCAAAAGCTTTAACTTTTTTTACTTATTGTAAAGCAAAAAAAAGTAATGTAAAAATGATATTGCTTATGGCTATGATATCAAAAGCCAGGAAGCTTTCCCTAACAGATGAACCTAAGTTTGAATATTTTTCTTCAGTAAAGCAATTAAAACTGAGGGGTTTTAAACTACCCTCATTTTTTAATACAGTAGGAAAGAAAAAATGGTTTTTTTTCAGCGTTTTTCTCCAGAATATCACATATTAATCGATTCACAGTCCAGTCATATATGATCTGAAGGTCAATTACCTACCTTTCACTTGAATCAATGAATTATTCACATACTAAGACTATTACACCCATTTTCCACATTCTGTATATGATCATGAGCTGTGCGTCCTGACCTCTTCCCTAAAATGGGTACCGCTTTCCTTGCCCTCATCTTTTATGATGCCTGTAATAGACCATACTTAATAGACTATTTGAAGTGATAGCTGCTAGGTATTATGGGAAAGCCAACATCTTACAGCATTTGAGCCCATTCTCTTTTCAGTAGTGAGTGAAATGGAGTCAGGCCATTTTTTGTAATGTGTTCCTTGCAAATTGAATTACAAATTGTTTAAAAGTACATGAGGACCTATGAATTTCTAAGTCGATTTTCTGTGGCTCAATTTGGTCAACTCTACATTATTAATGTTATATCTATTTTTTTTAAAAATGGCAGTTTACATGTGTAGGTGTCTGGAAATAAATAAAGAGTGACTACTTTTTCATTTCTATTCAGCAAATCAATAGTATACATACATTTAAACAATTATGTAATGTATCTGATCAGACTAATTTTTAATTATCAGGTAAAATTTGTGTTAAGATTTTTACATTACTGAGTTAGGAGATTACAATTAGAGATGAGCGAATATTTCAATGTTCGGTTTGGATTACGTTCACCGAATATGTAATATTCACTGATTAATTTGTTATTCGCCGAACATAACAGAACGCAATCAGTCAGGAATGAGGTATCAGGATCTGGGACAGCATTTACAGCTTTCAATTGAACGTCACAAGGTGGGTGAGGGATAGGTGTAGGCCCCCTTTGCTGGGAGCCCTGATACCACATTCAACACCTCTACCTGCTTTCATACTGAGCCACACTCAATTTTGTAGACTACGATTGTCAGACAATTTTATGGACAGTAACACGGGTTGTTGATTCCAAGGAAATGGAGGCCTGATGGTGTCGGTGGAATACTGCTACAGGCAACACGCATTTAGGAGACCCAACCAGGCGTGTTGACATTTCCAAAAATTATTGGCAGACACCTCCAAAGTGGTATCACCACAGTAGAAATAGTATAATAGGGACTGACAGGTCTTCCACTAAACCCAATCCAGCAGATGGATACCCATCCAGGAGAGTTCACATTTAAAGAATTGAGGGCCATACACCACAGAAGTGGCATCAATTTCACCACAGTAGAAATAGTACAATTGGAACTGACAGTTCTTCCACTACACCCAATGCAGCAGATAGACTCCCAACAACGAATGTTCTCATTTAAAGAAATGAGGGCCTTACACCACAGACACATGGGACACATGGGACACGGTGGGCTGTATCACATTAAGCAACAGAAAAAAAAAAAAAAAATTTCAATGTGCCTGAGGTCTGTAGACAGTTTCAAATAACAACAGCACTAAATGACAAGGTGGGATACAGCAGACTTTTTCACATTTAGCTAGTGAAAAAATATTAATAAGAATGCTATACTTGTGCATGGAGCACAATAGAAGCAGTGCACATCACGTGCCCTGCTGGCTTTCTTTATGGACCTCAGTAGTGTCCAAAAAAGAAAAAAAAATGCTGGAAGGTAAAGTTACCAGCCATACTGGACAGTAGCTTGCTGTTTATATGGAGAGGGACATGTGTTTTGAGCAGCCAATGACACAAGTGGTTGTGTCAGGACATTGTGGGTGTTTCCTGCACCCTGATTGGCTAGCCACAATGTGCACACATAAAGTTAGGGAAAAAAATGACTGCTTACAAGAACGTCGTGTTTCTGAGCTCTGCAAACCTCCTACCCTCATCAAACATGTGCCAAACGCTTATGATACACAACCATTATCATTGCTAAAGTGCTGAAAATACTTTTGTGGCAACACATTTCGCTGCACTTTTTACCCAATGTTACCGATTTTTTTTTTTTTACTGATTTTATTAAATTTTGCTCGTGTTTCCGATCACGAATCCAAATGTGCCACATTCAAGCCAAATTTATGTTTGGAGATCGTTTTCTAAACATATTCCCTCATCACTGCTGACAATTGCTACTGATAAAATTTTATGTAGAGACGAGAAGGTATTATTATTATTATTATTATTATTATTTATTGTTATAGCGCCATTTATTCCATGGCGCTTTACATGTAAGGAGGGCTATACATGCAAACAAGTACAATAATCTTAAACAATACAAGTCATAACTGGTACAGGAGGAGAGAGGACCTTGCCCGCGAGGGCTCACAATCTACAAGGGATGGGTGATAATACAGTAGGCGAGGGTAGAGCTGGTCGTGCAGCGGTTTGGTCGATCGGTGGTTACTGCAGGTTGTAGGCTTGTCGGAAGAGGTGGGTCTTCAGGCTCTTTTTGAAGGTTTCAATGGTAGGTGAGAGTCTGATATGTTGTGGTAGAGAGTTCCAGAGTAGGGGTGATGCGTGAGAGAACTCTTGTATGCGATTGTGGGAAGAGGAGATAGGAGGGGAGTAGAGAAGGAGATCTTGTGAGGATCGGAGGTTGCGTGCGGGAAAGTACCGGGAGACGAGGTCACAGATGTATGGAGGAGACAGGTTGTGGATGGCTTTGTATGTCATGGTTAGGGTTTTGTAGTGGAGTCTCTGGGCAATTGGGAGCCAGTGAAGGGATTGACAGAGGGGAGAAGCTGGGGAATAGCGGGGGGACAGGTGGATTAGTCGGGCAGCAGAGTTTAGAATAGATTGGAGGGGTGCGAGAGTGTTTGAGGGGAGGCCACAGAGCAGGAGGTTGCAGTAGTCAAGGCGAGAGATGATGAGGGCATGGACTAGGGTTTTTGCAGATTCTTGGGTGAGGAATGAACGGATTCGTGAAATATTTTTGAGTTGAAGTCGGCAGGAAGTGGAAAGGGCTTGGATATGTGGTTTGAAGGAGAGATCAGCGTCAAGGATTACTCCGAGACAGCGAGCTTGTGGGACTGGGGAGAGTGGGCAGTCATTTACTGTAATTGATAGGTTCATAGGGGGGGCCACGTGAGATGGGGGAAAGATGATGAATTCTGTTTTGTCCATGTTGAGTTTCAGAAATCTAGCGGAGAAGAAGGATGAAATAGTGGACAGACATTGAGGGATTCTGGTTAGTAGGGAGGTGATATCTGGTCCAGAGATGTAGATCTGTGTGTCATCAGCATAGAGATGATACTGAAAGCCATGAGATTCTATGAGCTGTCCCAGGCCAAAGGTGTAAATAGAGAACAGCAGGGGCCCAAGGACTGAACCTTGTGGGACTCCGACAGATAGGGGGCGAGGTGAGGAGGTGGTGTGTGAGTGGGAGATGCTGAATGTCCGGTCTGTTAGGTATGATGAGATCCAGGATAGGGCCAAGTCTGTGATGCCGAGGGATGAGAGGGTCTGTAATAATAGGGAATGGTCCACTGTGTCAAAGGCAGCCGACAGGTCCAGGAGGAGGAGGACAGAGTAGTGTCGCTTGCTCTTGGCGGTTAAGAGGTCATTGGTGACCTTAGTAAGGGCAGTTTCAGTGGAGTGGTGTGACCGGAAGCCAGATTGTAAGCGGTCGAAGAGGGAGCAAGAAGAGAGATGGGAGGACAGTTCAAGGTAGACATGTTGTTCCAGTAGCTTGGAGGCGTAGGGGAGAAGTGATATAGGGCGATAGCTAGATACAGAGGATGGGTCAAGAGAGGGCTTTTTGAGGATAGGTGTGATGGAGGCATGTTTAAAGCTTGAGGGGAAAACACCAGTTGTTAGTGATAGGTTGAAGAGATGGGTTAGGGTTGGGATGAAGACTGTGGTGAGGTTTGGTATGAAGTGGGATGGGATCGGGTCGAGTGCACAGGTGGTGAGATGTGATCTTGAGAGTAGAGTGGAGAGTCGATCTTCTGTAATGGTGGAGAAGTTGGTTTTGAAGGTGGAGGGCTGGGAAGTCGGGGGGAAGGGCTCTGGGGGTTGTTGACCAAAACTGTCTCTGATGTTATCAATCTTCTGCTTGAAAAATGAGGCAAAGTCTTCAGCTGAGATGAGTGGGGAGGGAAGAGGTGCTGGGGGGCGGAGGAGAGAATTGAAGGTGTTGAATAACTGTTTAGGGTTGTGAGACAGGGAGGATATGAGAGATGAGAAGTAGGTTTGTTTAGCTGTGGCGAGTGTGGTCTTGAAAGTAGTGAGGGACTGTTTGAATGCGATGAAGTGCTCGTTGGAGTGGGATCTTTTCCATCTGCGCTCAGCAGCCCTGGAAGCTTGCCTCAGCTCTTTGGTCAGGCTGGTGTGCCAGGGCTCTCTGTTGATTAGGTAGAAGCAAAGGTAGAAGCAAAGCTCCTTCCCTCAAGTCAAAATACAATCATATCAATAGCAACTGTTATTCTATCTCAGCAATGTAAAAATCTGCCCTCACTGAAGACAGATTTTACCGGTGAACTTAAAATTTTAGGAAAGAATGACAAGTCCCGGAAGAGAAAAAAGAGGATTCTTCGCAAAGCTATAAAGGTGGTTATTTCTATGTGTATTATTGATTTATGAAATAAAAAATGTAAACGGTTACTTTTTAAGCGTTTTGTCAGGAGATAGTGAAAAGCAATCACAGTTACATGAAGGTTAAATGCTTTCTATTATGTTTTGTTTATTCCAAGGATGCTGTAGTTTAGAAAAATATATACCACAATTGTTTTGTTGTAAAGGGAGTTGTGATAGTTACTAAGGGTTAGAGATAACTTGGGGTTGACTTAGAATGGTGCCTTACAATTGCTAATGTGATGAGGGCCCTAGATTATAAAGAGTGGTTGATTTTGGATTTGATATTGTAGGACATTTATACACATTCCAAAGCAACTCAAGCTTTTGACATCATTTTTGGTCTACTTCACTTTATCAGGCAGGTTATATTTAAGTGATTTCTTGATTGTGAACAGGTGTGTCAGTAATCAGGCCTGCATGTGCCAGGGAATTTGAACTCCGCTTCCCAAAGATGTGATAAACTATAGACAATTTATGTTTTAAAGAGGGGGAGCAATCACTTTTTCACATAATGAAGACCTTATTTTAAAAACTGTATTTTGTGTTTAATTGTGTTATCTTTGTCTACTATTTGCATTTGTTTGGTGATCTGAAATATTTAAGTGTGACATATATGCAAAAGAATAGGAAATCAGGAAGAGGGCAAACACTTTTTCATACTACTGTATATTGAATGTCACATACACAGCACACATTTCATTTGTAAACCAATGCTACATAGAAACTGCAAGTACGCATGGTAGTAGAGATGTGTAAATTAATTTGAAAATTAGTTATGAATTCCCCTTCAAAATTTGGATTAATCACTATCATCATTTTCTGAGATTTGATTTGCATGAAACTATTTATTCATTTTTGAATAACAAAATGTTTAACGATTTATTATATTCTAACACTGCAAGTATCCTGCAGTGAATGTATAGACTCCCAAATCAGGAATATTGTGTGTATTTTAGCCACATTTTTGCAGATTATTTTATGACAAAGTGATTAAAAATGCTGTTACCGTGTAAAGTATTGTGTGTATAATGAGACATACTATATTATCTTTTTTTATCTTCACTCTTGTATTACATTAGCAAATTACTGTGATATTAAGGTAATGTCATCCTCATTGTATACATGCGCATAGTAAAGTAACAAGGATCAATTCATTGTATGTTCCTTTTAATTGCGTTTTGATGGTGGGCATTATAAAAATGTTTGGTTTGCTTTGATTTCTTGTCTTGCAGATTAAAACAAGAATAAAAAAAAGAATGACGTTGGAAAGACAGAGCTGGACAGAGAAACATTTGGACATTACCTATATAGTTTTCCCATCACGTAGCTTGGCTAATACATGAGCAAAAAGGATATGTATTTAAAAATAACCTTTTTCATTGTAACATATGCAGTTGGGGCATCTTGGTATAATTAATGGAAATTTATTGATATGCTGTACATTTGTATTTCTGTACAGGCAGAGTTCTTACATACTAATGCTGTAATTAATTATCATTATAGATAGAAAATGTGCTTGAGCAATTAACAAGTAAATCCAAGTTCAAGGAAATGTAATTGAATATTGTAAGGGATTCATAATTTAAAATAATTGGCTAAATAAAGTAAGATTTGTCAGGCCATCTACTCAGGATGTGAACATAAATACTCCATAACACAATGCTTTTTAGTGTAATTATAGAATGCTGTATCCAGTAATCAGAGCTCTGCAAGTATGTACAGTGGCTTGTAAAAGTTTGGGCACTCGTGGTCTACATTACTGTTATTGTGAACAGTTAAGCAAGTTGAAGATTAAATAATTTCTGAAAGGCCTAAAGCTCAAAATGAAACATTTCCTTTGTATTTTAGGAAAAAAAAATATATTGTCATTTTTTACATTTTAAAAATTACAAAAAGGTAAATAGGCCAATGCAAAATTTTGGATAGATACCTTGACCAAAGTTTCAGACCTTAAGTAGACTGGTAGGGTTATGGCTTGTTCACTATCATTGTTAGGAATGGCCAGGGGCTGCAAATTTCACAGCTTTATAAAAACTCAGCCTCCTCTAATTTTGTGTATCACTGATAAGACACCCTATGACCAAATTAATATCCCACCGAATTATACAAAAATCACTGACTGTAGTGGAAAAATAACATTAACTTAACTTTTAATGAGATAATTAATAAATAAATCATCCACCATGCTTGCATGCAGTCTGTCCACTAAACCCCTTGATTTTATCAATAAGGGGTTTACGGGGGATACTAATATAAATAAAATAGGACACTAAATTGTCAGAATCTTTGACACATAAATATTCAACAGTGAAACACCCCCTCCACTCATTCACTACCCCACTATATATTTAGTGATCAGGGAGTGTTCCACTAGGTAATAATCTCTTTATTTATATAGCGCCAAAATATTCCACAGCACTTTACAGTTTTGCACACATTATCATTGCTGTCCCCAATAGGGTTCACAATCCAAATTCCCTATCAGTATGGCTTTGGAATTTATTATGAGGTGCGCTTAGTAATTAGTGCACTATGACCTTATCCTGAGGAAATGACACTGTGTCATTACTAATTACTGAAAGAATTTCCTAGATATACTACCAGTAAATTAAAATTCATAACTTATTACACATTATCCCCATTGGACATACCAAAGTGACATTTAGGCTCTTGATGACAAACCAATATCACTATTTTACCATTTACACATCACTAAATTTGTCAATCTCACTGAATCTTTAATAAGATTGACATATTGAGTGATTTATATAAGTGTCTTCCTTAAACCCCTTAAAATTAAGGGGTTTGGTGGACAGACTGCACGCAAGCACGGTGGATGATTTATTATTTATAACATTAAAAGTTAAGTTTTATTATTTTTCCACTACAGTCAGTGATTTTTTTTTGTATAATTTTGTGCCAACAAACTGCAGCCATGGGTTCTTCTAAGCAACTGCCTAGCACTCTGAAAATGAAAATGGTGAAGATCCACAAAGCAGAAGTCTTTATGAAGATAGCAAAGCATTTTCAAGTTGCCCTTTCCTCAGTTTGAAATGTTAATAAAACAAATTGTAGTTAACAGGTACAGTGGCGGTCAAGATAAGGTCTGGAAGACCAAGCGAAATTTCAGTGAGAGCTGCTCATAGGATTGCTAGAGAGGCATAGACGTCAAGATAGCAGTGCATACAAGACAACCAAGTAATCTCTGAGAACTGGATGAAGTTTCCAAGAAAGAATGGATGAAAGTCCCTCAAAAAAGAAATGAAATACTCTTGTCTTGCTATAAAAAGTGTTTACAAGCTGTGATACTTTCTAAAGGTACCAACCATGCAGGGTGCACACATTTTTGCGTTGGCCCATTTTCCTTTTTGTAAATTTTAAAAGGTAAAAGATGACTATATATATATATATATATATATATATATACAGTATATATATGTATATAAAACCTTTTTTGCCTAAAATACAGAGGAATTTCTGATCCTTAACTTTGGGCCTTTTAAAGATCATTTCATCTTCAACTTGCTTAACTTTCCACAGTAACAGTAATTTCACACTTTTACATGCTTCTGTACAAGGGCACAGATGAAATCAGCTAATTCAATATCCCAATAATCCTGATGCAACACTATGCATCTTATAAAAATATAAACCTATGTAAAGGGCTTAGAGACAGATATAAATTGTGATTTTTTTAATTTATTTTTTTGATTAGTGTGTCCAGAATAATATTAAATATTTAATGTTTTTTAATCCAATAATGGAATATAGACACATAAAAACTTTATTCTAATAAGTTCACTGTACCCTCAGAGTCATTGTTATGATCGCCATGTCTGTCATGTCCACCTTGTCTGTTTTGCCTCATGACCCCTGGAGCGGTGTGCACGCGCATCTCATGTCTGCTATCCTGCATGCTCCCTAGAGCAGTGTGCACACTCACCTCATGACTGTTGGGCTGCAAGATGCCTGCGTTTCTGCTCTGCCTTCTGTGATCATCTCTGTGTTCCAAGAACCCCTGATCATGTGTCCTTCCTAGGTTCCAGCACTGTCTGGTTCTGCAATCATCTCTGCATGTCTGGATCCCCTGATCATGTGACCTTTCCTAGGTTCCAGCAGTGTCTGGTTCTGCAATTATCTCTGCTTGTCTGGAATCTCTGGTCATGTGACTGCTCTCTGTGATCCTGGAGGAACTGAACTGGAAGTTCTCCCCTGGTCCTGACCCAGAAGTGGAGGTGCTAATGCCCTATATCAGACCGCCCCTCCCTATGCTCAGGGCCTGAGTATTGTGTTGCTTCCCTGCATGGCTGCTTGGTCTGCTGGGTTGCTCCCTTTATTCTATGTCCTTGCACTCTGCCCTGTCATGCGTCTCTGCACACGCTCCGTGCTCATACTGTCTCTTGTCCCGTGCCTTGTCTATTGTTTGTCTTTCGTGCCATGTTTTGTCTATGCTCTGCTTTGCCTTGTCGTCCTTCCTTGCTCTGATTCCGTTCTGTGCTTCAGTCTAGCTTCCGTTCCTTGTTCCGTACCTTTCCTAAGCTCTGTCTTGTTTCTCGTCTTGCTTTGCCTTGTTGCTTCGTGTGCTCTTTGCATGCGGCTGGCCTTCCTAGCCTCCTGTTTGTGCCTCAGCCGTGCCTGCCCTAGCCGTGCCTGCCTGCTTGTACCTCAGCCATGCTCGTCGGTCAGTGACAGCTGTGTCGCCTGCCATGCCTCAGCCGGGTTTGCTGGAGTCTTGCCGTCTGTCAGTGCCGCAGCCCGATCAGCTAGCCAGTGCCCCAGCTGTCCTCTCAGTGCTCCCTTGCACCTCACGCTGTTTCTGCACTGTGCTCTTTGTGCTTTCTATAGCACGTGCAGGTCCTCACCTGCCCATGGCATACCTCCCCATGCTTCTGTAAAAGTACGTGCAGGTTTTGCCATGTAACCTGTGGCGCCCTCTTGCACAGACAGGCCCTAATTTTGTCCTTGAACCCTGACCCTGGCGTGCCTCTTTGCACATGCAGGACTCTGCCTCGTCTGACCCTTGCGTGCCTCTCTACATGCGCAGGACTCTGCCTCGCCTGACCCTGGCGTGCCTCTCTGCACGTGCAGGACTCTGCCTCGCCTGACCCTGGAGTGCCTCTCTGCATGCGCAGGACTCTGCCTTGCCTGTCCCTGGCGTGTCCCTCTACACGTGCAGGCCTCTTTCCTTGTACCCATCCTTGGTGTGTCTCTCTACACGCACAGGCCTTCATCTTTGTACCTGTCCCTGGCGTGTCCCTCTACACGTGCAGGCCTCCATCCTTGTACCTGCTTCGTATCCTGGTTTGCCTGCCGGATTCCCAAAGCCTGCCGACCGCTGCCAGAGGTCCGGAACCAGATAACTGCGGCCTGATGTCCAGAGCTGATGTCCGCAGCCTGATGCCTGGATCCTGATGGTCGTTGCCTAAAGTGCGGAGTCTGATGTCATTGCACCCTGCCTTGGACCTTGGCGTGTCTCCTTGCACGCACCTTGTCTTGGACTCTAGCGTGTCCTAGCACGCATCCTTCCAGTAATCTCTGGTGTGACCCCTAACACGTACCCTGCCCAACCCTGGTATTTTTTCTGCACGTTTTATGTCTGGAACATTTGGTGCGCCCTTGCACGCACCTTGCCGTGTTTCACCATTTGTGCCCTGCACCTGATTCCCTGTTTATGCCTTGCACATGAATAAAGTGTGTAACCACGTTTGCTGAAGAAACCCTGTGACTTCACTTTATGTTTCGTATCCTGTCCGTCCTGTTGCCAGACACTCAATAGTGTCTCCCTGAGCCGGCCGTCTGGTCCAGCTGCTGTGGTGGCTCACCCCCTTGGTCTTGCCCCTGACACTCCCTGTATAGGGGGTGGGTTCTCACTAGGTCAGCTCGCCCTAGGTGGGTGGGTGCCACAGCCCAGAGGGTCCACTCAAAAAGGAAAAATGACTCAGCATAAGCTGACGCTCGTCACAGTCATATCATAATATAAGACTTCACTTCACTAGAAATGCTACTATGCACATTTAATCATTACATGTATTTTTCAGGGAAGCTCACAAGAAAGTTTAGATCATTCAATTTCTATTCCACTAGGGGAAAAAACTCAGCTCTCATTAAAATCAATGGGTTCTCTGTGTAGTGCATGGACCTGCTGAGCCTGCCAATGAGAGAATTGTTCGTTGTAGCTTCCATCCGCTTGGGTCATTTTGATTTAGGCATTCTGTATTTTCTTTAAACTCAGAATGCCCAAAAAGATTTTTTTAAAATTATTTTCTAACCCTTTATCTGTGTAGTAGAGAAAAATCTTAAAAAAACATAAAATCTAATGTTAAAACCACTCCAAATATTGGTAGACAACAAAATATAGTACAAGTAGGATAGAACCAATGTTGAAGTGGAAGATCTAGCTTGCTTCTTTCCAAATTTGGCTTTCTGTTCATTTTTTTTTCCAAAGTTTTAATAAGGGCTATAGCGTCAAGATATAATAATGTATGCTAATTGTGATGATTGTTCATGTGATGTGCTCATTGATGATTGTTATGTTTTTACTAATTTGATTTTTGTTGTTTGTTTTTACCTGGGTACACCTCATATTATGCAACATCTAAAACACTATATATAAAAGCACTAGTTTGTATAAAATTTTATTTTTCGACTCTCCCATTTTCCTTAATAGATCTCATGATAAGCCATCTGTTTCCCATCTAAACAAAGCTCATTCTGATTGGTGGAACTGTTTTTAGTTGCAGGAATCTGCAATATGTGAATGTATGCTAAGCCTTTGCATGAGTCTGAGATCACACATGAAGTTTTAGGACAATGTATGAACCAAAGACAGGAGTATGAAAAATAATAAAAAAAATGCATCAAAAACTGTCAGACAAACTGCTGCAAAACTGCATTTGGATTTTCAACTTCATAGTAATCATCCTTTTATGATTCACTCCTGGATTAAGCTAGAAAATACTACAAAATCTGCATTAATCACAAGACCTTTCATAAGTTAACGTTGCATAGTAGACTACATCTATATAATGTAACTGCTTTGCAAGGTCCCAGATTTCAGTGTGACACAGCCTAGAATTGTTTTGCTGCCATTTAGAACTAGAAGCTCTGCATTATGCAGTGCTCCATACTCATGTATGTCACATTGTGTGAATTAAATGTTCCTGTCCCTTTGCTTGTCTCGATGGCTATACTGTTATTATTAACAGTTTATTATCTATGTAGTTGCAATAAATAACCAAACAACTTGGTAACTAGCATTTCCTACCAGTATAACATAATTTGACATTTCGTACAGATTTACCAAGTTATCGCATCATTTAACAGCCTATTGCACTTTACAAAGCTGTTCTTGAGATTAGCTGTTTAGGTATTAGTTCTGACCTGAAATTTCAGAGATAAAGGCGTTGCTACTGTGCATTTTTATCAGCTCCATACAGTTGCCATAGGACCTTGATGCATGAATGCTTAATTGAGTAAATCTACCACTATCCTTCTATAATGTCAGATCTTTTACCATTAGGAGTCACTTAAAATAGTCAAATGGCTTCAGAACTTAGAAATCCTCACAATGAACAGAAGAAAGAGAGCCAATAATAATCTATTGTCCCTATTTTACTGCTATGATGCGCTGCAATAGGCACATATGTTTCTTTATATTTTTTTGCTCTTTGTCTTCAAATTGAGAATTGAAATTCTCAGTGGTGAAATTAAGGAGGACCCATCAGGTTTATTGACATATCTGTTTTATTAACAACTTAAAGGCCCCATAAACTAACAAATCTGGAGCATGTTTTCCTAAACCTCTGTGTTGTGCTGTTCATCTATTATTCCCCTTGGAAGTTTATGAATAAATAGAAAAGTGTGTTAAAATTCTCCTTGTGAAATGTGTGTGGCCCTATGTAGTCCGCTACCTTCAGCACTGATTGAATATTGTCAAATTGTATAAGGACACTCTCCCTATTAATAACTTCTAGCTGTCAATTTGTAAACTTTAGTAGTAATGCACAACAAAAGAACTTTTATTTCATATGAAAAACAAGTATTTACTATAACAGACATGTCATGAGTGAGACACATCCTTTCGTTCCAGTCACATCCAAAGTGTGAATGTGATTAATTTGCATCTATATGATGGTTTAAAAATTACAAGATGTTCACAAGGCTGGACTTCATCTCTAACTAATCTTAATTCATCTCAACCAAGCATCGAACACCTTCACTTTCATGTAGAAAAGATTAAAAGGCCTTCATTGACGGCTTAAATTGAACTGATATTGTTCAAAAGAATGTTCCTGTGGATCTTTCTAGATATGAAATTGACTCTACATATTGGCTGCACATATATTTTGGATTTTTCTTTTCATTTCACTTTGGAAATCCCACAAATTTACCATTTCTCTAGTTAAATTGCATAGGATGAAATCCACAGTAAAAATCAGCAGGCCATGGTTACAATCAGCGGCGCAGGCTGAGAATGTCAAATTAAGATATAGAGTGTGTGTATATATATATATATATATATATAATATATACTCTGTCTCTCTCTCTATATTATATATATATATATATATATATATATATATATATATATATACAGTGGGGAAAAAAAGTATTTAGTCAGTCAGCAATAGTGCAAGTTCCACCACTTAAAAAGATGAGAGGCGTCTGTAATTTACATCATAGGTAGACCTCAACTATGGGAGACAAACTGAGAAAAAAAAATCCAGAAAATCACATTGTCTGTTTTTTTTTCATTTTATTTGCATATTATGGTGGAAAATAAGTATTTGGTCAGAAACAAGCAATCAAGATTTCTGGCTCTCACAGACCTGTAACTTCTTCTTTAAGAGTCTCCTCTTTCCTCCACTCATTACCTGTAGTAATGGCACCTGTTTAAACTTGTTATCAGTATAAAAAGACACCTGTGCACACCCTCAAACAGTCTGACTCCAAACTCCACTATGGTGAAGACCAAAGAGCTGTCAAAGGACACCAGAAAAAATTGTAGCCCTGCACCAGGCTGGGAAGACGGAATCTGCAATAGCCAACCAGCTTGGAGTGAAGAAATCAACTGTGGGAGCAATAATTAGAAAATGGAAGACATACAAGACCACTGATAATCTCCCTCGATCTGGTGCTCCACGCAAAATCCCACCCTGTGGGGTCAGAATGATCACAAGAACGGTGAGCAAAAATCCCAGAACCACGCGGGGGGACCTAGTGAATGAACTGCAGAAAGCTGGGACCAATGTAACAAGGCCTACCATAAGTAACACACTACGCCACCATGGACTCAGATCCTGCAGTGCCAGACGTGTCCCACTGCTTAAGCCTGTACATGTCCGGGTGCGTCTGAAGTTTGCTAGAGAGCATTTGGATGATCCAGAGGAGTTTTGGGAGAATGTCCTATGGTCTGATGAAACCAAACTGGAACTGTTTGGTAGAAACACAACTTGTCGTGTTTGGAGGAAAAAGAATACTGAGTTGCATCCATCAAACACCATACCTACTGTAAAGCATGGTGGTGGAAACATCATGCTTTGGGGCTGTTTCTCTGCAAAGGGGCCAGGACGACTGATCCGGGTACATGAAAGAATGAATGGGGCCATGTATCGTGAGATTTTGAGTGCAAACCTCCTTCCATCATCAAGGGCATTGAAGATGAAACGTGGCTGGGTCTTTCAACATGACAATGATCCAAAGCACCCCGCCAGGGCAACGAAGGAGTGGCTTCGTAAGAAGCATTTCAAGGTCCTGGAGTGGCCTAGCCAGTCTCCAGATCTCAACCCTATAGAAAACCTTTGGAGGGAGTTGAAAGTCCGTGTTGCCAAGCGAAAAGCCAAAAACATCACTGCTCTAGAGGAGATCTGCATGGAGGAATGGGCCAACATACCAACAACAGTGTGTGGCAACCTTGTGAAGACTTACAGAAAACGTTTGACCTCTGTCATTGCCAACAAAGGATATATCACAAAGTATTGAGATGAAATTTTGTTTCTGACCAAATACTTATTTTCCACCATAATATGCAAATAAAATGAAAAAAAAAAAACAGACAATGTGATCTTCTGGATTTTTTTTTCTCAGTTTGTCTCCCATAGTTGAGGTCTACCTATGATGTAAATTACAGACGCCTCTCATCTTTTTAAGTGGTGGAACTTGCACTATTGCTGACTGACTAAATACTTTTTTTCCCCACTGTGTATATATATATATATATATATATATATATATATATATATATATATATATAGTGCTTGACAAAGACTGTGCTGTGAAGTCGAAATGTTGAACCACTTGGCGCTGTCCTGTCCGGTCCCTACAACATTTTCTGATCACCACTCACACTTAAATCCCCAGGCCACTCACACTAGGCTGTAACTTCTGACTCTTATGAAACCCATGATGGTACTGTGCATGTTCACACAATGTCGTGGCACATGTCATGAATTGTGACACATTGCTCAACTTTTGAGCGTGCTTTTGCAAAGCTCTCCTGGGCTTTATCCGAGCCACATGTCTTTGTCTACTGTGAGAGGCCTAGGGGTTTCAGCACAAATAGCAGTAAACATAAAATGTGGCAAAAACCAGAATGGTGACAGTGGAGTGGAGTGGATGGGCTGCAGAGATGAGCTGTGAAGTGAGTATAAGAATTTATTTTTTACAACTTATGTTTATAATACAGTGATGTTTGGATTGACCCCAAAGCATTATAAGGGACACTGAATTTGCAGAGAATAACTGCGAGCATGTATATCCTAATCTTGCCTGATCCACTCATCCCTGGTCAAAATCTTCAGAGTGTGGAGAAGGTTTCATAAAAACCCAAAATGCTGGTTTGTTGATAGGCAGATAAAATTGTATTCTTCGGCACACAGGAGATGGAAGAACATTGAAATTTGGTGATTTTATTATAATCTGACCCACGTAAAACAGAACATAAAGACCAATGTTTCTGCCAAACTAGGCCTTTGTTAAGGAACATCTGTATGTGAATGGTCAGAGGATCTAGGTTCCACCAGAACTAGTCACACTGTGGCCAAGGGTCGGAATCCAAAAAAAAAACAACAAATTTCAATGCTTTCTGTCTCTTGTGTGCTGAAGTATACAAATGTATTTAATGAATGAATCATTCATCTAAGCACCTACTCCCCGTTAGGCAGTTTGAGAGAGCCTACCTATTTTTCTACTGTTAATAGACAGTACAGGCATTGTGGATGAGATAAATCCTTTTTCTGTTGGAAAATCCACTGTGTATCTTATGTTTGTGGATTAACCCTAAAATATTTAATATATTAGAAGACTTGTTAAAGGGTTGGTTGTGACTTGTAGGATCACTACTACCAATAGGTGGCTCTATAGAGTTCAAGTCCTCTTTCTATCTGAAGATGCAATTTGCATAATATTACAGGTGGAATTTATGTTTAATTATCAACTAATTCTTAGTTTTAGACATATTCTCTTAAAAAAAACACAATATATCAATAACAATAATAAATAATTAGAATAAAAAATTGTGAGAATGACATTAGAACCTGTTCCACACTGGCTGGAATATGAGAGCCCAACCAACACCTAATAGTGCAGTGGGACAGGAGTATTCCCAATAGCACATGTGAATACTGTGCAGATTACTGTTGTAAAGCCTAAAGGGAGTACTAATCGGCAGAGTTTTGTGTCTAAAAATGAGGGGAGATTTCAGATGTGAAGAAATCAGAAATGTAAATACAGCTTTGTTATATAATACAATTACAATTGCTGCTAGAGAAGAAAGCAAAGTATGTAGAAGTTATTTTAATGATGGCATATAAAGGTGAAAGTACTGAATGCTTTAACTAACAATAAGGCTCAAAAGAGAATACTATCTCCTTTATTATTGTTTCCAGTTCTCATCTGCATTGTTAATTTCAATGATAATTGTTTGTGTCATTGGGCAGTCAATGTACTACACAGACAAGTGTCTACTAGTAAAGAATGAATCTGCAAAATTTCAAATTTAAAGATTCGCTTGAATTTGTTTAAGAAATTCAATTTGAATCAAAGCTATTCAATGTGAATTCATGTGCATTATTATACTCTGAGACCTGTGCAGATCCTAGACCATACTAAACATAATTAAAAATAAATATTATACTCACCTGACCCTCACCTGTTCCATTGCCTGGTACTGGAAGACGCTGAAGATGGTCAGGCACTATAAGATGCTATAAGATGGCCTAATGGAAACTGGACCAAAGAAGAAGACTGAATTGACATGGAGATGCATGGTCAGACAAGGGATGATCAGGTCAGTATAATTTTTTTTAACCCCTTCGACTCAGCCTGTTTATAATTTAGCAAATAGGCAGCCAGCCGGCAACTGTTTGGCTGAATTTGCCCATGTTATATCTTAAATAGGATTCGGGCAAATCAACATTTTTTGCAAGTTTCGAGGCAAATTTAATTCTCTTACAATAATTTTTTCCATTTCTAGTGTTTACCTACACATGAACTTTGAAATTCAGTACTTTAAATAAATGAAATAATCCCATGTGTTATTTTCACGGATGGTCCAAGCTTGTCATTTTTTTTACTACTATGTCTTATACATTTTCCATGTAGCAAACCCACTTAATTCCTCTTCAAAAACTGATTAGTTCAAAAAGAAGAAAACAAAGAATAAAGCAGAATGTGGAAGATAAATTGCAACTACCCACTAGAGACGAGATGGGAAAGGCTGCAGACTATAGAATAACGCCTTCTATATGTGGTCATCCACTCTGAATTGCTAAAGATCTTTCATTTATGATGCTGGGGTGGTTGACATTAAGTGATGCTTGATATATTCACACATGGGTCCTCTCAGCTTCTCTTCCTCTACACCAACACTGTGCATAGTGTTCTTGACCTTCCTTGTTCATGTAATTATATATATGCTTTCTATCATATTTCTTTGCATGTAATACAGTATTACTTTACAAAGTCACATTTGTCAGTAAAAATATTCAATTTTATTGCACATTTCTTACAAAGATATAAAATGTACAGGAAAGTATCTAACAAAATGAGTCAATATCAAGGTGGAGACATGTTAGAGGGGCAAATCAGTTATAAGGTCTGGAACACATATCAATATTGTACCCATAAAAAAAAGTAGGGGGGATTGATCACATCCTAATTACATCATAGAGGAGAGTGGAATCGAAATTTTTATAAATACTGCATCCAAAACACCTTCCTTATAGATTCATCTAGGAGCAACTCATACTGTCAATTCAAAGGTAAGGGCAAAAACATAACCCAGAGTTGTTCCCTGCACCAATCAAAAATAGAGGGTGAAAAAATGTAGTAAACTGTATCCATACTCTCATGTTGCAAGGCCACTCTCCCACTACCAATAATCAGAGAACCGCTAAAGTGCTATTGATAGTGCCATATTGTGCGTCACCTTACCCATATAGGGTCCTGGAAAGCCTCTCTGCTGCCCGACGCGTTTCGCCCTACTGGGCTTCCTCGGGGGGCTGTGTGGGTGCTGTATTAAGCCACCTGTATACTTTTATAGGGGAAGAGAAATTAGGAATGGCGCGCGCCATCTTTGAAAAGCCGCGCATGCGCAGAACCTCTCCTGGGTCCCGTCAAGTCACCACCGGTCTTCCCGGAAGCTGGCGCGCGTCATCGCAGTGGCTGTTGCCATAGCTGCGTACACACACAGCAAGACCGTAAGGAAGACCGCAGCGGCGCGACAGGACACTCATGCGCATGCGTGGAACAGATGAACAAACTCCTGTGTGCACTAGTATGGCAAGAGACAGTGTCTATTGGCAAGTCAAAAGTTTTTTTAAAACCCCATAGTGTATTAATACAGCCAAGGGATACCAAACTATGAATCCATTCCAGCACAAAGGGTTTTACCCCCAGACTGTCTATGCATAGTAAAAAATGTTATATTCGCAGCTGGTACAAAACATCCAAAAAAACCACAAAAAGGCAGGTATTCAAATTAATATACAAGGATCAATCACAAGGATTATTTTACTGAAACACAGACAGCTGTTATAATCAAGATCAATTAGCTCCAAGGTTACGCGCACGTCTTCCATAGATTTCTTGCATTTCTTCATTCCCCAATATATATGATCGTAGGATAGTACTGAAGCGTATAGAAAGATAGAGACCTCATAGAAGGAACAAATAAAACAAAGAAAATTAATTAAAATACAGAACAAACAAAAAATACAGGTAAAAATTCCTCTTTTTCTCATTTTTAAATTTTTACCTGTATTTTTTTGTTTGTTCTGTATTTTAATTAATTTTCTTTGTTTTATTTGTTCCTTCTATGAGGTCTCTATCTTTCTATATGCTTCACTACTATCCTACCATCATATATATTGGGGAATGAAGAAATGCAAGAAATCTATGGAAGACGTGCGCGTAACCTTGGAGCTAATTGATCTTGATTATAACAGCTGTCTGTGTTTCAGTAAAATAATCCTTGTGATTGATCCTTGTATATTAATTTGAATACCTGCTTTTTTGTGGTTTTTTTGGATGTTTTGTACCAGCTGCGAATATAACATTTTTTACTATGCATAGACAGTCTGGGGGTAAAACCCTTTGTGCTGGAATGGATTCATAGTTTGGTATCCCTTGGCTGTATTAATACACTATGGGGTTTTAAAAAAACTTTTGACTTGCCAATAGACACTGTCTCTTGCCATACTAGTGCACACAGGAGTTTGTTCATCTGTTCCACGCATGCGCATGAGTGTCCTGTCGCGCCGCTGCGGTCTTCCTTACGGTCTTGCTGTGTGTGTACGCAGCTCTGGCAACAGCCACTGCGATGACGCGCGCCAGCTTCCGGGAAGACCGGTGGTGATGTGATGGGACCCAGGAGAGCTTCTGCGCATGCGCGGCTTTTCAAAGATGGCGCGCGCCATTCCTAATTTCTCTTCCCCTATAAAAGTATACAGGTGGCTTAATACAGCACCCACACAGCCCCCCGAGGAAGCCCAGTAGGGCGAAACGCGTCGGGCAGCAGAGAGGCTTTCCAGGACCCTATATGGGTAAGGTGACGCACAATATGGCACTATCAATAGCACTTTAGCGGTTCTCTGATTATTGGTAGTGGGAGAGTGGCCTTGCAACATGAGAGTATGGATACAGTTTACTACATTTTTTCACCCTCTATTTTTGATTGGTGCAGGGAACAACTCTGGGTTATGTTTTTGCCCTTACCTTTGAATTGACAGTATGAGTTGCTCCTAGATGAATCTATAAGGAAGGGGTTTTGGATACAGTATTTATAAAAATTTCGATTCCACTCTCCTCTATGGTGTAATTAGGATGTGATCAATCCCCCCTACTTTTTTTTATGGGTAGAATATTGATATGTGTTCCAGACCTAATAACTGATTTGCCCCTCTAACATGTCTCCACCTTGATATTGACTCATTTTGTTAGATACTTTCCTGTACATTATATATCTTTGGAAGAAATGTGCAATAAAATTGAATATTTTTACTGACAAATGTGACTTTGTAAAGTAGTTTTTGTTGGGTATTTTTGACTCCGATATTCTATGTAGGTTCCCATGGCTATGGGGAGTTGCCCATTAAATTTGGTGTTCTGAACAACATCACTTTTGGCAGGTATGAGCTTATTTGTGCATGTAATACAGTATACAGTAATTACAAAGTTTACCTTTCTACTGCAAAATTATCTTTGATATTCAGATAAATCCAAACAATATAATGGTTCAACAACATTATTTAGCTATATTGTGAATATATCTATATACATATACAGCTCTGGCAAAAATTAAGAGACCACTTTCAATTATTCAGTTTGTCTGATTTTTTCTCTTTATAGGTATATTTTTGAGTAAAATGTAAATTGTTCTTTTAGTCTACAAACATCTGACTAAATGTCTTCGAATTTTCAAGCAATAAATTTCGCATATTTTTCTGACAAATGGTCAAAATTAAAAAACAAAAAAACAGTGCTTTCAGACCTCAAATAATGCAAAGAAAACAAATTCATAATCATTTAGGAACAACAATACCAATGTTTTAACTCAGGAAAAGTTCAGAAATTAATATTTTCTGGAATAACCATGATTTTTAATCACAGCTTTCATGCGTGTATGCATGCTTGCCACCAGTCTTTCACACTGCTTCTGGCGCAAAAATTTAAGCAGTTCTTCTTTGTTTGATGGCTTGTGACTATCCATCATCCTCTTGATTTTATTCCAGAGGTTTTCAATGGGGTTCAGGTCTGGAGAATGGTCTGCCCATGACAGGGTTTTGATGTGGAGGTCTCTTAATTTTTGCCAGAGCTGTATATATCATCGTGTATATATCATCGTGTGGACATTCATCCACTCAATGCCGACTTTTATTCCCCACTGACTTGCATTGGGGTCGGGTTTCGGGCGAAACGCCGCCTTTTTTTGCCCTAGTCGGACCAGTTTCATCCGACTCAAATTTTGTTTCATGAAACCCGATCCGACCAAAGTTGCTCAACTCTAATCCCAATATCTGCAAGAAGTTGGTATGTTCTCCCTGTGTTTGCGTGGGTTTCCTCCGGGTACTCCTGTTTCTTCCCACATTTCAAAGACATACTGATAGGGATTCTAGATTGCGAGCCCCAATGGGGACAGTGCCAATAATGTTTGTAAAGTGCTGTGGAATATATGGTGCTATATAAATGAGTAAAATAAATAAAAATAAATAACTAGTCTAAGTCATTTTGCAAGGCTCGCTAAAGGGTTGGTAGTGACTTATAGGATAACTAATTCCAGCAGGTGGCACTATAAAGTTCTAATACTCTTCCTCTCTGCATAAAATACTGTAGAACATTTGTGTTTCATGATAAATGCTAAATATGTAGTAGTGGGTTTCAGTATTTTTAGCTAACTAAAGTTTTTAGTACATTTTTCAAATATCACATTTGATCCTCTCTTTTTTTCTAAATATAAAGTGAGGAAATGAAAAGCAGAAAGCTTTACCACGACAAGGTGATCAGAAAATGTATGGAAAGTAGTCCTGATAAATTCAAAAGTATTATCTTCCTTCCACGAAAAACATATATAATAAAGATGCTAGTCAGTAGGCTAACACAACTGATATGATTTATATTTCCCATTCACTCCCGGGTTGCCAAATCATTAAGCACAAAGTCAAGCAAAACCTTGGACAGACATATCAAGATATTTTAAGCAATGTAATTGATTTTCAATTTCCTTCTCTTTTTACTCCCACTCATTTTTCTTTTTCTTAAGTTAATGATGCATTCATGACACATGCACAAACCCACACTTACACATGCATGCACACATGTACACACCCGCACTCAAAGACATACAGTATACATATACAGTACATCTACAGTAACTTAAAATAATATTCATACCTAATAATGTTTCACATTACTCACAAACTTAAATGTATTTTATTGGATTTCTATGTGATAATAATAATAAATTTTATTTCTATAGCGCCGACATATTCCGCAGCACTTTACATTTCAGAGGGGATTTGTACAGACAATAGACATTACAGCATAACAATAATCACATAGATTATAACAAATACCAAGAGGAATGAGGGCCCTGCTCGCAAGCTTACAGTCTATGAGGAAAGAGGTAGACACGAAAGGTGGGTGGTGACAGTTGCCCTGATTGTATGGACCAGCCATAATGATAAGTGTGTAACAGTACAGACACAGAGGGCTAATGGATGCATAAAGCATGTGGGAACATGTGATATATCAACACAAAGTCATAAAGTAGCCAGTATCTGTGAAGTGTAAAGTAAATAATACATGGCTTTCTAATCATTTTAAAATTATAAATCTGAAAATTGTTACATGCATTTGGATTTGGCCCCCTGAAGTTTGATATCCCTAAATAAAATTTTGAGAGACCAATTGCCTCCATTAGTCACATAACATAAGTAAATTGAGTCCACCTGAGTGTAATTTATTTTCAGTATAACTACCACTGTTCAGTAGTGTTGAGCGATACCAGCCGATATTGAGAAATATCGGATAGGATTGGATCGGCCGATACCCAAAAAGTATCGGGTATCGCCGATTCCGATACCGGAAGTCCCATTCAAGTCAATGGGACAGAAATATCGGAATTAAAAAAAACCCTTTCTTTCCTTGTAGGTTAATTCTACATGAAGAAAAACAACTAAGAATAATGTAGAATGTATTGGGGGAGGTGGAGGAGACATTAAAGGCATAGAGGTTTAGCCCAATCAAATGGAATAGCAGGAATACATTTTTTTTTAAAGACGTTCGGAGTTACAAAGATATTGACAATGTTAACCTTTTTTATACTTTGTCAGATATGTATGTTTCACTACTTCCATGCTCTTCACCTTCTTTTTTACTTCTCCCACACTTTCTCCTTCATGATCCTCAGCAGCAGCAGCACATCTTTTTCATTAACTTCTTCTTCACCTTATTCATCTTCTTCTTCTTCTTCTTCACCTTCTTCCTAGTATTCTTTTTTAGTACATTATTCATATTCTTATTCAAAGATTATTCTTCTTCATCTTACTATTCTTCTTCTTCATAATATTCTTATTTGTGACAGGCATTCTTGTAGTTGTTATCTATAAAAGTTTGAAGATTATACCTTCCGTTCTGCCTGTCACAAAAGATTTAGAACAGGATTTGTCTGCGTTCAGTTTGGCCTGCAGCAGCAGGCATTTTCCAGGGGCACCATGAGGAGGAACGGACTCACCCCCATACACTGCTTAGTCTTCTTCTGCTTATAATTTAGATAATATCTTTTGCTCTGATTTTTAGTCTTATACTTAATGTTCTTCTGCTTCTTGGTCTTCTGTCTCTTGTTGTTCTGCATCTTGGTGGTTGTCTTCATGTTCTTTGTCCTCTTGGTCATCTTCTTCAGGCTCATCTTTTTGGTCTTCTTCGGTGTGGTCTTCAGGGTCGTCGTCTTCAGGGTCGTCATCAGGGAGATCCAGAGTGAGAACCAAAAACCATTTCCACAAGCTTGAACTTGGAAAAGTAGAAGAAGGTACAAGAAGGCTGAGGAACTGCCGAGAACCAGATGACGGTACTGGAACCCGGATGTGTAGCAGGAGGAACAAGAACAAATGGAACTAGCGAACACCAGCTGACAGTGCTGGAACCCGGAGGGGCAGCAGAAGGAAAAAGAGCCAATGGCACAACCGTGGACCAGTTGACGGTGCTGGAACATGGTTACTAAGCAGGAGGTACCTGTGCTAGAAAGCACTACCAAGAACCAGCAGATGTTGCTGGAACTCGGATACCGAGAAAGAGGCACCTAGGGCAAAGGCACTGCCGAGAACCAGCTGACGGTGCTGGAACCCGGATTGGTAGCAGAAGCTACAAGAGTCAATGGAACTACCGAGAACCAGCTGACGGTGCTGGAACCCAGAGTGGCAGCTGAAGGAACAAGAGCCAATGGCACAACTGTGGACCAGCTGACGGTGCTGGAACACGGTTACTAAGCAGGAGGTACCTGTGCTAGAAAGCACTACCAAGGACCAGCAGACGTAGCTGGAGCTCGGATACTGAGAAGGAGGCACCTAGGCCAAAGGCACTGCCGAGAACCAGCTGACGGTGTTGGAACCCGGATGGGTAACAGAAGCTGCAAGAGCAAATGGAACTAGCCAGGACCAGCTGATGGTGCTTGAACCCGGAGGGGCGGCAGAAGGAACAAGAGCCAATGGCACAACCGTGGACGAGCTGACGGTGCTGGAGCACGGTTACTAAGCAGGAGGTACCTGTGCTAGAAAGCACTACCTAGGACCAGCAGACATTGCTGGAACTCGGATACCGAGAAGGAGGCACCTAGGCCAAAGGCACTGCCGAGAACCAGCTGACGGTGCTGGAACCCAGATGGGTAGCAGAAGCTACAAGAGTCAATGGAACTACCGAGAACCAGCTGATGGTGCTGGAACCCAGAGTGGCAGCTGAAGGAACAAGAGTCAATGGCACAACCGTGGACCAGCTGACGGTGCTGGAACACCGTTACTAAGCAGGAGGTACCTGTGCTACAAAGCACTACCAAGGACCAGCAGATGTTGCTGGAACTCGGATACCAAGAAGGAGGCACCTCAGCTAAAGGCACTGCCGAGAACCAGCTGACGGTATTGGAACCCAGATGGGTAGCAGAAGGTACCCATGAAAAACAAAGTTGCAAGGCCGCGAGCCGGCCGCAGTTACCGAAACCCACAGTCCTACAGGGGGTGCTTGTCCTATTGGCACTACGGAACCAGCCTTTGTTGCCAGAACCCGCAGCCCACATAGGAAGTACCTAAACTGCTGGAACCATAGACTCGACTAACCCGACCGCAACACGACAGGACAACGTATTGGTGGCAAAGTGACATTGACACTACCCGGAAACAGCAGGCGTGCTGGAACCAGGCTGGGCAGGAGGGAGTACCCGTGCCAAAGACACTGCCGAGAACCAGCTGACGGTGCTGGAACCCGGATGAGTAGCAGAAGCTGCAAGAGTCATTGGAACTAGTGAGGACCAGCTGACGGTGCTGGAACTCGGAGGGGCAGCAGAAGGAACAAGAGCCAATGGCACAACCGTGGACCAGCTGATGGTGCTGGAACACAGTTACTAAGCAGGAGGTACCTGTGCTAGAAAGCACTACCAAGGACCAGCAGACGTAGCTGGAACTCGGATACCGAGAAGAAGGCACCTAGGCCAAAGACACTGCCGAGAACCAGCTGACGGTACTGGAACCCGGATGGGTAGCAGAAGGTATCCATGAAAAACAAATTTGCAAGGCCACGAGCCGGCCACAGTTACCGAAACCCACAGTCCTACAGGGGGTGCTTGTCCTATTGGCACTACAGAACCAACCTTTATTACCAGAACCCATAGCCCACATAGGAAGCACCGAGACTGCAGGCACCATAGAATCGGCTAACCCGACCGCAACACATCAGGACAACGTATTGGTGGCAAAGTAACGTTGACACTGCCCGGAAACAGCAGGCGTGCTGGAACCAGGCTGGGCAGGAGGGAGTACCCGTGCCAAAGACACTTCTGAGCAGCAACTGGCAATATTGGAGCCCAGGGTCAATCAGGGTGTAGGCTGAGGCCTAATTTCATCAAGTTTAATATCTGTTGTAGACTACTACTGATTTTAAATGTGCTCCAACTAGGCCTCTGGCTCCACTCTGTCTCTAGTATTTCCCCTGGCCTCCAACACCACAAGTTGCTGCTCAGAAGTAGCATCTGCACAATCAACACTTTTTCCTGTGTTACTGGGGTTCAATAACATCTGCTGATCCCCTGATGTGTGTCTGGCAATGTCTCCTGCTCTGTCCACATTCCCACTACTAGTAATAATTGGAGCAAGTTTGAAATCTGTAGTAGTGTGAATGTGGAGGCAGCAGGAGACTTTGCCGTCCACACAGAAGGGGAGCAGTAGGCATTACTGAACCCCACTAACACTGGAGCATGTGTTTTTCTCTGTGCAGACGGCACTTTCGAGCAACAACTGGCTGTGTTGGAGCCCAGGGTCAATCATGGAGTAGGCTGAGGCCTAATTGCAGCAAGTTTTATATGTGAGGTAGTTTGAATGTGGAGGCAGCAGGAGACTTTGCCGCCCACACAGCAGGGGAGCAGCAGGCATTACTGAACCCCACTAACACTGGAGCATGTGTTTTTCTCTGTGCAGATGGCACTTCCGAGCAACAACTGGCTGTGTTGAAGCCCAGGATCAATCATGGAGCAGGCTGAGGCCTAATTGAAGCAAGTTTTATATAGGTTGTAGACTACTACTGATTGTAACCGTGCTCGACTTAGGCCTTTGGCTCCACTGTCTCTAGTATTTCCCCTGGCCTCCAACAACACCAGTTGCTGCTCAGAAGTTACTAGTAATGGGAATGTGGACAGAGCAGGAGACATTGCCGGACACACATCAGGGGATCAACTGACGTGACTGAGCCCCAGTAACACAGGAACAAGTGTGGATTGTGCAGACGCCACTTCTGAGCAGCAACTGGCGGTGTTGGAGGCCAGGGGAAATACTAGAGAGAGTGAAGCCAGAGGCATAAGTGGAGCACGGTTAAAAATCAGTAGTAGTGTGAATGTGGAGGCAGCAGAAGACATTGCCGTCCACACAGCAGGGGAGCAGCTGACGTTACTGAACCCCACTAACACACGAGCTAGTGTTTTTCTCTGTGAAGACGGCACTTCTGAGTGACAACTAGCTGTGTTGAAGCCCAGGGATTACAGTTCAGGTGGTAGAAACATGAACACAACAGGAGACCTGGAACTGTTGCCAACCAATTATTTGTTCTGGAAGAGGACTGGCAAATTCTGGCGAGATCCAGACCTTGTTCATTTTCAGAAAAGTAAGCCGGTCAACGTTATCGGAGGATACACCACCTGCGGCACTAAAGACGTGTTCCGATAATACCCTGGCAGCAGGGCAAGCCAGCACCTCCAATGCATACTGGCTAAGCTCAGGATCAATCATGGAGCAGGCTGAGGCCTACTTGTGTGACGTCTGCCTGCGGTCTGGGCTGCAGCCAGACAACACCCCGAGAAACACTGATACCCTTTACCCCTATACAGGGATCTGGATTTATAGCAGAGCCCAGGAGGTGCTGTCTGAATAGGAGCAATGACCAGAGCAGGACGGTCGCCAGAAAGGTATTCCAACACAGGACACAAAGGTAATGATATCCGAGACTAAACCAGTCAGGCAGAAATGGTCTAACAACAGTAGACAGCAGCAAAGACAGATACCAGGTCGAAGCCAGAGTCATAAACTAGGAGAGTCGCAGAGGTACCGAATCTAGAGTTGAGCGACTTTTGGTTTTTTTAGGGTCGCGTTTCGTTTCGTGAAACCCGACTTTTCCAAAAGTCGGGTCGAGCAAGATCGTCCGATTATAGGGAAAAGTCGGGGTCGTCCCGAAACACGAAACCCAATGTAAGTCAATGGGGAATAAAAGTCGGCAGTGAGAGGAGGACAGGAAACACACCAACAGTGCCCATTTGAATGCCAAAAGCATCAATTCTTCTTACTTAAGCCTGTCAACCTTAATTAACTTCATAATACAAGTTACGCACTGAAAAATGGGGGTTATTTGGCTACAGACTGTGGGGGGGAGGGCTGGCTCCAGGTTTTCATGTGCCCTGGGCGAAAGAGCGCCCCTTTAACACATACCACAACTCATCATGCTCCGATACGGCAGAGAAATAGCGGTATAGTACAATGAAAAATACCTCACTTTTTACATCTCATGACGAGGCCCATCTATTTCTCCATACAGAATCATTGGTCCCATATAATGTTTGAAACAGTATATGATGAGCTCCACATAATGCTACAGTATATGTTGGTCCCCATGGATGAAGCTCTACTGTCTTATGGGCCCAAATAATGCTCCAAACATAATGGGCCCCATTTCTAATGCTCTAGTGTATAATGGGCCCTGTAAATGCTGCTCCAGTGTCTGATGTCCACCTTTGGAATGTTCCAGTGTATGGTGGGCCCCATCTATCATTCTCAGACGGTGTTAGGCCCAGTATGGATTGCACGTGATTGCACAAAGGTTAGAAAGGGTACCGTATCCCCAGATAACATGTATGGATAGCGTACACATTCAAAATATATGTCTCAGGAGGCAGGCTCAGACGGTGTTAGGCCCAGTATGGATTGCACGTGATTGCACAAAGGTTAGAAAGGGTACCGTATCCCCGGATAACATGTATGGATAGCGTACACATTCAAAATATATGTCTCAGGAGGCAGGCTCAGACGGTGTTAGGCCCAGTATGGATTGCACGTGATTGCACAAAGGTTAGAAAGGGTACCGTATCCCCGGATAACATGTATGGATAGCGTACACATTCAAAATATATGTCTCAGGAGGCAGGCTCAGACGGTGTTAGGCCCAGTATGGATTGCACGTGATTGCACAAGGGTTAGAAAGGGTACCGTATCCTCGGATAACATGTATGGATAGCGTACACATTCAAAATATATGTCTCAGGAGGCAGGCTCAGACGGTGTTAGGCCCAGTATGGATTGCACGTGATTGCACAAAGGTTAGAAAGGGTACCGTTTCCCCGGATAACATGTATGGATAGCGTACACATTCAAAATATATGTCTCAAGAGGCAGGCTCAGACGGTGTTAGGCCCAGTATGGATTGCACAAAGGTTAGAAAGGGTACCGTATCCCCAGATAACATGTATGGATAGCGTACACATTCAAAATATATGTCTATACATCAGGAGGCAGGCTCAGACGGTGTTAGGCCCAGTATGGATTGCACGTTATTGCACAAAGGTTAGAAAGGGTACCGTATCCCCAGATAACATGTATGGATAGCGTACACATTCAAAATATATGTCTATACATCAGGAGGCAGGCTCAGACGGTGTTAGGCCCAGTATGGATTGCACGTGATTGCACAAAGGTTAGAAAGGGTACCGTATCCCCGGATAACATGTATGGATAGCGTACACATTCAAAATATATGTCTCAGGAGGCAGGCTCAGACGGTGTTAGGCCCAGTATGGATTGCACGTGATTGCACAAAGGTTAGAAAGGGTACCGTTTCCCCGGATAACATGTATGGATAGCGTACACATTCAAAATATATGTCTCAGGAGGCAGGCTCAGATGGTGTTAGGCCCAGTATGGATTGCACGTGATTGCACAAAGGTTAGAAAGGGTACCGTATCCCCGGTTAACATGTATGGATAGCGTACACATTCAAAATATATGTCTCAGGAGGCAGGCTCAGACGGTGTTAGGCCCAGTATGGATTGCACGTGATTGCACAAAGGTTAGAAAGGGTACCGTATCCCCAGATAACATGTATGGATAGCGTACACATTCAAAATATGTCTATACATCAGGAGGCAGGCTCAGACGGTGTCAGGCACAGTATGGATTTGACGGCCCAGATTACACAGCGGAGGAGCAGGGAGAGGTAAAGATTGCAAATGCTGGGGCCCTGCCCAAGCAAGTGGGGCCCACTCGTGGGCGTCGGTACTGGCACTGGGCCCCTCATAGTACAGCGGTGTGTCTGACGGCGGGTGTGCACCACCACCGTCAGAGACACTTGATTGCACTATGAGGGACCCTGTGCCAGTGCCCAAGAGTCAGCCTACCCACCTGTCCAGGGCAACGGCACTCGCACGGTGTCGTGCGCTAGGTGGTGACCCCGGCCATGGGGGGGGAGGCAGCACAGTTAGGGAGTTTTAGAAAGTGGCATATGTTGATGTTGGACATTCAGCTGATGCAAAAGGCGAAATAGGTGAAGTACCAGGAAGAGGTGGACCAAAGCAAGCCATTTTTCTGTCACCCTATGTGTCATCAGGGGAAGGTGGGACAAAATCCTTGGAAACCCATGCGTGGTTCATTTTAGTGAAGGTTAGATCATCCACATTTTGGGTTGACAGACGGGTCCTTTTTTCTGTCAGGATTGATCCAGCTGCACTGAAGACTCTTTCCGATAGTACACTTGCAGCTGGGCAAGCGAGCTCCTGTAAGGCATATTGGGCTAATTCAGGCCAGGTGTCCAGTTTAGCGGCCCAATAGTCAAAGGGAAATGACCTGTGTGGGAGAACATCGATATGGGAGGAAAAGTAGTTTGTAACCATAGTTGACAACTGCTGTCTCCTGTCACTTTCCATCGATGCAGTATTACCAGTTGTGTGAGCGGTACTTGAAAAATCAGTCCACAACATTGTCATGAAACCCCTGTCTCCAACGCCACTTCTGCTGTGTGCACCACGAACACCTCTGCCAAGCTGCCCCCGGCCCGTACGGCTCATGTGAGAACCATCACCGCTGCTGTGTGCTGGGAATGCCTCAAGAAACCGATTTACCAGAGTTGCTTGTTTATTAGCCAATATTAGGTCAAGGTTCTCCTGTGGCATGATGTTTTGTAATTTGCCTTTATAGCGTGGATCCAGGATGCTGGCCAACCAGTAGTCGTCATCGTTCATCATTTTGGCAATGCGGGGGTCCCTTTTTAGGATCCGCAAGGCATAATCTGACATGTGGGCCAATGTTCCCGGTGTCAATGATGCACTGCGAGTGCTGGGTGGAGGAGCACTTTCTGGCAAATCCACATCCCTCCAGTCACGCACAAACCCTGTACCAGACCTTGCCACGCCAACATTTTCACTTGCCCCACGAGATGCATCCTCCTCCCCTAAGTAATCATCCCCATCATCATCCTCCTCCTCCTCCTCTTCTTCCTCCACCTCGTCCAGGAGAGGTCCCTGAGCAGACAATGGCTGAATGTCATCAAGGATTCCCTCCTCCTCTTCCTCCTCATCAACATTGGCTACAGACGCCTGCTCCTTAAGGTGCGTCAAAGTTTGCATGAGCAGACGCATAAGTGGGATGCTCATGCTTAGGATGGCGTCGTCTGCGCTTACCAGCCGTGTGCATTCCTCAAAACACTGAAGGACTTTACAGAGGTCTTTCAGCTTCGACCACTGCACACCTGTCAACTCCATGTCTGCTCTCAAAGTGCCTGGCCGTGTATCCTCCCACAAATGCATTATGGTCTGCCTCTGCTCGCACAGCCGCTCCACCATGTGCAGGGTGGAGTTCCACCTTGTTGCAATGTCGATAATGAGGCGGTGGTTGGGAAGGTGGAGCAATCACTGCAGCTTCTGCATACGAACAGAGTGTACAGGCGACCAGCGGATGTGCGCGCACAGTCTTCGCACCTTCTGGAGCAGGGCTGTTAACTACGGATAATTTTTGAGGAAGCACTGCACCACCAGGTTCAAGGTGTGAGCCAAGCAAGGTATGTGGCTGAGTTTTGAAAGGGCTATGGCTGCCACAAAATTACGGCCGTTATCACTAACTACCTTGCCTGCCTCAAGATGTACACTGCCCAGCCATGACTCAGTTTGTCGCTTCAAGTACTCGGCCAGCACCTCGGCGGTGTGTCTGTCGCCCAAACACATCATCTGCAACACAGCCTGCTGACGCTTTCCACTAGCTGCTCGATAGGGGGACACATCGTGTGCAATAGTGGCAGCTGCAGATGGAGTGCTCGTACGACTGCGCTCTGTGGACGAGCTTTCGCTTCTGGAGGAGGAGGAGGAGGAGGAGGAGGAGGAGGAGGGTCGAACGCCTACAGCCAACTGTTTCCTATACCGTGGGCTAGGCAGCACTGTCCCACCACCGCTGTCCCCTGTGGACCCTGCATCCACCACATTAACCCAGTGCGCAGTGATGGACACGTAACGGCCCTGGCCATGCCGACTGGACCATGCATCAGTTGTGAGGTGCACCTTTCCGCTCACTGACTGCTTGAGTGCATGGACAATGCGGTCTTTCACATGATGGTGGAGGGCTGGGATGGCTTTGCGAGAGAAGAAGTGGCGACTGGGTAGGTCATAGCGTGGTACTGCATAGGCCATGAGTTCGCGGAAAGCTGTGCTTTCCACCAACCGAAAGGGCATCATCTCAAACGAGATTAGTTTGGCAATGTGGGCGTTCAAACCCAGTGTACGCAGATGAGAGACTGAGTACTTTCTTGACCTACTCATAGTGTCTGGGAGGGTGAGCTGGACTTGAGAGCTGCATATGGTGGAAGTAGCGGTGGACAGGGCGGACTGAGAGAGGGTTGATGATGGTGATGGAGTTGGTGTTCTTTCTGATGGCCTAGAATCAGTCTTTCGTTGATATAACAGTGGGATTCCTTGACTGCTGTGGTCTTGCAACGACACCTCAACATTTGCTGCTGTGCTAACCGGTGGGCTTACAGGGGGGGAAACAATGTAGCGTTGCTGACTACCTTCGTTGTGATCAGTTGCACATGTGGCACTTGAGGTTTGGTGTTGTGTCCACGCTTGCAAGTGCATGCTGGTTAAATGTCTAAGCATGCAACTGGTATTCAAATTTTTCAGATTTTTCCCTCGGCTAAAGGTCTTTGCGCACTTCTTACAGATTACCTTGGCCTGATCATGAGGATTTTGGTCAAAAAAGTGCCACACTGCACTCTTCCTACTTTGGCAGACATTTTGCGGCCTAGCACGCTGTGATCTTTTGACCCTCTGGACAAGCTGTCCAGCAACTCTTTTGATGTTTGGAACCTGTCTTTGGAGTGCTCCGGGCCTGCCAGATAACAGCTGTTGCGATGTCGATGTCTGCTGTGGATGCTCCTCATCTGAGCTATTGGAAGCAGCACCCTCTTCCCCCAATGGATGCCAATCTGGGTCAACAACTGGGTCATCCATCACCTCCTCTTCTATGTCATGTGCACCTTCCTCTGTGTCACCGTGTATGGTGGTATAGTGTGCGGGAAGGGGCACCTGAATCTCATCAGGGTCAGAATCTGGCTCTGTACACTGCGAGGACAATGTAGTGCTCTGAGTGAATGTACCAGCAGAATCATCCATCAGCGGCTGTGCATCAGTGCACTCCATGTCAGATTCATCTTGGCCTGGGTAATTCACCATTTCAATTGATAATCCAGGCATGGTATGTGAAAACAGCTCCATGGAGTAATCAGTAGTATGGCCTGCGTCATCCTTCAATCTTGGTTGGGGTGAAGGACACAAGGAAAGGTGTGGTTCATGAACATGAGCCTCCAATGACGACTCAGTGCTTTTACTTTTTACAACTGAAGAAGATGAGGCGATAGAGCTGGAGGCTGAGTCAGCAATGTAAGACAAAACTTTTTCCTGATGCTCTGGCTTTAAAAGCGGTTTGCCAACTCCTAGAAAACTAAGCGTTCGAGGCCTTATGTAGCCAGACGATGACGCAGGGTCAGCACCTCCTGCATTCGGTCCTATTTTGCTCTTGCCACTACCATCAGATCCACCACCAACACCATCATTACCAGCTGCCAACCCCCGCCCAATTCCACGGCCTCTTCCACCAGCCTTCCTCATTTTTGGTAGAAATGTAGACAAAATCCAACAAACTATATAGTAATGTAAAACAAGGTACAAGGTGTCTATAGGACAGGGGAGATTTTGAATTTCTGCAGACACTTGTGGACACTGGACACTTTTGGATTGTGTGAGGCCCACTGATATCTGAGCGCTATGTGACAGGCTCGATGGCACAGCTGTGACCAAAGTGACTAGAGGATAAGGGAGATTTTGAATCTCTGCACACACTTTTGGACACTGGACACTTGTGGATTGTGTGAGGCCCACTGATATCTGAGCGCTATGTGACAGGCTCGATGGCACAGCTGTGACCAAAGTGACTAGAGGATAAGGGAGATTTTGAATCTCTGCACACACTTTTGGACACTGGACACTTTTAGATTGTGTGAGGCCCACTGATATCTGAGCGCTATGTGACAGGCTCGATGGCACAGCTGTGACAAAAGTGACTAGAGGATAAGGGAGATTGGATTGCTTTTAAAAAAGCAGTTTGCGGAGCAGTGGGTAAACAGCAATGCAGGAATGTCAGGAAGCCTTAGAAGGCAGCCCAACAACCAACACCACTGATACACCACTATATAGCCTCCCCTTGCACTGCACACACAGTGACTGGTGTGTTGTGCAGGCCAAATCGCTAGCAGCAGAAGCAGTTTTTTTGTCTTCTTCCCTGCCTAACGCTCTCCCTACAGAATCCGCAGCAACCTCTCCCTATACTAAGATCGGCAGAAGTAAGATGGCGGTCGGCGTGCACGCCCTTTTATACCTCCTGTGAAGCCCACCAAAGCAAGCCAATCACTTGCATGCCCTTCTGAAAGATGGTGGTGACCCGTGCCTATGTCATCACGTTGCCCACAGTGTCCGTGGATCCTGATTGGCTGAAAAAGAGCGCAAAACAAACTTTTGAAACGCGACTTTGGCGCGTAAGTCGCCGACCTCGTGGCCGACCTCATCCTAGGGTCGGGTTTCGTTTCATGAAACCCGACTTTGCCAAAAGTCGGCGACTTTTGAATTTTTTCGACTCGTTTCGCTCAACTCTAACCGAATCGTTAGACAGAAGCAGAGTCAGAATCCAGGCCGAAGTCAGTGTCATAAACCAGGAGAGTCGCAGAGGTACCGAATCGTTAGACAGAAGCAGAGTCAGAATCCAGGCCGAAGTCAGTGTCATAAACCAGGAGAGTCGCAGAGGTACCGAATCGTTAGGCAGAGGAAGGGTCAGAAGTCCAGGCAAAAGTCAGAGTCAGTCAACAGTAATTCACACAGTAACACGCAGGGGAACCAAGAATATATCCGGCGGCCTGCAAGAGCAGTCCCAAGGTATTTGAGGGATCAGGTCATCCCTCACAGGCCCGTGGGCTGATGATGTCATCCGGACCGCCCCCAGGACCAGGCTGGATGGTAATGCACCAACCCCTTCATTACTGACCGAGGAGCGAAGCCTGCGTCCAGCGGACGCCTGCGCAGGAGCCTCATGACTATCGCCGCCATCACTTGGGGTTGAAGCACAACGCCTCCCAGAGACCAAGGCCGGGACTGCAGGCCACGGGTCAGACGGTGATAGGACAGTCCGGCGCCTCCTAGTGGTCGAGGCCGGGACAGCAGGCCCTGAGTCTGACGGTGATGTGATAGTCCGGCGCCTCCTAGTGGTCGAGGCCGGGACAGCAGGCCCTGAGTCTGACGGTGATGTGATAGTCCGGCGCCTCCTACTGGCCGAGGCCAGGACAGCAGGCCCTGAGTCTGGCGGTGCCGTGACAGTACCCCCCCTTCTAAGAGGGGCCTCCGGACCCTCAAAACCCGGTTTGTCAGGGTGGAGAAGGTGAAACCTCCTAATCAACCGCTTTGCACGAATGTCACTAGCGGGGACCCAGGACCTCTCCTCTGGGCCGTAGCCCTTCCAATGCACCAAATATTGTACCGAGTTTCTCACTAGACGGGAATCAAATATGCCCTGGACCTCGTACTCCAAGGCGCCCTTGACCAAAACTGGAGGAGGAGGGGACTGGACGGGACGAATTGGGGAGCAGTATACCTTGAGGAGGGACTTATGAAAAACGTTAGGAATTTTAAACGACTGCGGGAGCTTTAACCGAAATGCTACCGGGTTAATTACCTCTAATATTTCATATGGGCCGATGAACCTGGGACCCTGTTTGGCCGACGGTACCTTAAGTTTGATGTTTCTTGTAGAGAGCCAAACCTTGTCACCAACTTCCAGGTGCGGCCCCTGGAATCGTCGTCTATTAGCCGCCGAAGTCTGTCTAATTTGAGCCCCTTTTAAATTAGAGTTTACTTCAGACCAAATAGTCTTCAGACGATGTATATTTTGCTCAACCCCTGGGATTTCCGACATCTTGGCCAAAAATGATCCAAAGCGCGGATGTAGTCCAAGGTTACAGAAGAAGGGGGTGGTTTTGATGGAGTCTTGGTAGCTATTATTGAGAGCGAACTCCGCCAATGGCAAATGTTCCACCCAATCCGACTGATGTGCTGAGACATAGCAGCGGAGGTATTGCTCCAGCGTTTGGTTGGCACGCTCAGTTTGACCATTCGTCTCGGGATGGTATGCCGAGGAAAAGGACAACTCAACACCAATACGTCTACAGAACGCCCTCCAGAACTTCGAGACGAACTGGGTACCCTTGTCGGATACGATATTTGCCGGAACGCCGTGCAAACGTACAACGTGAAGAACAAACAACTTACTTAAGGTTTCAGAGCTGGGTAAGCCGGACAGGGGAACAAAGTGAGACTGTTTACTGAACCTGTCCACCACCACCCAAATACAAGTTTTCCCCTCGGAGGGTGGCAGGTCTGTAATGAAGTCCATGAAGATGTGGGTCCATGGACTTTCAGGGGTGGGCAAGGACTGAAGCCAGCCGGCAGGACGGTTATGGGGGGACTTGGCGTGAGCACAGACTTCACACGCTGAGACGTACTCCCTACAGTCCTTGGCCACCATTGGCCACCAAAAGTTCCTGGTTACCAGCCTAGTGGTATTATTGACACCAGGGTGGCCTGCCAGGACGGAGTCGTGAGATTCTTTTAACACTCGTAAGCGAAAGGTAGCTGGAACAAATAATTTTTTGGGGGGCGTAGTGTCAGGAGCTTGTTCTGATGACCTACGGATCTCCTCCAGAAGGTCCAGAGATACTGCCGACACGACAATGCCATTAGCCAATATGGGAGCTGGTTCATAGTCCTCGGTGTGTGTGTGACAAAAGCTGCGGGAGAGGGCATCTGCCCTCACATTTTTGGTTCCGGGGCGAAAGGTGATTAAAAAATCGAACCTGGAGAAAAACAAGGCCCACCTGGCCTGCCTAGGGTTTAGTCTTTTAGCCGACTCTAGGTAGGTTAGGTTTTTGTGATCGGTAATAACAGTAACTTTGTGTTTGGCGCCTTCGAGGAAGTGGCGCCATTCCTCGAAGGCCCACTTGATTGCCAATAATTCTCGGTTGCCGATGTCATAGTTTCTCTCCGTGGCAGAGAATTTGCGAGAGAAAAAGGCACATGGACGAAGCTGAGTGAGGGATGCAGTGCCTTGTGAGACCACTGCTCCCACTCCAACTTCGGAGGCATCTACTTCCACAATAAACGGGTGGTCCAAGTTTGGTTGAATCAACACCGGGTTGGCCACGAAGCACTCTTTTAGTGTAGAAAAAGCCCGGGTTGCCTCAGGATTCCAATTAGTCACGTCCGCCCCTTTCCGGGTAAGGTCCGTGAGTGGCTGGGCAATCTCTGAGAATCCCCTAATGAATTTGCGATAATAATTCGCAAATCCCAAAAATCGCTGTAGTGCTTTCAGCGATTTGGGTTGTACCCAATCCTTAATGGGCTGAATTTTGGCGGGATCCATACGGAACCCCTTGCCTGAGACCATGTATCCTAAGAACTGCACCTCTTCGGCAAAAAAAACCACATTTTTCAAATTTCGCGAACAAAGAGTTTTCGCGCAGTCTTTGCAGTACTGAACGGACGTGTTGAGCATGTGTCACAGGGTCAGCAGAATAAATCAAAATGTCGTCCAGGTATACGACGACATACACCCCACAAATATCTCTGAAAATATCATTGACGAAGTGCTGAAATACTGCAGGAGCGTTACTGAGTCCGAAGGGCATTACCAGGTACTCAAAATGGCCAAGGGGTGTATTAAAGGCCGTTTTCCATTCGTCCCCATCTCTTATGCGGACCAGGTTATATGCCCCCCGGAGGTCAAGCTTAGTAAACCAGCGAGCTCCCAGTAACTGATTAAACAGATCAGGAATGAGTGGCAGCGGGTATTGATTTTTTACGGTTATGGCGTTCAGCTCACGGTAGTCAATGCATGGTCTGAGTCCACCGTCTTTTTTCTCTACAAAGAAAAACCCAGCTCCTACAGGTGAGGTGGAAGGTCTAATGAAGCCTTTTCGAAGGCTGTTTGCTATGTATTCCTTCATGGCTACACGCTCAGGACCAGAGAGGTTGAATATTCTCCCCTTAGGGAGACGGGCACCAGGGACCAATTCAATAGGACAATCGTATTCTCTGTGAGGAGGTAGTTTCTCCGACTCCACTATAGAGAAAACATCTTCATAATCCCTAAACGCATAGGGAATAGAAGGTGTTTTAATTTTAATCTGGTTTACTGAAAAAGACATACAGTTACTCTGACACCGAGGACGCCAGCGCACAACGTCACCTATGCGCCAGTCAATAACCGGATTATGTTGGTGCAACCATGGCATGCCTAACACGACTGGATCTGATAAATTGTATATAACAAAAAATGACATTTGTTCGTTATGTAATGTCCCCACTGACATAGAAATTTCGGCAGTAACGAATTCCACGCCTCCTTGGAATATAGATGTACCATTAATCGTAGTAGTCTGAATAGGCGCTTTAAGCCTTGACAGAGGTACACCAAGGCTCTTAGCAAATAAAAAATCCATAAGGTTGCCGGCAGCACCACAATCCACAAAAGCCTTCACACACAGACGTTTCTTAGCAAAAGAAAGGGAAACTGGTAACAATAGTTTGGCCACATTTGCGGGCAATACCTGACCCCCAGAGCTGTCCAGGGGGTGATGATCCAGGAATGTGGATTTCCAACAGCCAGCATTTTCCTTGAAGCTTCCAGGCTGCAGCATGCTTGAGCCTGAGAGTGAGCTTCCAGGCTGTGCAATGTAACAGGTGTTTGGGCCCAGAATCAGCTCAGTCAGGAGGAAGGAAAAAAAAGGTGAGGAAAACTGCTTTTATATGTGTTAAGTATAGACACAGAAAGCCGTCTTATTTTTTGGGCCGGATATAATGTGACGTCTGCCTGCGGTCTGGGCTGCAGCCAGACAACACCCCGAAAAACACTGATACCCTTTACCCCTATACAGGGATCTGGATTTATAGCAGAGCCCAGGAGGTGCTGTCTGAATAGGAGCAATGACCAGAGCAGGACGGTCTCCAGAAAGGTATTCCAACACAGGACACAAAGGTAATGATATCCGAGACTAAACCAATCAGGCAGAAATGGTCTAACAACAGTAGACAGCAGCAAAGACAGATACCAGGTCGAAGCCAGAGTCATAAACTAGGAGAGTCGCAGAGGTACCGAATCGTTAGACAGAAGCAGAGTCAGAATCCAGGCCGAAGTCAGTGTCATAAACCAGGAGAGACGCAGAGGTACCGAATCGTTAGACAGAAGCAGAGTCAGAATCCAGGCCGAAGTCAGTGTCATAAACCAGGAGAGTCGCAGAGGTACAGAATCGTTAGGCAGAGGAAGGGTCAGAAGTCCAGGCAAAAGTCAGAGTCAGTCAACAGTAATTCACACAGTAACACGCAGGGGAACCAAGAATATATCCGGCGGCCTGCAAGAGCAGTCCCAAGGTATTTGAGGGATCAGGTCATCCCTCACAGGCCTGTGGGCTGATGATGTCATCCGGACCGCCCCCAGGACCAGGCTGGATGGTAATGCACCAACCCCTTCATGACTGACCGAGGAGCGAAGCCTGCGTCCAGCGGACGCCTGCGCAGGAGCCTCATGACTATCGCCGCCATCACTTGGGGTTGAAGCACAACGCCTCCCAGAGACCAAGGCCGGGACTGCAGGCCACGGGTCAGACGGTGATAGGACAGTCCGGCGCCTCCTAGTGGTCGAGGCCGGGACAGCAGGCCCTGAGTCTGACGGTGATGTGATAGTCCGGCGCCTCCTAGTGGTCGAGGCCGGGACAGCAGGCCCTGAGTCTGACGGTGATGTGATAGTCCGGCGCCTCCTACTGGCCGAGGCCAGGACAGCAGGCCCTGAGTCTGGCGGTGCCGTGACAACTTGGAGCAAGATGAAAATATGATCTAGTTTGAATGTGGAGGCAGCAGGAGATATTGCCGTTGACACAGCAGGGGAGCAGCTGGCATTACTGAACCCGACTAACACAGGAGCTAATGTTTTTCTCTGTGCGGACGGCACTTCTGAGCAACAACTGGCGATGTTGAAGCCCAGGATCAATCATGCAGCAGGCTGAGGCCTACTTGGAGCAAGTTGAAAATATGATCTATTTTGAATGTGGAGGCAGCAGGAGATATTGCCATCCACACAGCAGGGGAGCAGCTGACGCTACTGAACCCGACTAACACAGGAGCTAATGTTTTTCTCTGTGCAGACGGCACTTCTGAGCAACAACTGGCTGTGTTGAAGCCCAGGGATTACAGTTCAGGTGGTAGAAACATGAACACAACAGGAGACCAGGATACTGTTGCCAACCAATTATTTATTCTGGAAGAGGACTGGCAAATTCTGGCGAGATCCAGACCTTGTTCATTTTCAGAAAAGTAAGCCGGTCAACGTTATCGGAGGATAGTCGCATGCGACTTTCTGTTAGTACACCACCTGCGGCACTAAAGACGCGTTCCGATAATACCCTGGCAGCAGGGCAAGCCAGCACCTCCAATGCATACTGGCTAAGCTCTGGCCGTGTGTCCAGCTTAAAGACCCAAAACTTGAAGGGGGAAGAGCCGTCTGGGAGTACACTGACAGTGCAAGGCATGTAGTCTGTCACCGTCTGACGGAAACAATGCCTCCTGCTGACTGGAGCCGTCTGTGATGGTGTAGACATTTGTGGCGGGCACACAAAACTTTGCCACATTTGGGCCATACTGGTCTTGCCTTGTGCTGAGGCGCTGCCTCTGCTCCCTCTTTGTGCAGAGCATCCTCCACTACTTCGACGCACAGAGCTGCTTTGTAAAGCACTAGCAGCACTGCTCTCGGGTGGAATGGAGAACATGATGGAATGCACCAGTGTGTCTTGGTACTCCCGCATTTTATGCTCCCGCTTCAACGGTTTTATGAGGCTTTGTAAGTTGTCCCGGTAGCGAGGATCTAGGAGGGTGTACACCCAATAATCAGCCGTGTTGAGAATGTGGGCGATGCGGCGGTCGTTTCTCAGGCACTGCAGCATGAAGTCAACCATGTGCTGCAGACTCCCAACTGCCCAAGAAACGCTGTCCCCTGCTTGAGGCGTCATCTCTGCCTGCTCTGCATCACCCCACCCTCGCTGTACATACTGACTAGGGCATTGTGTACCTCCCTCCTCTGGAGAGATGTCTTCCTCCTCCATTGACTCCTCCTCATCCTCCTCACAAAGTGTCCCCTGCCTAGGCCTTTGTGAGGAACCACGTAGCGCAGACTGTCCAGAAGCAGATGGCATTTGGGACTCCTCATCCTCCACCTCTTCCAAAACCTCCTCCCTTAGTGCTTGCAGTGTTTTTAGAAGCAGGCAGATAAGGGGGACAGTCATGCTGACTAGTGCATCATCTGCACTCGCCATCCACGTGGAATCATTGAAGGCACGCAAAATGAGGCAGATGTCCTTCATAGAGGCCCACTCAGTGACCGGCGCACAGTGCGACTTGTTTGCGCCTGATGCAGCTGGTACTCCATTACTGCTGCCTGCTGCTCACACAACCGCTCCCACATATGTAACATTGAATTCCACCTGGTGGGTAGGTTACATAGGATGTGATGTTCCGGAAGGCGTAATCGGCACTGCAGAGCTGCAATGCATGATCTTGCCGTGCTGGAACGCCGCAAGTGAGCGCACTCTATGTGGACCTTGTACAGCAGTGCATCAAGATCCGGATAGTCCCTCAGAAAGCTCTGCATGACCATGTTGAGCACATGTGCCAGACATGGGATGTGAGTGAGGTTGCCTAGGCCCAGAGCTGCCACCAGATTTTGGCCATTGTCACACACTACCAAGCCTGGCTGGAGATTCGCTGTCAGAAACCACACGTCGCTCTCCTGCTTGATGGCATTCCAGAGCTCCTGCACTGTGTGGCTTCGATTCCCCAAAGAAATTAATTCAGTACGGCCTGTTGATATTTGGCCACGGCTGTGCTCATATCGGTCGTAACAGGCTCCTGCAGCACTGATTCTGAGGAACTGGAGTATGTGTACAGACTGGATTCCTGCAATCCTTGGAGTTGGCAGAACACGTACAGCGCCACTCTCAAGATCTGTACCCGGCTCCACAACATTGACCCAATGGGCAGTGAGGGAAAGGTATCATCCCTGTCCATGGGTACTGGTCCAAGCATCGGTGGTCAGGTGGACCTTGCTACTGACGGCGTTTAGTAGCGCATGTTTAATTTTTCCCTCCACATGCTTCTGCAGGGCAGGGACGGCTTGCCTGCTGAAATAAAAGCGGCTGAGCATGGTGTATTGTGGGACGGCCAATGCCATGAAGTTCCGGAAGGTGTCAGTCTCCACCAGCCTGAATGAGAGCATTTCAAGGGCCAGTAATTTGGCAATGCCAGCATTCAGAGCCTGTGCTCGGGGATGGTTTGCCGAGTATGGCCACCTTTTCTCCCATGCCTGTGCTACTGATGGCTGTAGAGTGGCCTGGGAGTGTGAGGATGAATGGGAATGTGGTGCTGTGGGTGGAATATCACTGGGTCTCTGGACAACAGTGCCAGAGGTTCTTCCATGGCGATCCTGTGAGGAAGACAAACCAGCTGTGTGTGAGCTGGAGGAAGAAGCTACAACACGAGCTGAAGAGGTGGTAGGTGGTGCTGTAGGTTGGCCTACGTCTTCAGTGTGTCTTTGTAACTCCACCACGTGCTTGGTCCGCACATGTTTCCACATATTTGTGGTATTTAGGTTGCTGACACTTTTCCCTCTTTTGACTTTCTGATGACACAGCTTGTATTTGACAAAGCAAATGTCATCTGCAACTGTGTCAAAAAGGACCACGCACTGCAAGTCTTGGGAGCGCCCGTTTTGGCTTTTGGAAGAGGAATGCTCCTAACGAGTGCCGAAGTGGAGGCTACAGGCAACCAGTCTGCCCCCTCCCTCTCCCTCCTGTTTAGGTCCATTCGGGGAATCTCTTCCTCAGAGCTGCTCCCACCACTTTCCTGTTCCTCGCGCCATGATGGGTCAAGGACTTCATCATCTACACTCCCCTCTTCAAACACCTGCTTCTCCTGGGTAGTCTTGCCAGCACTGTACGCACCAGAAAGTGGCACCTGAGTCTCGTCATCATCTGATGCGTACTGAGGTGTGCTGACCATAGGCACTGGCCCACCCGCCTCTTCAGATTCAGAGGGACAAAGCAGTTGCGCATCACTACATACTCCCTCTTTTTCACATTCTTGAATGCTGCTTAGCTGGCCCCCTCTTTCCAAGCCAACAGATTCAGAGAACAGAAGTAGAGACTGTGATGGCTTCTGTACAGGGCTCTCTGGCTGTCTGGGCAATTTGGCTGGTGGTGAAGAGACAGATGGTTGCTCTTCAGTGCTCTGGCCCTGAGAGGACGTGGAAGTCATTGAAGTCGATGCGTTAGCTGCCATCCATCTGACAACGGCTTCAATTTGTTCCTCCCGCAGCAGTGGGGTACGGCGAGGTCCTACAAAGCTGCTCATAAAGGACTATTGCCTGGTAAAACTGGGGATGCTGACTCACTGGTGCCCGCAGCAGGCACAGAATCCCAACGTCCTCTCCCTGCAGAATCCCCACGTCCTCTCACTGCTGAAACTCCACGCCCACGCCCACGTGCCTTACTCCCTGCCTTCTTCATCTTGGTAGACTGATAAAGATAGGCAGAAAAGTACAAAGGGGGGGTTTAGTGTGCTTATTCCTGAACAGCTGCTAACAGATATAAGAAACACTAATTTTATAAAGTGTGTGGACTACACTTTAGTATGAGCTAATGTGGCCTACACAACTGTCAAATGGAGTGTTTGGTGAACTTTATTTTGTTTTGTTTTTTTCAAAAAAACAAAAAGGATGTGACCAAAGATTTGAAAGCGATAGTATCACAAACTTTTTGGTGCTATTACAATGCAGAAAGGTAACCTACAATGCAAAAGATGAGGCTCCAAAAAATAGGGTAATACTAATCTGGCTGCAGCTGAAGGGCACAAGCCAGAAAAAAGGCTCCTCTATATACTCCTATATAGTGTTTGCAACCAACCAATGTAGATGGATACGGATGGATGAACAATAATAGGAGAATGAAAAATGAGCTGCAATAAAAGAAAAATGTGTATGAGGCAGTGATGCACGCTGAGCGGCCTACAACCAGACGTGGCTGCAGGACACACTACAGCGTGAGCTGCACTCACACACAGAGACCTCTCAGACAGCCGTGAACAGTGCAGAAAACTGGGCACTAGCACTGAAAGGCTGCAGAGAGGCTCCGCTGTCTACTCCTATAGTGTTTGCAACCAACGTATATGGATACGGATGGATGCACACTAATAGGAGAATGAAAAATGAGCAGCAATAAAAGAAAAATATGTATGAGGCAGTGACGCACGCTGAGTGGCCTACAACCAGATGTGGCTGCAGGACACACTACACAGCATGAGTTGCACTCACACAGACCTTGCAGACAGCTGTGAACACTGCTGCAAGGCAAAAGAAAGCTACAGTAGTTGATTATGTAGCCTGGGTAAAGCACAATATGATTTGGAAAATTGCTATCTCTAACTGTCCCTCAGAGTCTTGAACAGCAGTCTGTCCCTAACTGAATTCACAGCAGAGTGAACCCGAAATGGCGGCGGTGGCTTTTATAGTGCATCATGACATCATTTCAGCAGCCAATCACAGCCATGCCATTACTTAACATGCCTACATGCCTAACAGGATGTGCCAACACTTCTGAGGATTGTCATTGGCTGAATCAAATCAAACTGGCTCATAACATTATGGGAACTTCCGATTCCGGTATTCGATATGCTAAAAGTATCGGAACTCAGTATCGGAATTCCGAAACCGCGAATATCGGCCGTTACCCGATATTTGCGGTATCGGAATGCTCAACACTACGGTTCAGTGAAGGCTTCAGGAGTTTGTTTGAGAAGGATCAAAAAGCATCAAGAATACCAAGAAGCTCACAAGACAAGTCATAGAGAAAGTTCTGAAGAAAAGAAAAGCAGGGTTACATTATAAAAAGCATAGCCTAAGCTCTGAACATCTCATGGAGCACTGTTCAATACACAGTCCCAAAAATGTATTAAAGCAAGCCATAGGATGTGCTGTTTGTAGTTTGCAAAAGCCATGTAGGGTACACCTAGTGTTTGGAAGAAATTGCTCTAGTCAAATGAGACCAAAGTAGAAATTTTGGGGCTAAATGCTAAATGGTTTGTGTGACAGAGAACTAACACTGCACATAACCCTGAAAACACCATTCATACCTTCAAACATGGTGAAGGCACCATCATGTCGTGGGAATGTTTTTGTTCAGCATGGACATGGAAGTTGGTCAGATTTGATGGAAGAATGGATGGAGCTAAATACAGGGCAATCCTGTAAGTATAGCAGCTAGAGGCTGCAAAAGCCTTGAGCCTGGGGGTGAAGGTTCACAGTCCAGCAGGACAACAAACCTAAGCCTACTGCCAGACCTACAATGAAATGGTTTAGTTCAAAGCATATTCATGTGTTTGATTGGCCCAGTCAAGGTACAGATCTAAATTCCACTGAGAATCTGTAGCAATTCTTGAAAATCACTGTTCAGAGACACTCTTCATCCAATTTCACTGAGGTAGAGATAGTTTGCAAGGACAAATGGGAAAAATGTCAGCCTCTAGATGTGCAAAGCAGATAGAGACATACCCCAAAAGAATTTCAGCAGTAATTGCAGAAAAAGTGGTCCTACAGAGCATTGACTCGGGAGGGCTGAATACAAATACAAGTCACAAATTTCAGATTTATATTTTTAAAATATTTAGAATCCATGCATCATTTTCTTTACACTTCAAAAATACTTGCTCCTTAGTGTTGATATATCGCATAAAATCCCAATAATATACATTTAAGTTTGTGGAAAAAATGTGGAGAACTTCATGAGGTATGAATACTAGGGATAAGCGAGCACTATAATGCTTGGATGCGCGTTACTTGAACCAAGCAATTCCTAATGCTCGAATGCTCATTTTGAGTAACAAGTATTATGGGAGTCAATGGGAATCTTTTCCGGCAGACTCTACAAGGAGGTCTGAGGGGCAGTGAAAATGATGAAATGGATGGAAAAAGTGCTGAATGGAAGGAAAACAGCATGACGAAGACCCCTGGAAGCATCTCTGACTCCCATCTCATTGCTGAGGACAATGGAGTCACACTTTAACTTCACTTTAAGGACTGACAATAAAACATTCAAAATCTAAAAAAAAAATCGAAGTTTCCAGGAAAAAATGTTAAGAAACCTTTCTTTCTATATAATGTCTTGTATACAAGGCAACATTTTAAAAAAGATTAAAAAAAGTAATTTAAGTAAACCAAAATTGAACTTTTCATTTGAAATTTCAATGTAATTTATAAAGGAAGCAAGAACTGCCAAAAAAAATTGAAGAGAGAGGGACTCAGACACACCCTGTATTTGACGTAAAGGAGGAGCCTCATACTTTCTGTCCAAATTGTTATGTAGTGGTACACCTAGACTAAAAAAGGTTATGCACTAAGTGCAAATCCTGCCCAAAATTACAACCAGGGTCATCCACACACATTTGAAGGCACTAACTGTATAGATGCATTCAAATACTGTGAACAAATTGTAGTTGTGGTACTTCTACATTCATAAAAGCTCTGAACACAATGCAAAGCCTGACAAAAATAACAAGCATGATCCTCCATAAACACTTGAAGGCATTGACTGTAGTGCCTCATTCCAATAATAAGAAAGTGTAGTTGTGGTACTTCTACACTCATTAAGGCTCTGCACACAGTGCACAGCCAGAGAAAAATTATGAGGTGGGTCATCAATAGACGGTTGAAGGCACCAACTGCAGTGCCTCATAAAAAATGGAAGAAAGTGTAGTTGTGGCACATCTACAATCATAAGGACTTTGCACACAGTGCAAAACTGGGAAAAATTATAAGGAGGATTATCCAGTCATCCATAGACCTTTGAAGGCAACAACTTTCAGGCCTCATTCAAATATTTTGAAAGTGTAGATGATGTACTCCTACACTCATAAAGGATTCAAATTAAATTGCAAAGTCATTATAAGGAGGGTCATCCATAGACCCTTGAAGGCAACAACTGGAGGGCCTCATTAAAATATTTTGAGAGTGTAGTTAATGTACTCCTACACTCAAAGACTTTCCACAAAGCGCAAAGCCAGGAACAAATTGTAAGTATGGTCATCCAGTCATACACAGACACCACATCCAATGCATAGAGGGACAACTCATACCAGGTGTTCAGCTTTGAGATCTAATAGCCAAATAGCCAAAGGTTGCAGAATAATTAGAGAGTATGCTGCTTTTGTTGGCCAGGTATTGATTGACCATCTTTTAAAACTTTTCCCTCCTTGTCAAAAATCCAGTGTCATTGGGGCCTGGATGCTTGGAGAGTGTTATGAAATTGGACTAGGCCTTTGTCAGTATACCTCTGCCTCTGCTGTACCTGGTGTGTGTCTCCCTTGCTTCTCCTCCTTGGTTAAGCAAGAAAGATTGCCCCCTGTTGCTAGCAATGTCTGATGGGAATTTTTTCATTGTGTTTTTCACAATGGCCTTCTGGTCTAGCACCATTTTAATAGACCTCTATGCCTCTGGAAGGAGAGGTGCAAAGTTCTCCTTGTAGCATGGGTCTAACAGAGTGAATAACCAGTAAAAATGAATGTAACCTCAGGGTCATGCGTGCTGGGACAAGTTTTTGGAAGTGCCTCATGATGGTGCCTCAAACTTTGCAAAGACAAGTGCAGGGCAGGAGGCACCTAGCACAGTGGAAGGTGCAATGGCACCAGTCGTAGACGCAGTTATTCAGCCCATCGAGTCAGATGCTTAGCTGACATGTGCCTGATCAAGCTAGTAATGGTTATCCTCTTATTGGCCAGGTCCATGTTGATCTTGGCATTGCACAGGTTGCAAATGACCATTTTTTATCTCAGAACTCTCTTTAAAAAAATCCAGACTGGGGAACACCTGACTCTTTGATGGAGAAATTCACAAGTGTTGGTGCTCTGCTGAACAGTTGCCCACCTTCTCTCTCTGGTCACCCCACTGCCTCTTCCTGCTTTTTGGGGGCTGCTGATCAGTCCTCCTCAGCGCTGCTGGCCTTTCTCTTTATGCCAGCTTCCCAGGTTTGGGTCAGTGACTTTGTCATCCATCAACTTGTCTTCCACAGCCACACCCTGGTCCTCCTAACTTGATGATTTAACAACAAATTGACTTATCGACAACTGTGTCTCATCATCATCTATCTTCTTAGGCAAAATTTGCTGTTTCCACTATTATCTTCTTGTGACTGTGGTCACTTTAAGATTTGTGCATCACTAAACAGTATCTCCTCCGGTCTCATTTGGAACATGCAGGGTGAGAGGCCACAATCAAGAAATGTTGTAGTAAAGTGCTCATTGGAGTGTCCTAGTGTGGGATCACTAGTATTGTGTGGCTTAACATGGTGGGAGGAAGGAGGATCATGGTGAGGATTCAGTGATCCAGACTTGGCTGTTGAGACTGGACAGTGGTGCTGGCAAGCATGCTGAAGCATTATCTGCTTTGCACCCAACCACTTGTTTGCACTGGTGTGGCTTCAGAAATGGTGTCCCATGCCTCCCTGCAAAGTGGGACAGTATGCTTGTGTTATGTGATGTCAAGGCCATGTTTCTTGTGCTCCAGCAGCAGTCGTAGTCGCACCTGCCTCATGTCCTCACCATCTGTGTGCACCGTCATCAGCACTTCCACTTCCTCATACTTTACAGCGCATCTTACACATTTTGTAATTTCTAGGACAATTGCTAGCCTAACCATGTTAAAGTGTGTGGATGACTAAATCAATGCAAGAAAAATTTTTTTGACGTTTTTGGAGTTTTATTTACCACTGTAATGTAACACTAACCATGTTAAACTTTATGGACAATTAATTGAAACCAGAAAAAAAACTTTTTTGTTTACATTTATATACTACCGTAATGTAACACTAATCATGTTAAACTCTATGGCTGACTAATTCAATCCAGAACATTTTTTTCAACTTTTTTTAATGTTTTTTATACCAGCATAATGTGACACTTAGTAGGCTAAACTGTGGCAAAGGATGACAAAATTTTAAAATGTTTTCTCTTCCCCAAAAAAAGAATGTCGTCACGTGCAGCAGCTATTTATTTAGCAACTGACTGCAAAGCCCTAAGCCCTGCCTAGAGGCTGTATTTTGCCACTCTATTTGCTCCTGCAACTATCCCTATGCTAAATGCAGAATGTACCTAATCCAGACAGCAAAGCACATGATTAACAAGGACTGTTAGTATGTTGGCTTAGCATCAGCACCAGTATCAACACAAGTGGATTCTGATTAGTTTAACTGTGCACACATAAGCCTGGATAAGTTATCTTTCCCTCCAATCACAACTGTTTCTGAGCTGTGCAATGGTGTCAGTTACCCAAGCATGGCGGGGCCTGTCCTTATATAACCTGTGATGAGCTAATGCGGCTAGCCAGTCACAGTAATGACACTAAAAAGATGGCTATGGCAGTACAGTGACAGGCAGGCAATCCCCACATGTTTGTTGGCTATGATTTTGAGCTTCAAATTTGAGCACTGAGCGTGTTCAATCATCCCAAATGAATGCTATTCAAGGCACTGTATATATACAGTATATACATATATATTTATATATATATATATGTTAGGAGTGGCGGAAGACACTAAATAAAAATTAAATAATGTGCCTTCACCACCCGGAGTCCATCGTGCAGTGGATGGAAAAACCGCTGCTAGAGAGGCAGAGCACAAGGCGGTAATGTGCACAAGGGTTAGACGGCACCCAGTGCACAAAAGCAAGCTCTGTTTTACTCACAGAGCTGCAGGAAAATAAGCTCAAATTAAACGCTGAGTCTGTTCAGGGTCACAGACTCACAGCGATACAGACGCGGTATTCGCGGTCACAGGAGTAGCCTTAAACAGCAGGACTACTCCGTCTAGACCTACCGTCAAATAAAGTGCAAAGTGTCGCAACTGCGGACGCAGAGAAAGCTGCAACTGCAGTGCGGCAAGAACTGAGCCGCTGGCAAGGTGCTGCAAGAACGCTGGCGCAATGTAGACGCTAAGCTGCTGAGCAAGATGGAGCAAATGCGCGCTGGTGCTAGCGTGCTACTGGCTGAACCCAAACACTCACACAATTGTATTATCAGAGGGAAGGGGTTTCTTAATAAGTCAGTCACCAGTCCAAGCATCCATCACCATACATGCAGCAGCAAGTATGAAATACTAGCGCATGGCGGAACAGCCATGCGCGCTTTTTATACCAAATGGGACCTTCCGGAAGTCTCCAAGGCTCCAGTAGGAGCCAATAGGATTAGACACAGGACCTGAGCATGTGACTCCCGAACTCCAATGGGAGTTCGTCCCATGAGCATGCTCAGTGGATGGAACAGAGGACTTAGCCTCTGGAGAGAGTTGCCGCAAGGCACTCTCCTCTGCAATCTCCTCTACCGCAGATGAAACGCAGGAGACTGAATCATGTAAGGGTCTAGATTTCATTATAGGGAAGGAAGAAATCAGACTCCTAACATTACCCCCCCTCCTAGGGCCCCATCCTCCCTGAGCCTTCCGAACCATCAACCTGGGCTCAAACTCACCCGAAGGCGAGCTTGATGTCCTGGTAGGTGTTACAGTAAACCGGGATTCCTGGAAGGCATCAGTAGAAGTAAAGTCACCAGGTTTCAACAGTGACACCTGGGAGATGGCAGGAGCTGGTGATGCAACTGAACGCCGCCGCGAATCAGCGACCGTCACCACTCTCCACTTAGGAAGGTTAACCTGGGCACATGAAGTGCAAGCCTGGATACATTTTTTAATATCCCGAGCTCTATGAGGCCACCAATACGCTCCGGCCAAGAGCTTCGAGATTTGCATGTAACCTCGATGTTGAGGCGCATGGGAGGCATGCGCTCATGCGAGAACTTGAGCCCTAAGATGAGGAGGGACAAAAGTCTCGTTGACCGGTTCAGATTCTGACCCTTGCAGGGAGCTGGCTTCCGGAGAAACCGCACATACATGGGGACAACCGCAAATGGATTCCTGATCAGAATCTGTGTTGAGATCGGTACGAGACACCTCCATGCGCTCAGGGGGTATAACCTCTGGCTCAGACAGCTCAGGAGGTACAAAAAATTTAGGAGCTGAGGCAACTCTTCGCTTGGAGTGAGCACTCTCCATTCCGCGCTCTGAAAAATGGAGGTCGATACGTGGGTAGATGGTAATTAGCTCTTCCAAACTGGTGGGGATATCTCTAGTGTAGAGAGCATCCTTCACGTGCTCTGCTAGACCTCGCCAATAAACGGGGATAAGCGCTCTGTCGGACCATTTCAACTCGGACGCCAGTGTCCGAAAGCGGACGGCATACTGGCTAACCGAGAGCGACCCCTGAGTAAGGGCGAGCAGCTGCAGAGACGTATCGTGCATGACCCGAGGACCGAGAAATATTTGCTTGATGGCTGTTAGCAAGTTGGCCGCAGTCCGAATCTCGAGGTCACCACGTTCCCATAGAGGCGTAGCCCATTCCAGAGCCTTGCCCGACAGTAGGGAGATAATGAAGGCCACCTTAGCCCGCTCTGTAGGGAATTGCGCAGCCAGCAGCTCCAGGTGTATAGAGCACTGGCTGATGAAACCCCTACAGGAGGCGCCATCCCCAGAGAATTTTTCGGGCAACAGGAGGCGGGTAACTGTTGGCACAAGGGAGGACACGGACATACACCCCACGGCATCTGTGAGTGCCTGAACAGCAGCATCTGTGGCCTGCGCAGCTGCGAGAGACCTCTCAAGGGTGGCCAAGCGAGCCTCGAACTTTCGCACACACTGCACAAGTTGCTGCTGATCTGCCATCTCTAGCCAGACCCTGATGCTAGTATTATGTTAGGAGTGGCGGAAGACACTAAATAAAAAATGAATAAAGTGCCTTCGCCATCCGGGGTCCACCGTGTTGTGGATGGAAAAACCGCTGCTAGAGAGGCAGAGCACAAGGTGGTAATGTGCACAAGGGTTAGACGGCACCAAGTGCACAAAAGCAAGCTCTGTTTTACTCACAGAGCTGCAGGAAAATAAGCTCAAATTAAACGCTGAATCTGTTCAGGGTCACAGACTCACAGCGATACAGACGCGGTATTCGCGGTCACAGGAGTAGCCTTAAACAGCAGGACTACTCCATCTAGACCTACTGTCAAATAAAGTCCAACGCGTCGCAGTCACAGACGCAGAGAAAGCTGCAACTGCAGCGTGGCAAGAACTGAGCCGCTGGCAAGGTGCTGCAAAAATGCCGGCACAATGTAGACACTAAGCTGCTGAGCAAGATGGAGCAAATGCGCGCTGGTGCTAGCGCTGCTACTGGCTGAACCCAATCACTCACACAATCGTATTATAAGAGGGAAGGGGTTTCTTAATAAGTCAGTCACCAGTCCAAGCATCCATCACCATACATGCAGCAGCAAGTATGAAATACTAGCGCATGGCGGAACAACCATGCGCGCTTTTTATACCAAATGGGACCTTCTGGAAGTCTCCAAGGCTCCAGGAGGAGCCAATAGGATTAGACACAGGACCTGAGCATGTGACTCCTGAACTCCAATGAGAGTTCGTCCCATGAGCATGCTCAGTGGAGGGAACAGAGGACTTAGCCTCTGGAGAGAGTTGCCGCAAGGCACTCTCCTCTGCAATCTCCTCTACCGCAGATGAAACGCAGGAGACTGCAGCATGTAAGGGTCTAGATTTCATCATAAGGAAGGAAGAAATCAGACTCCTAACATATATATGTATACACTAAAAAATGATTAATGGAAATTAAAATTTATATCCTATAGAGGTCTTGATTTGGAATGATGCTCAAAATCAAAGTGGAAAATCAAATTACATGCTGACCCAACTTCAGTAGAAATGTCTCAAGACAAGGAAATTATGCTGTTATGCACTGACCTGAGTTCGAGTAGTGAAATTGCAACCACTAGGGGCAGCAATGGCAGGTAGTGTCATCAGGATATATCCAGAGGTCGGTACTTAGAGCAGCAGTGTAGTTAGGAGGATAAGCAGGAATAATAGTCAGGATATAGCCAGAGGTCGGAACACAGAGCAGCAGTAGAATCTTGAGGATAAGCAAGAATCGTAGTCAGGATATAACCAGAGGTCAGTACATGGAGCAGCGGTAGTATCTTGAGGATTAACAGCAGGTGGGAAGATGTTAGACTGATGCATTTGAGCTCTATAATCTTGCAAGGAAAAAAGTGCAGCGCCAGGTTTAAGTTGGGTGTTCCATCAGGAGATCACAGGGTTGAGCCAATCAGGAACTCGGCACAGCGATAATCATGAACTCAGGATGGAGTGAATCAGGAACCACACAGGTAATAGCATCTGGTTTAGCAAGGAACTGTTCAGCAAGCTAAATAGCTCAGAGGAAAGAGCTGCCACCTTGTGCACAAGAGCTGCTGGCTTTGAATCCTGTCAGTGCTCCCCTCCTTCCAGGATGGCCTCTGGACATCTCAGGTGTTGGCTTCTCTGGATGTCTCTGGTGAAAGGCTCTTTTAAGCCCGGGTGCATGGATGTTGCCTTCCAGCTTACATGAATTATCTTCTGGTCCATAACCCCTCCATTGCACCAAATATTGCTATCTTCCTCTAAATCTTCTAGAGTCCATAATTTCATCCACAATGTACTCATCTTTACCATGGACTTTTTTTGGTGGAGGAGGTGGCTGAGTTTTTCCTGGAAACAAGGTGTCACTGAATGGTTTGAGCAAGGATACATGAATACAGGATGTATTTTCGGACTGTTAGGACATTTTAAACAGAAAGCAACTTGCTTAATTTTTGCAGAAATTTGAAAATGTTCATTGAATTTTTGACTGAATTTAGAAGACGGTACGTTCATTTTCAAATTTTTTGTAAATAGCCAAACCTTGTCACCAACCTGAAGAGTAGGGGGGCTTTGCAATGTTAATCCTCTTTTTCTTTGTAATCCTCTTGGGCCTTTTGTAACATCTCAATTAGTTCTTCCTGAGCTTTCTGCAACTTTGTAAGTCTGTCAGTAACAGCAGGAACCAAACTTTTCAAGGAAGATTAGGAATAAATACTGGATGCAAGCAGCGTCGGACTGGAGCACCTTGGGCCCACCAGAGAAAATCATTCTTGGGGTCCACTATGTAGCTACATAGAAATAAATACAAAACCACCAATTGTGTGGTAAAGCGTGCTAATATCAGGGTATAATATAAGGTAGTACACATCTTAAATATGTAGCAGGGGTTGGGGTAGCCCCCTCATAGAATATCAGGTAGCCCCCTCATAGAATATAATGTAGCCTCCCTCATGGGATATAATGCAGCCCCCCTCATAGAATATAATGCAGCCCCCCTCATAGGGTATAATACAGCACCCTACAAAATATAATTCAACCCCCTCATAAGGTATAATGGAGCCCCCCCATAGAATATAATGTAGCACCCTCATATGGCAAAATGCACCCCCCTCATATAGTATAATGCAGCCCCTACACAGAATATAATGTAGCCCCCTCAGAGTAAAATGCAACCCCTTCATAAGGCAGCCCTTCATAGAATATACTGTAGCCACCTCATGGGGCATAATGCAGCTCCCCTCCTATAGTATGATGTAGCCCCCTGAGATAATAATGCACCCCCCCCTCATATAGTATGCAGTATGCAGCCCCCTCACAGAATATAATGTAGCCCCCTCATAGGATATAATCCAACCCCCCTCAAAGGGTATAATGCAGCCCCCCTCAAAGGGTATAATGCAACCCCCCTCCGCCTCCTTCATTGTTCTCCCCATCCACTCCCATCATTGTCCTCATCACCATCTCCATCATTGCCTTCTCACCCACCACCATTGTCCTTTCCACCACTACCATCATTGTCCTTTACACCACAACCATCATTGCTTTCTCCCCCACCACCCCATCAATGCCCTTTCCAAAACCTCCATCATTGCCTCCCCATCACCATCGTCATTGTCCTTTCCACCACCAACAACATTGCCTTCTCCCCCAACACCCCATCACTGCTCTTTCCATCACCCACATCATTGCCAATCTCCAATACACACACAGCACCACTATCACACACACAGCAGCATACACAGACAGCACCGCAGCACTCTCTCACACACACAAACCACCGCACCACATACACACACATAAAGCACCACACCACATACACACACGCACGCAGGCAGACACACACACAGAACCCACTCAGCTCTTCCCATGTTCCCCGCATCTGTAGCACATCCCGGCAGCTTCCTCTCTGAAACAGATGCGTTGAATGATGACATCATCCAGCCACACTGTGTCAGACAGGAAGTGCCGGTCAGGCAGACAGGAAGCGAACGGCATCGGATCCTTGCAGCTACACTCCGGTCCCAAGCTGCAGGGATTGTAATCAGGGTTTGCTCCCCTTTAGGGTCCCACCTCCAGGGCCCTGATTCAGCAGCATCTGCTTTACATGCGGGCAGTGTTAGCCTCAGCCTGCGGCTAACACTGTCTGCTATTAAAGTGAAATGGTATTCACTTCTCTCCACACCCATGGGTGTGTGGGGAAGCATGAATATTCATTTCTCTTTAGCAGTGGGGACAGACTTCTGTCTCCAGCTGCTGCTCTGCTGACACCAGGAGGGCCCCCCCTTGACTCAGGGGCCCATAGCAGCTGGGTGTGCCACTATTAGCGACATGCCACTGGCTGGAGCAGTGGGGCCCTAGGCAGCTGTTGGCCAATATGCCAGCAGGTGTCAGTGCCTGGGCCCACCAGAGAATCCTCCGGTTCTCCGGTGGGCCAGTCCGACCCTGGATGCAAGCCATAACTAGCAAAAAATGGGCTTTGGGATGTAGAACTGTGCTTGGAGTTACTATAATGAATTTCCTGTTGGTAAATAGCAGTCATCCATCCAGTCATCCTGTAGTTAAGAAATAAAACAGTGCAGTTATTTTTCGAGAGTTTGGTTAGTTCTTTCAGTCTTGCCATTAGATTGTGGGTGGAAGGCAGTATTGACAGTAATAACTCCTAAAGCTGTACAGAAGCTTTTCCAAAATTTTGATGTAAACTGATCAGAAATTACATGGAATTCCATGCAGCCTAAATATCTCTTCAACCACTTATTCTGAGGTTTGTTCAGCGGTATGAATCCCTTTAGTTGGCATAAAATGGGCCATTTTGTGAGCCGATCCAACACAATAAGAACAACAGTCATTAGTTTTGAGGGAGGTAGGTCCACCAAAAAATCCATTGAGATTGATCCCCAAGGCCTTGATGGAACAGGAAGAGGTTGAAGGAGCCCTAGAGGTGAGTATTGTGTTGTCTTGCTCCGTTCACATGTTAAACAGGAGGAAACATATTTTCTCACATCCTTCCTACAAATAGGCCATGAAAAAGAATGAAGCAGTAGTTCTTGCATTTTCATGACTCCAGGGTGTCCTACAAGTTTAGAATCTTGGATATCATAATTCTGATGAGAAATCTAAGATACTTGAATTTGTTTGAGAACAAATAAATTAGCATGGCAATTGTTCTTACAATATTCAGAGAGAAAGGTAATGGTCATCGATGCCCAGTTGATAGATGGCTTATTATGGATTGAAAACCAGGGAATTCCTAAAATAACTGGAAATTTTGGAGAGGAAATAAGATGTAAACTAACAGCTTCATGACGATTCAGTTCAATACAAATTTTAATTTAAATTTTTTCAGAAGATCAAGGTGATCCTTCCACAGTTTCCATATCGATTGGCATGGATTTAGTCCTACTTGCTATGCTATTATCAAGTGTAAATTGTAAGTCCACAAAATTTCCTCCTGCTCCAGAATCTATCATGGCAGAACATTGTATGTTTTGGCTCCCAATTATGATCTGCATGGGAACAAAATGAGATGATGGTAATTGATCTTTGCCTTTATCCTGCATTATAGATGAGATGGTCTGCATAATCAGATCTGGCAGTTCAAAAAGGTCTAAATAATTTTCAGTTTTGGCATTTGTGAAAGCTATGGTCCTTTTATTAGGACAGTTTCCGTATATACTCGTGTATAAGCCGAGATTTTCAGCCCATTTTTTTGGGCTGAAAGTCTCCCTCCCGGCTTATACACAAGTCATATACCGGGGGAGGTCTGCGGGGGAGGGGGAGCGGGGGTGTCAGAGATCATACTCGCCCTCTGCAGCCCCCCTGCTTGCTCCATGTTCTCGGCACTGCTGTGCTCTTCCTGCTTCAGCGGTCACATGGTACCGCTCATTAAACTCATGAATATGCGCATATTTATGACTTTAATGAGCGGTACCACGTGACCGCTGAAGCAGGAAGAGCACAGCAGTGCCGAGAACATGGAACAAGCAGGGGCTGCGCTGCAGAGACCTGCGCCAGAGTCAGCAAAGCTGATGAGCAGCAGGAGGTGAGCATACAGGTTTTTTTTTGTAACGGAGGCAGCGGCATCAGCAGCAACATGATGGGGCCACTCACTGTCCTCATTATCTGAAGCCACACACTGTGCAGCATTATCTGGGGCCACTCACTGTGCAGCATTATCTGGGGCCACACACTGTGCAGCATTATCTGGGGCATTATCTGGGGCCACTCACTGTGCAGCATTATCTGGGGCCACTCACTGTGCAGCATTATCTTTGGCCACACACTGTGCAGCATTATCTGGAGCCACACACTGTGCAGCATTATCTGGAGCCACATACTGTGCAGCATTATCTGGGGCCACACACTGTGCAGCATTATCTGGGGCCACTCACTGTGCAGCATTATCTGGGTCACTCACTGTGCAGCATGATCTGGGGCCACACACTGTGCAGCATTATCTGGGGCCACTCACTGTCCTCATTATCTGGGGCCACTCACTGTGCAGCATTATCTGGGGTCACTCACTGTGCAGCATTATCTGGGGCCACACACTGTGCAGCATTATCTTGGGCCACACACTGTGCAGCATTATCAGGGCCACTCACTGTGCAGCATAACTGGGGCCACTCACTGTGCAGCATTATCTGGGCCACTCACTGTGCAGCATTTTCTGGGGCCACACACTGTGCAGCATTATCTGGGGCCACTCACTGTGCAGCATTATCTGGGGCCACACACTGTGCAGCATTATCTGGGGACACTCAATGTCCTCATTATCTGGGGCCACACACTGTGCAGCATTATCTGGGGCAATTCACTGCGCAGCATTATCTGGGGACACACACTGTGCAGCATTATCTGGGGACACACACTGTCCTCATAATCTGGGGCCACACACTGTGCAGCATTATCTGGGGCCACACATTGTCCTCATTATCTTGGGCCACTCACTGTGCAGCATTATCTGGGGCCACTCACTGTGCAGCAATATCTGGGGCCACTCACTGTGCAGCATTATCTGGGGCCACACACTGTGCAGCATTATCTGGGGCCACTCACTGTGCAGCATTATCTGGGCCACTCACTGTGCAGCATGATCTGGGGCCACACACTGTGCAGTATTATCTGGGGCCACTCACTGTCCTCATTATCTGGGGCCACTCACTGTGCAGCATTATCTGGGGTCACTCACTGTGCAGCATTATCTGGGGCCACACACTGTGCAGCATTATCTGGGGCCACACACTGTGCAGCATTATCTGGGGCCACACACGGTGCAGCATAGCTGGGGCCACTCACTGTGCAACAGTATCTGGGCCACTCACTGTGCAGCATTACCTGGGGCCACTCACTGTCCTCTTTATCTGAGGCCACTCACTGTGCAGCATTTTCTGGGGCCACACACTGTGCAGCATTATCTGGGGCCTCTCACTGTCCTCATTATCTGGGGCCACTCACTGTGCAGCATTATCTGGGCCACTCACTGTGCAGCATTATCTGGGGCCACACACTGTGCAGCATTATCTGGGGCCACTCAATGTCCTCATTATCTGGGGCCACTCACTGTGCAGCATTATCTGGGGCCACACACTGTGCAGCATTATCTGGGGCCACTCACTGTCCTCATTATCTGGGGCCACTCACTGTGCAGCATTATCTGGGGCCACTCACTGTGCAGCATTATCTGGGGCCACACACTGTGCAGCATTACCTGGGGCCACTCACTGTGCAGCATTATCTGGGGCCACTCACTCTCCTCATTATCTGGGGCCACTCACTGTGCAGCACTATCTGAGGCCACTCACTGTGCAGCAAAATTGGGGCCACTCACTGTGCAACCTAGGCTTATACGCGAGTCAATAAATTTTCCCAGTTTTTTGTGACAAAATTAGAGGGGTCAGCTTATACACGGGTCGGCTTGTGCACGAGTATATACGGTAATAGCAAAATGTCCAGAACACCCACAATAGAGGCATTAATATCCTGTACGTCAGCTCTCCTTCTCTACTGCAGATACAGGTTTATGGACTATACCAATTTGCATTGATTCAGGCACAATTTCCATTTCCTGTTGGTGTTTTAAGGCTGATTGAGTAAGGGAGTAGCTAGAGGAGTTCACAAATACTCTCAATCTTTCCTTTCTTTGTTCACTGAGTCTCTGATCAATTTGAATGCATAGTTGAATAAAGTCATCTACATAATCAGTGGTCTCAACCTTGCAGGTTCATCCTTAATTAGGTCTGATAATCCTCATTGAAATTGACTCTTCTGCGCAGCTAAATTCTATGTGGTGTCTGCCTCCCAGCAGCGGAATTCGAAAGTATATTCAGCTACAGGTCACCGCCCTTGATGTAGGTTATGCAATGTGATTTCAGCTGTAGCATAACGATTCTGGTCATCAAACACTTGATCCATAGCTGTGATGAACGAAACACTCATTTATTAGGCCAGAATTCTTTTCCACATAAGGTGAGGTCCATGCAAGAGCCTCATCAGTCAGGAGATTAAAGATGAAAAGAACCTTTTTCCTATAACTGGTAAATGGAGAAGGTTGCATCTGGAATAGATATGTCATTGATTAAGGAATTCACGATAATGATAAAGTTCCCCAGTGAGCTTTGCGAACAGCGCCATGCATGTATTTGATCCCGGGCCTGAGTTGCCCAAATCCAGAAGTTGCCTGTGTAACTCAGTAATTTCCTTTTGCTGACCCAACACCTGTGTTTTCAACTTAGAAAATTTTTCTCGGTATGTGGCACCAAAATTCTGAAGTTCAGCAACTTGCTGTCTCATTTAGACTGCAACAGGCTCCATTTTGTGTGCAAGATTATTCTGTTATGGATTGACTTGAAGAGTCTGTGGTGCAACATGGCATTGGTGGATGGAATGAGACATGATGTCCCATATGTGCTCGATTGGATTCAGGTCTGGGAAACAGGCATCAATGCATTCATCATGCAGAACTGCTGACACACCAGCTACATGAGTCCTAGAATTGTCATGCTTCATGAAGGGTCTGAGGATCTCATCTCAGTACCTAATGGCAGTCAAGGTACCTCAGGCCAGCACATGGGGGCTGAAGCTGTGCGGTCCTCTAAAGAAATGCCTCCCCACACCATTACTGACCCACTGCCAAATCGGTCATGGTGGACAATGTTGCAGGCAGCAGAACGTTCTCCGTGGCATCTCCAGACTCTGTCACATCTGTCACATGTGCTCAGTGTGAACCTGCTCTCATCTGTGAAGTGCACAGGGCGCAATGTCAAATCTGCCAATCATGGTGTTCTCTGGCAAATGTCAATCGCCCTACAAGGTGTTGTGCTGTAAGTACAACACCCACTTGTGGATATCGGGCCCTCATACCACCCATATGGACTCTATTTCTGACAGTTTGAGCAGACACATTAAATTTGATGGCCTAATGGATGTCATTTTGCAGGGCTTTGGCATTGCTCCTTCTGTTCTTCCTTGCACAAAGGAGGAGGTAGCGGTCTTGCTACTGGGTTGTTGCTTTCTAACCATTTCATTAAGTATATGCCACTTAATGAATTTGGCTCATCTTCTCAGTGGCATGAAACTCACGGCATAACGGTGACCACAAAAAAAGAAAAAAGTCAGATTTCTCATTTAATTTCTCTCTCCTCTGACGTGACCGCACATCAGAGGAGAGAGAACTGGGGTCCCCCGATCCCCTTGATACCTTCGGTGTCCCTAGACCATCCTTCATTCCCCCGTGATGACCCCCAGCTGGCGGCATCTTCTTCTGGGAAGAAAATGGCAGGAGCATGCACAGTGCGCCAACTGAGATCTGCTGTCCAGCACCCGGCAAAAATAGGACATTTTTCCTATTGGTTAATTTTGATCACTGTGATAGACCCTATCACAGTGATCAAAATAAAAAAATGGTAAAGCAAGCCCCATTTTATCACCCCCTTGGTTAGGTAAAAATAATAAAATAAAAAAAAGTATTTATTTCCATTTTTCCATTAGTGTTAGGGTTGGGCTAGTGCTAGGATTAGGGTTGTGGCTAGGGTTAGGGTTGGGCTAAATTTAGGGCTGGGGCTAGGGTTAGGTTTGGGGTTGGAACTAGAGCTAGGGTTAGGGTTGGGCTAGAGTTAGTATTGGGCTAGGGTTAGGGTTGGGGCTAGAGTTAGGGTTGGGTTAAAGTTATGGTTGGACTAAAGTTAGGGTTGAGGTTATAGCTGGGATTATGGATAGTGTTGGGATTAGGATTAGGGGTGTGTTGAGGTTAGAGTTGTGGTTAGGGTTATGGATAGAGTTGGGATTAGGGGTGTGTTGGGGTTAGGGTTGGAGTTAAAATTGGGGGGATTCACTGTTTATGTACATCAGTGGGTCTCCAAACGCAACATGACACCACCATGATTCCAACCAATTTTGCATTCGAAAAGTCAAACGGTGCTGCCTCCATTCTGAGCCCTGCCATGCACTCAAACAGTGGCTTTCCCCCACACGAGGTATTGGCATACAAATTTTGTGGTCCATTTTCTCCTGATACCCATGTGAAAATGAAATAATGGTCCCAAAGTAATTTTTATGTGAAAAAGTAACATTTTCATTTTTCCTTCCACATTGCTTTAGTTCTCATGAAGCACTTGAAGGGTTACTGAACTTATTGAATGTGGTTTTGTGCACCTCGAGAGGTGCAGTTTTTATAATGGTGTCAGTGTTGGGTATTTTCTGTTATATTGACCCCCCAAACTCACTTCAAATGTAAGGTGGTCCCTAAAAAAATGGTTTTGTAAATTTTGTTGGAAATATGAGAACTCCCTGGTCAACTTTTAACCCTTATAATTAGGGATGAGCAAGTATACTCATTAGGATTCGGTACTCGGCGAGTAATGAGGTACTCGCGGTACTCGAATCCTGGGGAGTATTTCACTACTCGCCTCGCAATATTCGGCACAGCCCACTCAGTCCCCACACAGCCCAGAACAGTCACCGCAGAGCCCAGCACAGTCCCGCACAGCCTGGCACAGTCCCCGCACAGTCCCCACACAGCCCAGCACAGTCCCCGCACAGTCCAGCACAGTCCCACACAGCCTTGCATAGTCCCCGCACAGTCTCCGCACAGCTCAGCACAGTCTTGCACAGGCCAACACAGTCCCACACAGCCCGGCATAGTCCCTGCACAGTACTTGCAAAGCCCAGCACAGTCCCGCACAACCCAGCACAGTCCCCACACAGTACCTGCACAGCCCAGCACAGTTCTGCACAGGCCAGAACAGTCCCACACAGCCCGGCATAGTCCTCGCACAGTACCTGCTAAGCCCAGCACAGTCCTGCACAGCCCGGCACAGTCTTCTCACAGGCTAGGACAGTCCCCCGCAGCCCGGCACAGTCTTCGCATAGGCCAGCACAGTCCCGCACAGCCCGGCACAGTCTTCTCCCAGGCCAGCACAGTCCCACACAGCCGGGCACAGTCTTCTCACAGGCCAGCACAGTCCCCCACAGCCCGGCACAGTCTTCACACAGGCCAGCACAGTCCCACACAGCCCGGTCCAGTCTTCCCACAGTCCCCGCCCAGCCCAGCACACACACACACACAGCCCATTACTCGCATTTCCCATAGACTTACATTGGACTTGCTACTCGTTACGAGTACCTGAGTATTAGGAGGTACTCATAACGAGCACAGCGAGTCCGAATACTTCACTACTCGCTCATCCCTACTTATAATGTCCTATCAAAAAAAATTCTGTTTCCAAAATTATGCTGGTGTAAAGATGACATGTGGGCAATGTTATTTAATAACTATTTTGTGTGACACCCCTCTCTGATTTAATGGTACAAAAATTAAAAGTTTAAAAATTGCAAAATTTTCAAAATTTTTGCCAAATTTCCATTTCTTCATAAATTAACACAAGTTATATCGAAATTTTACCACCTACATTAAGTACAATATGTCATGAAAAAACAAACTCAGAATCAGTGGGATACATGGAAGCATTCCAGAGCTATAACTTCATAAAGTGACAGTGGTCAGAATTGTAAAAATTGGCTTGGTCATTAAGTACCAACTTGGCTCTGTCACTAAGGGGTTAAGTGTTACTTACGGACAAGGCACATACTAAAATTAGTTTGTGCCTTGTGGTTTGTATGTTTGAGAACTCACTTAATGAACAATTCATTTTCTTTTCTACTTGGTATATATTAACTTTATTTCTGCATTTCTTGTCCCAGTTCATGGTTGTTACTCTTCTATTTCATCTTTAACAGATTGAACTTTTATATGTTCATTTTTATACTTGAACTTTGCCTGTTTTGTATCACATTGCAAAGTACTAGGAAATAATACTGTATCTGTATATTAAAAGCTACAATTTACTACAAATATGCTAAATTTACTTTAGCTGATTATCTACTCAGTGTAAGTGAACCATGTAACATTACTTAATAAAAGGCCTTTTGCTTGTGAGAAAACTCAATCAACTCAATAGACTGTGAAATCCCGCCTAATCGTTATTCTTTCTTAACTATAATTTTCATCTTTAACACAGATCAGTGAAGTGGCTGCCAGGAATGAAATACTCCCACACTGCTTCATGTTTTATGCTGTTCTAAGGAGTACTTTTTATTTTAATGTTTGCAGATTAAAAACAAACACTATTATTCTGCAGACTATCAAGGGATTGCCATATAGCTTCTCAAGCTGTCAAACATTTGATGACCTGTCTGTGTAACTTTTGCTACTTGATGCTGGTATTTAATAAAACCTAATTTCAGTGGCAATTATAAAGTCTAGTGGTACAAAAAAAGCAATAAAATTGATAATTAAGTTTAACCATTTCTGTTTGAGGGTTCTCAACTATTTCTATGAGATTATGACAATTACAATTCTAAATATAGAAGAAATCTGCTTCACTCTTGGTAAATCAGCTTCTCTTATCAGTATTGTGCTATTGTTGTGATATTTTATATTTATTACATACAGGGCAGAGTTCAGCGAAAGAAAAAAAGGACCTTTAATATCTAGAGATTTCCATCCTCCAAATCCCTCTAGTGTTATTGGACAATACATGATACTATGAAATGTTTACTTTACCTCTAACAATATAAAAATTGTGTTTATGCAGCTACAAATATTTAATTTACATATTTATTAATGATGAGACGGGTGCAATCTGGGTGTGCTTGTATATTATATTCGAGTCTCATGAGGCTGCATGACTTGTGTGTCTTAGACAGCCTCATGTGGGGATTGAGTAACAAACAAGCAATCCCCTCATGTATTGTGGACGTCTAACAGCGCAAATCATGCAGCTGCAGGGACTCAAACATAATATATGAGCAATCCCAGATTCTCGGATAACACTTGAGCATGCTCAGATAAGTCGTTATCCAAGCACGTTCAATCATCACTAATAACTATTTCTTATAGTAAGGCAAATATCAAAAGACTCACCGGTACTTCCAAACAGAAATCAGGTGTCAACAGGTGCTTACTAAGAGTAGCCATCTCAATATATAACAAACAAATAAAGTAGCAATTTATTCTAATGGTATTGATTAGAGTTGAGCGAAACGGGTCGAAAAATTTCAAAAGTCGCCGACTTTTGGCAAAGTTGGGTTTCATGAAACGAAACCCGACCCTAGGATGAGGTCGGCCACGAGGTCGGCGACTTACGCGCCAAAGTCGCGTTTCAAAAGTTTGTTTTGCGCTCTTTTTCAGCCAATCAGGATCCACGGACACTGTGGGCAACGTGATGACATAGGCAGGGGTCACCACCATCTTTCAGAAGGGCATGCAAGTGATTGGCTTGCTTTGGTGGGCGTCACAGGGGGTATAAAAGGGCGTGCACGCCGACCGCCATCTTACTTCTGCCGATCTCAGTATAGGGAGAGGTTGCTGCTGATTCTGTAGGGAGAGCGTTAGGCAGGGAAGAAGACAAAAAAACTGCTTCTGCTGCTAGCGATTTGGCCTGCACAACACACCAGTCACTGTGTGTGCAGTGCAAGGGGAGGCTATATAGTGGTGTATCAGTGGTGTTGGTTGTTGGGCTGCCTTCTAAGGCTTCCTGACATTCCTGCATTGCTGTTTACCCACTGCTCCGCAAACTGCTTTTTTAAAAGCAATCCCAATTTTTTTTTTTTGTCCTGCTGAGAAGAAAAAAAAACTGCTTCTGCTGCTAGCGATTTGGCCTGCACAACACACCAGTCACTGTGTGTGCAGTGCAAGGGGAGGCTATATAGTGGTGTATCAGTGGTGTTGGTTGTTGGGCTGCCTTCTAAGGCTTCCTGACATTCCTGCATTGCTGCTTACCCACTGCTCCGCAAACTGCTTTTTTAAAAGCAATCCCAATTTTTTTTTTTTGTCCTGCTGAGAAGAAAAAAAAACTGCTTCTGCTGCTAGCGATTTGGCCTGTACAACACACCAGTCACTGTGTGTGCAGTGCAAGGGGAGGCTATATAGTGGTGTATCAGTGGTGTTGGTTGTTGGGCTGCCTTCTAAGGCTTCCTGACATTCCTGCATTGCTGTTTACCCACTGCTCCGCAAACTGCTTTTTTAAAAGCAATCCCAATTTTTTTTTTTTGTCCTGCTGAGAAGAAAAAAAAACTGCATCTGCTGCTAGCGATTTGGCCTGTACAACACACCAGTCACTGTGTGTGCAGTGCAAGGGGAGGCTATATAGTGGTGTATCAGTGGTGTTGGTTGTTGGGCTGCCTTCTAAGGCTTCCTGACATTCCTGCATTGCTGTTTACCCACTGCTCCGCAAACTGCTTTTTTAAAAGCAATCTCAATTTTTTTTTTTGTCCTGCTGAGAAGAAAAAAAAACTGCTTCTGCTGCTAGCGATTTGGCCTGTACAACACACCAGTCACTGTGTGTGCAGTGCAAGGGGAGGCTATATAGTGGTGTATCAGTGGTGTTGGTTGTTGGGCTGCCTTCTAAGGCTTCCTGACATTCCTGCATTGCTGTTTACCCACTGCTCCGCAAACTGCTTTTTTAAAAGCATTCCCATTTTTTTTTTTGTCCTGCTGAGAAGAAAAAAAAACTGCTTCTGCTGCTAGCGATTTGGCCTGCACAACACACCAGTCACTGTGTGTGCAGTGCAAGGGGAGGCTATATTGTGGTGTATCAGTGGTGTTGGTTGTTGGGCTGCCTTTTAAGGCTTCCTGACAGGCTGGCATTGCTGTTTACCCACTGCTCTGCAAACTGCTTTTTTAAAAGCAATACAATCTCCCTTATCCTCTTGTCACTTTTGTCACAGCTGTGCCATCGAGCCTGTGACATAGCGCTCAGATATCAGTGGGCCTCACACAATCCAAAAGTGTCCAGTGTCCACAAGTGTGTGCAGAAATTCAAAATCTCCTTTATAATCTAGTCACTTTGGTCACAGCTGTGCCATCGAGCCTGTCACATAGCGCTCAGATATTCATTGGGCTTCACACAATCCAAAAGTGTCCAGTGTCCACAAGTGTGTGCAGAAATTCAAAATCTCCCTTATCCTCTCATCACTTTTGTCACAGCTGTGCCATCGAGCCTGTGACATAGCGCTCAGATATCAGTGGGCCTCACACAATCCAAAAGTGTCCAGTGTCCACAAGTGTGTGCAGAAATTCAAAATCTCCCTTATCCTCTAGTCACTTTGGTCACAGCTGTGCCATCGAGCCTGTCAGAAAGCGCTCAGATATTCATTGGGCCTCACACAATCCAAAAGTGTCCAGTGTCCACAAGTGTGTGCAGAAATTCAAAATCTCCCTTATCCTCTCGTCACTTTTGTCACAGCTGTGCCATCGAGCCTGTCACATAGCGCTCAGATATCAGTGGGCCTCACACAATCCAAAAGTGTCCAGTGTCCACAAGTGTGTGCAGAAATTCAAAATCTCCCTTATCCTCTAGTCACTTTGGTCACAGCTGTGCCATCGAGCCTGTCACATAGCGCTCAGATATTCATTGGGCCTCACACAATCCAAAAGTGTCCAGTGTCCACAAGTGTGTGCAGAAATTCAAAATCTCCCTTATCCTCTCGTCACTTTTGTCACAGCTGTGCCATCGAGCCTGTGACATAGCGCTCAGATATCAGTGGGCCTCACACAATCCAAAAGTGTCCAGTGTCCACAAGTGTGTGCAGAAATTCAAAATCTCCCTTATCCTCTAGTCACTTTGGTCCAGCTGTGCCATCGAGCCTGTCACATAGCGCTTAGATATCAGTGGGCCTCACACAATCCAAAAGTGTCCAGTGTCCACAAGTGTGTGCAGAAATTCAAAATCTCCCTTATCCTCTAGTCACTTTGGTCACAGCTGTGCCATCGAGCCTGTCACATAGCGCTCAGATATTCATTGGGCCTCACACAATCCAAAAGTGTCCAGTGTCCACAAGTGTGTGCAGAAATTCAAAATCTCCCTTATCCTCTCGTCACTTTTGTCACAGCTGTGCCATCGAGCCTGTGACATAGCGCTCAGATATCAGTGGGCCTCACACAATCCAAAAGTGTCCAGTGTCCACAAGTGTGTGCAGAAATTCAAAATCTCCCTTATCCTCTAGTCACTTTGGTCCAGCTGTGCCATCGAGCCTGTCACATAGCGCTTAGATATCAGTGGGCCTCACACAATCCAAAAGTGTCCAGTGTCCACAAGTGTGTGCAGAAATTCAAAATCTCCCTTATCCTCTCGTCACTTTGGTCACAGCTGTGCCATCGAGCCTGTCACATAGCGCTCAGATATTCATTGGGCCTCACACAATCCAAAAGTGTCCAGTGTCCACAAGTGTGTGCAGAAATTCAAAATCTCCTTTATCCTCTAGTCACGTTGGTCACAGCTGTGCCATCGAGCCTGTCACATAGCGCTCAGATATTCATTGGGCCTCACACAATCCAAAAGTGTCCAGTGTCCACAAGTGTCTGCAGAAATTCAAAATCTCCCTTATCCTCTAGTCACTTTGGTCACAGCTGTGCCATCGAGCCTGTCACATAGCGCTCAGATATCAGTGGGCCTCACACAATCCAAAAGTGTCCAGTGTCCACAAGTGTCTGCAGAAATTCAAAATCTCCCTTATCCTCTCGTCACTTTTGTCACAGCTGTGCCATGGAGCCTGTCACATAGCGCTCAGATATTCATTGGGCCTCACACAATCCAAAAGTGTCCAGTGTCCACAAGTGTGTGCAGAAATTCAAAATCTCCCTTATCCTCTCGCCACTTTTGTCACAGCTGTGCCATCGAGCCTGTCACATAGCGCTCAGATATCAGTGGGCCTCACACAATCCAAAAGTGTCCAGTGTCCACAAGTGTCTGCAGAAATTCAAAATCTCCCTTATCCTCTAGTCACTTTGGTCACAGCTGTGCCATCGAGCCTGTCACATAGCGCTCAGATATCAGTGGGCCTCACACAATCCAAAAGTGTCCAGTGTCCACAAGTGTCTGCAGAAATTCAAAATCTCCCTTATCCTCTCGTCACTTTTGTCACAGCTGTGCCATGGAGCCTGTCACATAGCGCTCAGATATTCATTGGGCCTCACACAATCCAAAAGTGTCCAGTGTCCACAAGTGTGTGCAGAAATTCAAAATCTCCCTTATCCTCTCGCCACTTTTGTCACAGCTGTGCCATCGAGCCTGTCACATAGCGCTCAGATATCAGTGGGCCTCACACAATCACAAAGTGTCCAGTGTCCACAAGTGTGTGCAGAAATTCAAAATCTCCCTTATCCTCTCGTCACTTTTGTCACAGCTGTGCCATCGAGCCTGTCACATAGCGCTCAGATATCAGTGGGCCTCACACAATCCAAAAGTGTCCAGTGTCCACAAGTGTGTGCAGAAATTCAAAATCTCCCTTATCCTCTAGTCACTTTGGTCACAGCTGTGCCATCGAGCCTGTCACATAGCGCTCAGATATCAGTGGGCCTCACACAATCCAAAAGTGTCCAGTGTCCACAAGTGTCTGCAGAAATTCAAAATCTCCCTTATCCTCTCGTCACTTTGGTCACAGCTGTGCCATCGAGCCTGTCACATAGCGCTCAGATATTCATTGGGCCTCACACAATCCAAAAGTGTCCAGTGTCCACAAGGGTATGCAGAAATTCAAAATCTCCCTTATCCTCTCATCACTTTTGTCACAGCTGTGCCATCGAGCCTGTGAGATAGCGCTCAGATATCAGTGGGCCTCACACAATCCAAAAGTGTCCAGTGTCCACAAGTGTGTGCAGAAATTCAAAATCTCCCTTATCCTCTAGTCACTTTGGTCACAGCTGTGCCATCGAGCCTGTCACATAGCGCTCAGATATCAGTGGGCCTCACACAATCCAAAAGTGTCCAGTGTCCACAAGTGTCTGCAGAAATTCAAAATCTCCCTTATCCGCTCGTCACTTTTGTCACAGCTGTGCCATCGAGCCTGTCACATAGCGCTCAGATATTCATTGGGCCTCACACAATCCAAAAGTGTCCAGTGTCCACAAGTGTGTGCAGAAATTCAAAATCTCCTTTATCCTCTAGTCACTTTGGTCACAGCTGTGCCATCGAGCCTGTCACATAGCGCTCAGATATTCATTGGGCCTCACACAATCCAAAAGTGTCCAGTGTCCACAAGTGTGTGCAGAAATTCAAAATCTCCCTTATCCTCTCGTCACTTTTGTCACAGCTGTGCCATCGAGCCTGTGACATAGCGCTCAGATATCAGTGGGCCTCACACAATCCAAAAGTGTCCAGTGTCCACAAGTGTCTGCAGAAATTCAAAATCTCCTTTATCCTCTCGTCACTTTTGTCACAGCTGTGCCATCGAGCCTGTCACATAGCGCTCAGATATCAGTGGGCCTCACACAATCCAAAAGTGTCCAGTGTCCACAAGTGTCTGCAGAAATTCAAAATCTCCCTTATCCTCTCATCACTTTTGTCACAGCTGTGCCATCGAGCCTGTGACATAGCGCTCAGATATCAGTGAGCCTCACACAATCCAAAAGTGTCCAGTGTCCACAAGTGTCTGCAGAAATTCAAAATCTCCCCTGTCCTATAGACACCTTGTACCTTGTTTTACATTACTATATAGTTTGTTGGATTTTGTCTACATTTCTACCAAAAATGAGGAAGGCTGGTGGAAGAGGCCGTGGAATTGGGCGGGGGTTGGCAGCTGGTAATGATGGTGTTGGTGGTGGATCTGATGGTAGTGGCAAGAGCAAAATAGGACCGAATGCAGGAGGTGTTGAGCCTGCGTCATCTTCTGGCTACATAAGGCCTCAAACGCTTAGTTTTCTAGGAGTTGGCAAACCGCTTTTAAAGCCAGAGCATCAGGAAAAAGTTTTGTCTTACATTGCTGACTCAGCCTCCAGCTCTATCGTCTCCTCTTCTTCAGTTGTAAAAAGTAAAAGCACTGAGTCGTCATTGGAGGCTCATGTTCATGAACCACACCTTTCCTTGTGTCCTTCACCCCAACCAAGATTGAAGGATGACGCAGGCCATACTACTGATTACTCCATGGAGCTGTTTTCACATACCATGCCTGGATTATCAAGTGAAATGGTGAATTACCCAGGCCAAGATGAATCTGACATGGAGTGCACTGATGCACAGCCGCTGATGGATGATTCTGCTGGTACATTCACTCAGAGCACTACATTGTCCTCGCAGTGTACAGAGCCAGATTCTGACCCTGATGAGACTCAGGTGCCCCTTCCTGCACACTATACCACCATACACGGTGACACAGAGGAAGATGCACATGACATAGAAGAGGAGGTGATGGATGACCCAGTTGTTGACCCAGATTGGCATCCATTGGGGGAAGAGGGTGCTGCTTCCAATAGCTCAGATGAGGAGCATCCACAGCAGACATCGACATCGCAACAGCTGTTATCTGGCAGGCCCGGAGCACTCCAAAGACAGGTTCCAAACATCAAAAGAGTTGCTGGACAGCTTGTCCAGAGGGTCAAAAGATCACAGCGTGCTAGGCCGCAAAATGTCTGCCAAAGTAGGAAGAGTGCAGTGTGGCACTTTTTTGACCAAAATCCTCATGATCAGGCCAAGGTTATCTGTAAGAAGTGCGCAAAGACCTTTAGCCGAGGGAAAAATCTGAAAAATTTGAATACCAGTTGCATGCTTAGACATTTAACCAGCATGCACTTGCAAGCGTGGACACAACACCAAACCTCAAGTGCCACATGTGCAACTGATCACAACGAAGGTAGTCAGCAACGCTACATTGTTTCCCCCACTGTAAGCCCACCGGTTAGCACAGCAGCAAATGTTGAGGTGTCGTTGCAAGGCCACAGCAGTCAGGGAATCCCACTGTTATATCAACGAAAGACTGATTCTAGGCCATCAGAAAGAACACCAACTCCATCACCATCATCAACCCTCTCTCAGTCCGCCCTGTCCACCGCTACTTCCACCATATGCAGCTCTCAAGTCCAGCTCACCCTCCCAGACACTATGAGTAGGTCAAAAAAGTACTCAGTCTCTCATCCGCGTACACTGGGTTTGAACGCCCACATTGCCAAACTAATCTCGTTTGAGATGATGCCCTTTCGGTTGGTGGAAAGCACAGCTTTCCGTGAACTCATGGCCTATGCAGTACCACGCTATGACCTACCCAGTCGCCACTTCTTCTCTCGCAAAGCCATCCCAGCCCTCCACCATCATGTGAAAGACCGCATTGTCCATGCACTCAAGCAGTCAGTGAGCGGAAAGGTGCACCTCACAACTGATGCATGGTCCAGTCGGCATGGCCAGGGCCGTTACGTGTCCATCACTGCGCACTGGGTTAATGTGGTGGATGCAGGGTCCACAGGGGACAGCGGTGGTGGGACAGTGCTGCCTAGCCAACGGTATAGGAAACAGTTGGCTGTAGGCGTTCGACCCTCCTCCTCCTCCTCCAGAAGCGAAAGCTCGACCACAGAGCGCAGTCGTACGAGCACTCCATCTGCAGCTGCCACTGTTGCACACGATGTGTCCCCCTATCGAGCAGCTAGTGGAAAGCGTCAGCAGGCTGTGTTGCAGATGATGTGTTTGGGCAACAGACACACCGCCGAGGTGCTGGCCGAGTACTTGAAGCGACAAACTGAGTCATGGCTGGGCAGTGTACATCTTGAGGCAGGCAAGGTAGTTAGTGATAACGGCCGTAATTTTGTGGCAGCCATAGTCCTTTCAAAACTCAGCCATATACCTTGCTTGGCTCACACCTTGAACCTGGTGGTGCAGTGCTTCCTCAAAAATTATCCGGAGTTAACAGCCCTGCTCCAGAAGGTGCGAAGACTGTGCGCGCACATCCGCCGGTCGCCTGTACACTCCGTTCGTATGCAGAAGCTGCAGCGATTGCTCCACCTTCCCAACCACCGCCTCATAATCGACATTGCAACAAGGTGGAACTCCACCCTGCACATGGTGGAGCGGCTGTGCGAGCAGAGGCAGGCCATAATGCATTTGTGGGAGGATACACGGCCAGGCACTTTGAGAGCAGACATGGAGTTGACAGGTGTGCAGTGGTCGAAGCTGAAAGACCTCTGTAAAGTCCTTCAGTGTTTTGAGGAATGCACACGGCTGGTAAGTGCAGACGACGCCATCCTAAGCATGAGCATCCCACTTATGCGTCTGCTCATGCAAACTTTGACGCACCTTAAGGAGCAGGCGTCTGCAGCCAATGTTGATGAGGAGGAAGAGGAGGAGGGAATCCTTGATGACATTCAGCCATTGTCTGCTCAGGGACCTCTCCTGGACGAGGTGGAGGAAGAAGAGGAGGAGGAGGAGGATGATGGGGATGATTACTTAGGGGAGGAGGATGCATCTCGTGGGGCAAGTGAAAATGTTGGCGTGGCAAGGTCTGGTACAGGGTTTGTGCGTGACTGGAGGGATGTGGATTTGCCAGAAAGTGCTCCTCCACCCAGCACTCGCAGTGCATCATTGACACCGGGAACATTGGCCCACATGTCAGATTATGCCTTGCAGATCCTAAAAAGGGACCCACGCATTGCCAAAATGATGAACGATGACGACTACTGGTTGGCCAGCATCCTGGATCCACGCTATAAAGGCAAATTACAAAACATCATGCCACAGGAGAACCTTGACCTAATATTGGCTAATAAACAAGCAACTCTGGTAAATCGGTTGCTTGAGGCATTCCCAGCACACAGCAGCGGTGATGGTTCTCACACGAGCCGTACGGGCCGGGGGCAGCTTGGCAGGGGTGTTCGTGGTGCACACAGCAGAAGTGGCATTGGAGACAGGGGTTTCATGACAATGTTGTGGACTGATTTTTCAAATACCGCTCACACAACTGGTAATACTGCATCGATGGAAAGTGACAGGAGACAGCAGTTGTCAACTATGGTTACAAACTACTTTTCCTCCCATATCGATGTTCTCCCACACAGGTCATTCCCCTTTGACTATTGGGCCGCCAAACTGGACACCTGGCCTGAATTGGCCCAATATGCCTTAAAGGAGCTCGCTTGCCCAGCTGCAAGTGTGCTATCGGAAAGAGTCTTCAGTGCAGCTGGATCAATCCTGACAGAAAAAAGGACCCGTCTCTCAACCCAAAATGTGGATGATCTAACCTTCATTAAAATGAACCATGCATGGGTTTCCAAGGATTTTGTCCCACCTTCCCCTGATGACACATAGGGTGACAGAAAAATGGCTTGCTTTGGTCCACCTCTTCCTGGTACTTCACCTATTTCGCCTTTTGCATCAGCTGAATGTCCAACATCAACATATGCTACTTTCTAAAACTCCCTAACTGTGCTGCCTCCCCCCCCATGGCCAGGGTCACCACCTAGCGCACGACACCGTGTGAGTGCCGTTGCCCTGGACAGGTGGGTAGGCCGACTCTTGGGTGCGGGCACTGGCACAGGGTCCCTCATAGTGCAATCAAGTGTCTCTGACGGTGGTGGTGCACACCCGCCGTCAGACACACCGCTGTACTATGAGGGGCCCAGTGCCAGTACCGACGCCCACGAGTGGGCCCCCCTTGCTTGGGCAGGGCCCCAGCATTTGCAATCTTTACCTCTCCCTGCTCCTCCGCTGTGTAATCTGGGCCGTCAAATCCATACTGTGCCTGACACCGTCTGAGCCTGCCCCCTGATGTACAGACATATATTTTGAATGTGTACGCTATCCATACATGTTATCCGGGGATACGGTACCCTTTCTAACTTTTGTGCAATCACGTGCAATCCATACTGGGCCTAACACCATCTGAGCCTGCCTCCTGATGTACAGACATATATTTTGAATGTGTACGCTATCCATACATGTTATCCAGGGATACGGTACCCTTTCTAACCTTTGTGCAATCACGTGCAATCCATACTGGGCCTAACACCGTCTGAGCCTGCCTCCTGATGTACAGACATATATTTTGAATGTGTACGCTATCCATACATGTTATCCGGGGATACGGTACCCTTTCTAACCTTTGTGCAATCACGTGCAATCCATACTGGGCCTAACACCGTCTGAGCCTGCCTCCTGATGTACAGACATATATTTTGAATGTGTACGCTATCCATACATGTTATCCAGGGATACGGTACCCTTTCTAACCTTTGTGCAATCACGTGCAATCCATACTGGGCCTAACACCGTCCGAGCCTGCCTCCTGATGTACAGACATATATTTTGAATGTGTACGCTATCCATACATGTTATCCGGGGATACGGTACCCTTTATAACCTTTGTGCAATCACGTGCAATCCATACTGGGCCTAACACCGTCTGAGCCTGCCTCCTGATGTACAAACATATATTTTGAATGTGTACGCTATCCATACATGTTATCCAGGGATACGGTACCCTTTCTAACCTTTGTGCAATCACGTGCAATCCATACTGGGCCTGACACCGTCTGAGCCTGCCTCCTGATGTACAGACATATATTTTGAATGTGTACGCTATCCATACATGTTATCCAGGGATACGGTACCCTTTCTAACCTTTGTGCAATCACGTGCAATCCATACTGGGCCTAACACCGTCTGAGCCTGCCTCCTGATGTACAGACATATATTTTGAATGTGTACGCTATCCATACATGTTATCCAGGGATACGGTACCCTTTCTAACCTTTGTGCAATCACGTGCAATCCATACTGGGCCTAACACCGTCTGAGCCTGCCTCCTGATGTACAGACATATATTTTGAATGTGTATGCTATCCATACATGTTATCCAGGGATACGGTACCCTTTCTAACCTTTGTGCAATCACGTGCAATCGATACTGGGCCTAACACCGTCTGAGCCTGCCTCCTGATGTATAGACATATATTTTGAATGTGTACGCTATCCATACATGTTATCCGGGGATACGGTACCCTTTCTAACCTTTGTGCAATCACGTGCAATCCATACTGGGCCTAACACTGTCTGAGCCTGCCTCCTGATGTATAGACATATATTTTGAATGTGTACGCTATCCATACATGTTATCCGGGGATACGGTACCCTTTCTTACCTTTGTGCAATCACGTGCAATCCATACTGGGCCTAACACCGTCTGAGCCTGCCTCCTGATGTACAGACATATATTTTGAATGTATACCCTATCCATACATGTTATCCGGGGATACGGTACCCTTTCTAACCTTTGTGCAATCACGTGCAATCTATACTGGGCGTGAGAACGGCTGGCGAGCTGTTAAGCAAGCTACAGCACCTGTGGTTTGCACACATAAGTTTTTCATTTTTTCAGGAATGACGGTTAGGCCTAATTCCGGAACTGCGGTTGACCTGCACTTACTGCGAAATCATTGTTCGCGGGTAATAATTGTCATCAGTGATCCCCATCACTAACGTTGTTCAGCAGGTTATCTGCACCTGTAAGTGACAAACGCTGGCCTTTTCAGTGTAGCGCACATGCAGCCACGGACATGTAATGGCATGACACACCAGTGTTTGGCCAATCTCATGTGCCAGAGCCTCACGTGTCCCTCTAGTAAGCCGGACTCGGACCGCGGGGCATGACGGAGTCTCGTTCGTTAACGGAATTAAGCTTGCAATGACATCACACTCCCTAGGAAGAAGGTAATGCCACTGTGGCGACCATACTCCTGGGGGCGACACAAGTGCACTGATGCCCAGCCACTGCTGGATGAATCTGCTGGTACATTGACCCAGACCACTACATTCCCCTCGCACGCTACTCGGCCTGAATCTGACCCTGATGAAACTCAGGTTACCCTTCCCATATACAGTTCCATCTTACACGGTGACAAAGAGGAAGCTGCAGATGAAAGTGCAGGTTCGGCCCACCCGCCATCAGACACACCACCGTACTATCAGGGGCCCTGTGCCAGTGCCGTCGCCAACGAGTGGGCCCCCCCTGCTTGCTCAGGATCACAGCACTTGCAAAGTTGAAATACTGTGCAGTGAGATGGAAGATGGGGACGACGAGGAGTCCAGACAAGTACAGGGATTCCCTAGCGAGGAGACTTATTTGATTGTTTTCAATGTTGGGACAGCAATTTTTGGGGAGCACTATACTCTGGAGAATGATAGATGGTGCCCACCATACACTGGAACATTCCAAAGGTGGACATCAGACACTGGAGCAGCATTTACAGGGCCCATTATACACTAGAGCAGTAGAAATGGGGCCCATTATGTTTGGAGCATTATTTGGGCCCATAAGACAGTGGAGCTTCATCCATGGGGACCAACATATACTGTAGCATTATGTGGAGCTCATCATATACTGTTTCAAACATTATATGGGACCAATGATTCTGTATGGAGAAATAGATGGGCCTCGTCATGAGATGTAAAAAGTGAAGTATTTTTCATTGTACTATACCGCTATTTCTCTGCCGTATCGGAGCATGATGAGTTGTGGTATGTGTTAAAGGGGCGCTCTTTCGCCCAGGGCACATGAAAACCTGGAGCCAGCCCTACCCCACCACAACTTTAGCCAAATAACCCCCATTTTTCAGTGCGTAACTTGTATTATGAAGTTAATTAAGGTTGACAAGCTTAAGTAAGAAGAATTGATGCTTTTGGCATTCAAATGGGCACTGTAGGTGTGTTTCCTGTCCTCCTCTCACTGCCGACTTTTATTCCCCATTGACTTACATTGGGTTTCGTGTTTCGGGACGACCCCGACTTTTCCCTATAATCGAACGATCTTGCTCGACCCGACTTTTGGAAAAGTCGGGTTTCACGAAACGAAACGCGACCCTAAAAAAACAAAAGTCGCTCAACTCTAGTATTGATACACTTGCATCCCTACTCAGAGAACCCTTTTAAGTTCTGCTCCGATTCACTCAGTCAAACCCACAAAACATCCCAGGAAAGCTCAATGTCATGTAAATTACCATAAATCCGCCATAGCAATACACATTTTCTGATAGAATGCCACAAAAAATTGGATGATGTTGGAGCAATGTGAGGGTTAAAACTTTGCTTTCCTTGATCGAATTTGAAATGCTCCATCTGTCTACACTGCTAACTAGAGGAAATCTGGTGGCCACGTGTGCATGATTTTGCAAAACATTTAACCAACCCCTTATTAGATAATGGGTTCATAAGACATTACTCATCACCATGAATATGGAGGCTGATGATGTAGGACAATGGTAGGAGATGTACAGGGAAGTATTATTAAGTCAAAGCTTATAAATGAAGAACTGATCTGGCGTCCTGATTTTTATTCCTGTATCTGTCATTTCCAAGTGCAGTGGCAGCGACTTCTGAATGCAAAATAGCCACCACAGTAACACTGGGAGCACAGTGGGAAGTCTGAGCCATATCTACAGCACCTCTTCTGCCATGTGGTGGATGTGATAATATCAGTCCTGAATTCTTCTCCAATGTCTATGTGAATGGAGTGAATGGAAATGTGGGGAGGCATAGTTTAGATGATTCACTGTTCCACTGTTCCTTGTGTGAGGGCAGTGGCCATTTTGAATTCAAGGGAAGCTGCATCAGGACTTGGAAACAGCAGTGGCAGGGATCAAATTCAGGGCACCAGGTAAGGTGTCTATGTATTAGCTATCTCCAGGCACAATTTCTTAGCTGAGCTGAAGGATCGCTGTTAGTCTATTGGCAAATCATCACCATGACCCTTTATGTGATCCATGTATTACGTGACTCTGGTGCTGAGGAAGCTCTTCTACTTTTTTTTGCCAATGCCATGGCCTTCACCAACTATGCTCCTGTCCTATACGTGAATGAATATATAAATGTAAAACATATTTTCTGTACCAATGAAATGCTCTGATGCGGTAGAGATTAATCTGTGTCTGCAGCATCAGAAAGCACACAGGTCAGGAGAGCGGCTTAACCATGTCCCAGACCAAAGTGTCAATCATTTGGGAGCTCGCCTCTTACCGGTAATCAGGATACCAGGAGGCTGGAGAGCATTGTGCTACAAAACCCAAGCTGATAACAACCATTTAGTGACAATAGCAAAATATACATGACTAAGTAGATTATTATTATGCAATGGCGAAAACACATTATTCTTGACATTTTATTTTTTTGGAAAATTGACAGCATGGAAGGGGTATGCTTAAAATGCTCAGCCTTTTTAATATGTAGGATTGAGCTTATTTGCAAAAAGCTAGTAGAAGATTTCATATCAAATCGGAATAATAGCCACATTTACTTTTATATGCTGCAATTTTGGGAATCATTCATAGAATCAGTGATGGTGATATGTTTTTATAAATAGGAAATACACACACTTTTCTCTTACAAACCATGTTGCAATTGGAGAAGATGCATACATGGAAGATTAAATAACCCTAATCCCCATTCTATATAGTCTGCATCTCCCAGTAGATATTCTATTTTGTTAGGGGGCATCATTTCTTTTTTCATAAAATCCGTTATAGAACATAAGGATTATACACCCCAAGGGACAGATTGAAGCAGTTAGCCAGTCATTCAAACTGCATTATCTAGTTTTACTATACAAACATCTGAGATTAAAGTCTGCAGAGGAAATCTGCATTTTTCTATTTACTTAGCTTTTTTTTTCCAAATGTGTAATACATAAGTCAGTTTGCTCAATGTTTTCTCATTGCTTACTATCAGGCAATCTTAGTTACAAATATGAGTGTAGCAAAGTGCAGTATAGGAATTGTATTGGTAATACTGAACCAAATCATGTTTTGACAATTTGTTAAAAATCTTAATAAATAAATATTCCTTGATGAAGTTTATTATTATTGTAATTTGTCATATTTTCATATATTGCCACTTTGCATCAGATAGATTTCAATGCTCAGATTCCTTATCGTGGATGTAGACATTTTGGCAATGGACACCAAAGGGCATGATTGGACACAAGAGGTCCAATCTTTGAATCATTCAGAAATTTTGTTACTTTTTACTCTGCATGCAGATATATTTTTACTGTCAAAATGATGGACACCGAGACAGAATCTAATTAATCACATTATAAGTCAGTGGAGTCTGCTGGACATTATTGATATCTGTTATGTGAGAGATGCACCTATACATCAAGTTTTATGTTAAAAAATGAGACCATGATGTAAGTGTGAACAAAGGAATACATATAAAGTAAGAAGTGATTATGAATCTTTATATGAATGATTATCTTAACTAATGTTCTTCTAATGGCAGGTGAATAGAGTGGAGCAAAAACAAAATTGCATGATCCTGGTGTAGCAGCCTCATCGGTAGATGGTGGCTAATAGACCAGTACATTGAAAACCTTCTCCTACTTGTCCAAATTCCTCATCGGATTAGCTAATTCCATGATGTCATGTGGAAGTTGCACAATAACATTTTTCGTCTTTGCGGGGTCTACTAAGCAGAAAAGGTACCAGGAATGCCACAAATAGTAGGAGGTTCACAGTGCTCTGGTCTAACATCCATAGACAATTAATGTGGCCCTTGGAATAGGATTCTGCCAAGTTATTTTCTAAATTCTAGGAGTAAATAAAGAGATTTCTTTTTTTATTACTCAAGATGCGACTTGTTTTCCATTGCACTACGTGAGCTGATCTAGTTGTATGAAAGGTTTTTTTTTCCTGTTTTTCTCCTATACAATTGAGACTGGAAATTATGAAGCATTTTGCCTAGTAACGTAACCTGTTATATTTTTGTTAAATTTAAGTAAAATCACTATGGCTTACCTGTTCAATTTGATGATGTGAAAAAAAAAGAAAATTACCACTTAACCCCTTCACCCCCAAGGGTGGTTTGCACTTTCATGACCGGGCCAATTTTTATAATTCTGACCACTGTACCTTTACGAGGTCATAACTCTGGAACGCTTCCATGGATCCCGGTGATTCTGACATTGTTTTCTCGTGACATATTGTACTTCATGCTAGTGGTAAAATTTCATTCAAATACCTTGCGCTTATTTGTGAGACAAAACGGAAATTTGGCAAAAATTTTGAAAATTTCGCAATTTCCAACTTTGAATTTTTATGCCCTTAAATCACAGAGATACGGCACACAAAAAACTTGATAACTAGCATTTCCCACATGTTTACTTTATATCAGCACAATTTTGGAACCAAATTTTTTTTTTGTTAGGACGTTATAAGGGTTAAAAGTTGACCAGCGATTTCTCATTTTTACAACACCATTTTATTTTTACGGACCACATCACATTTGAAGCCACTTTGCGAGGTCTATATCATAGAAAATACCCAAAAGTGACACCATTCTAAGAACTGCACCCCTTAAGGTACTCAAAACCACATTCAAGAAGTTTATTAACCCTTTAGGTGCGTCACAGGAATTTTTTTGAATATTTTAAAAAAAATGAACATCTAACTTTTTTTCACAAAAAAAATACTTCAGGTTCAATTTTTTTTATTTTACCAAGGGTAACAGGAGAAATTGGACCCCAAAAGTTATTGTGCAATTTGTCCTCAGTACGCTGATACCTGATATGTGGGGGGAAGGACTGTTTCGGCGCATGGCAGAGCTCAGAATGGAAGGAGCGCAGTTTGACTTTTTCAATGCAAAATTGGCTGGAATTCAGATCGGACGCCATGTCACGTTTGGAGAGTCCCTGATGTACCTAAACAGTGGAAACCCCCTATAAGTGACCTCATTTTGGAAACTAGACCCCCCCAAGGAACTTATCTAGATATGTGGTGAGAACTTTGAACCCACAAGGGCTTTACAGAAGTTTATAACGTACAGCGGTACAATTAAAAAATCATATTTTCTCCACAAAAATGATCTTTTCACCCCAATTGTTATTTTCCCAAGGGTAACAGGACCCTAAAAGTTATTGTGCAATTTGTCCTGAGTACGCTGATACCCCACATGTGGGGGTAAACCACTATTTGGGCGCATGGCAGAGCTCGGAAGGGAAGCAGCGCCATTTGACGTTTTTGGCTGGAATTGAGATCGGACACCATGTCGCGATTGGAAAACCCCTGATGTACCTAAACAGTGGAAACCCCCCACAAATGACACCATTTTGTAAACTAGACCCCCCAAGGAACTTATCTAGATGTGTGGTGAGCACTTTGAACCCCCCAGTGCTTCACAGAAGTTTATAACACCCGGGCGTGAAAATAAAAGATTTGTATTTTTTCCACAAACATGATCTTTTAGTCACCATTTTTTTTATTTTCCCAAGGGTACAGGAGAAATTGGACCCTAAAAGTTGTTGTCCAATTTGTCCTGAGTATGCTGATACCCCATATGTGGGAGAAAACTACTGTATGGACACACGTCAGGGCTCGGAAGGGAAGTAGTGACGTTTTGGAATGCAGACTTTGATGGAATGGTCTGCGGGTGTCATGTTGCCTTTGGAGAGCCCCTAATGTACCTAAACAGTGGAAACCCCCACAAATGACCCCAGTTTGGAAACTAGACCCCCTAAGGAACTTCTCTAGATGTGTGGTGAGCACTTTGAACCCCAAGGGCTTCACAGAAGTTTATAATGCCCGGGCATGAAAATAAAAAAATCGTATTTTTTCCACAAACATGATCAATTAGTCCCCAATATTTTCATTTTCCCAAGGGTAACAGGAGAAATTGGACTCCAAAAGTTGTTGTCCAATTTGTCATGAGTACGCTGACACCCCATATGTGGGAGAAAACTACTGTATGGACACACGTCGGGGCTCGGAAGGGAAGTAGTGACGTTTTGGAATGCAGACTTTGATGGAATGGTCTGCGGGTGTCATGTGCGTTTGGAGAGCCCCTGATGTACCTAAACTATTGAAACTCCCCACAAGTGACCCCATTTTGGACACTAGACCCCCCACGGAACTTATCTAGATGTGTGGTGAGCACTTTGAACCCCCAAGTGCTTCACAGAAGTTTATAACGCTCGGACGTGAAAATAAAAAAAATCATTTTTTTCCACAAAAATGATATTTTTGCCCCCAAGTTTTTATTTTTCTAAGGGTAACAGGAGAAATTGGACCCCAAAAATTGTTTTGCAATTTGTCCTGCGTTGGCTGATACCCTACATGTGGGCGTAAAACACTTTTTGGGTGCATGGCAGAGCTTGGAAGGGAAGGAGCACCATTTGATTTTTTTCAACTCAGAATTGGCTGGAATTGAGATCAGATGCCATGTTGCATTTGGAGAGCCCCTGATGTGCCCAAACAGTGGAAACCCCCAATTATAACTCCAACCCGAACCCCAACACACCCCTAACCCTAATCTCAGCCCTAACCCTAACCCTAGCCCTAACCCTAGCCCTAACCCTAGCCCTAACCCTAGCCCTAGCCCTAACCCTAGCCCTGGACCTAACCCTAGCCCTAACCCTAACCCTAATGGAAAAATGGAAATAAATACTTTTTTTATTTTATTATTTTTCCCTAACTAAGGGGGTGATAACGGGGGGTTTGATTTACTATTTATGGCGGTTTTTATGTTTGGCAGCTGTCGCACGCTAAAAGACGCTTTTTATTGTAAAAATAGTTTTTGCATCACCACATATTGAGAGCTATAATTTTTCCGTATTTTGACCCACTGAGTCATATGAGGTCTTATTTTTTGCAGGACGAGTTGACGTTTTTATTGGTACCATTTTCGGGCACGTGACATTTTTTGATCGCTTTTTATTCCGATTTTTGGGACATGGGCGCCGCTGATCGCGGTAGACATACATTTTTTGATCACTTTTTATTCCGATTTTTGGCACGTGGGCGCCGCTGTCGCGGTAGATGTACTATCCCGTCCATGGGCATAGGGTCCCGGGTCCCATGGATGGGATAGTACGTCGGATGTCAGGAAGGGGTTAAGCATGATTACACTTTTTCCTAACAGGGATATTATTCCTTTTGCTTAGACCAGGGATGCACAAGCTTTTATGGTCCAAGGGTCACACTCACAATGTCACATGGAATGACTCCCAAGCTTCTAAAGTAGAAACTAAAGTGGTACTTTTGAGAGATAAGACATGTCAAAAGTATAAGCTATAAATGTTTAACAGGTTCCCCTGCCAACAGTCTCATATATCTGGATAATAAGCGTGCTCCTTTAGGCTGGTTTCACATTAGTGTTTTTTAGCGCACTGCATCGTGCGCCTCCATGTGCATGCGCCATGCGTCCCTATGTTTAACATGGCGGGCGCATGGTCTAACATTTGCACGGGCATGAATGCGTTTTCGTGCGCATGCATTTTTTGTAGTGTGCGCATAGGCGCGCCAGACGCAGCCTGCTCTTGGGTCCGCCCAACGGCGTAAAAAAATGCATGCTCACGCTAGCGCACGGAATGAGCAAAAATAACACATTGCAGTCAATGGGAACGCAGGCGTGTGCATGGACATGCGCATGCCTGCGTTTGAAATTGCATGCGTTTTAAAAGTTAACATGGCTAGAAACTGGTTAAAACGCATGCACCTAAAAAAACAAACGCATGCAAAACGCATGATGCATTTTTTGCATGCATTTCTATTGCGCACAAAGCACAGCGCTAAAAAACGCTAATGTGAAAGTAGCCTTAGAGAGGATGAGACCCTCCTCCCAAGTATCATACTCCATTGAAGACTATGGGTTTAGTGGTAAATGGCTGCATTTCACAATTCCCTTAACCCATTCACGACAAAGCCAAATTCCATTTTTGCGTTTTCATTTGTTTTCTTCCTCTTCTTCCCAGAGCTATAACTCTTTTATTTTTCTTTAAAATAGACACATGAGGACATAATGTACTGGACAACAGGAAAAAAAAATCCAAGTGGGGAAAAATTGTGGAAAAAAAAATCAATTCTGACATTGTTTTTTGGGAACTATATTTACGATGTACATTTTTTATGGTAAAAATGACCTTTCGTTATGATTCTGCTCATCAGTACGATTACGTCAATACCAAAATTGTCTATTTTTTATAATTTTAGTGATGAAAAATTAAATCAGAAATTTTCAAAATAAACATTTTTGGGTTTTGTCGCCATTTTAGGAGACCTATAATGTTTTTCCGTTTTTGACAATCGAGCTGGTTTATTTTTTTGAAGGCTGAGACAAAGTTTCCATTTATACTATTTTTGGAAAGCTGTAACATTTTGATCACTTGATACAGCATTTTTGTGGAACAGCAGAGACCAAAAATACGTTACTTTGGGTTTCTTGATTTTTTTCATATACAGTGTTTACTGATCAGGATAAATATTTTCATACTTTGATAGACTTTTCTGAACATGGCAATACCACAAATGTGCATTTTATTATATATATCTTTATTTTTAATAGAGGAAAAGGGGGTATTTTGAACTTTTATACTGTTTCTTTTTTTCATATTTTTACCAGTTTTTTTTTAACTTTCCACTGTACTTGTTAATCCCTTTTGAGGACTTGAAGCTGCGATTTTCAGTTCGCTTGTGCTATATACAGCGATGCCACAGCATTGCTGCCTATAGCTCAAATCACTGTCTCCTTTGAAGTGCGGCCATAGGCAGGGTTTCAAAGGACCTACGTAATACCAAGCACAGCGTTATTAAACAGACCCCCATCTGCTATAGCAACCCACTGGTGATCAGCCATCATGCACGCTTATGGGCGCATGTTAAATGCTCCACTGTAAGAGTTTGACAGCAGCATTTAACAGGTTAACAATCGCGGGTGGAGATCAGCTCCACTGGCGATCATTAGAAGCAGGTCCTGACTGTAGCACGCAGCCATGATCTGACAGGTACAGGGCGAGTTCACCCCATGAGCCCACTCCATAGACCCGATTCCAACTTTCACCATACATGTGCATTGGATGTCGTGAAGGGGTTAAAATAGTATTTTGAGGGCTGCATGCATAATTTGCATATCCTTTTATGGACTACTATAAAAGGGTCAATATATCCTACTGTCTTGATCAATGGGGATCCAGATATGGTTACACAATGTTCTGTTTGTGCCAACTCATTTCTGTTCTGAGCAGCATACTCACCTTTTCCCTCTGACATGGAACCATGTGTACAAAAGATTGGGGATTGCACAACATGGCATGGCGAGTTGCATGTAGTGCCTGGGTTAAAGGAATGCCTCAACAGGGAAGAATAGAAATATTTTTGCATCTGGTCTTTTCATATCATCATATAGTACTAACATAATTATCTCATTAAAATATATCTGTACTTAATAAGTGTTGAGTTGGTTGGTTTGCTTGTTTTCTGGTGAGAATTACTTCATGGCCAACTTGGTAGTGCAAATATGTGGTCAACCTGGGAAGTTTGAAGAGATAAACATTCATTTATTGCCACCATTATACTATAACTTACACAATACATATTTTTCTCTGTGGCCTTTTTAGCTTGTTTGTCATCTTGATTATAGAAATCACTGTCTGCAGCCAATAGTTCTGATGACTATATGACCAATATGCCTTCCCTCAGGCATCAGAGTGGGTGGCATGAAGGTGTAACCACATCTGCCAGAATGGCAGGCATGGTATCTCATAGGGAATGGGCCTCGGACTGTGAAGTCCCTATGGCAAAGCTAGTAGGAAACACTATGTAGTGCCAATTCCCCCCTCCGACTACTCCCCCAGGTGATGCATTAAGTGGGATACCCAGCGGACCAACAGGAAGGAAGAGGAGGGGGTATCCGGCCACACCCACAAGGGTTAAATTCAGGGGCCGGGGTCAGTACCTTCCTCATTCTCCCCGGCTGACCCCCTTGGAAGCAGTTGTCCCACCCTCCCTCCCTTACATATTTCATTGATTAAAGAGAAATGTTTTTGTTTTCTTTTATGTTAATATTTGAAATTTAAAACTGATGATGATAATACTGTTATTAAGTCACAGCGGAATTGGAGAGAGGGGCAAAGGTTCATAGCCGCTGATTGGCTGTCCGCCTGTCCGTCGCAGACTGGGCCCCCGGCTGTGAGCACGTCGTGAAACGTAATTGCCCCTCCCCACTTATCAAATTAATAAACTGTGACCGACCTGTTTCATCCCATCTAGGCCTGTTTGTGTTGTCATTTCGGGATTGGTGGGAAGGGGTAAGGTCTGTTTCACACATCAGTTTTTTTGTGTCAGTTAAAATCCGCCAAAACGGCGGAAAGCGGATCCGTTGTTAACTGATGTGAACGGATGCCACCGGACCGCTTTTTTGACGGATCCGCCGAATGAAGAATTTTAAAGGAACCGCTGCCCGGGAAGGAGAGAGAGAGAGAGAGAGAGAGAGAGAGAGTTTTTTTCTGTCCGCCAGAAATGATTTCAGGGTTAAATTTCCTCCTGACTTCATTTCTCCGGGCATGCACTCTTTAAAAATGCGGATCCTGCAGTACAAAAAACATTACATGGTCCATCCAGGCATCTCGACGGATGCAAAAAATTGACGAATCCGCAAAAAAACAGCTCCAACGGATGGCCATCCGTCAAGATCCGCCGGTAATGCAAGTCAATGGGGAAAAATGGCGGATCCGTTTTTTTGCAAAAACGGCGGATTTTGACTGATGGTCAAAAACGGAAGTGTGAAACAGGCCTAAGGCATTGTTTACAATACACAGGTCTCCGCAGTCACAGTTATATTGATCACTTCACAAGAAAGACACTGCATGGAAGTTGCAGGTAGTGTACAGCTCTGATCCACTCCAGGAAGGGATAGAGATAATTGGTTGTAATATGCAGACAACAGGAAACTGTCTGAAGGACTGAAGTGATAGCAATAGACACAAATAAGAAGATTTTGCTACAGAATGGCACAAACACATTCCTCCTGATATTTGATTATTTGGAATCCTATAGCAGCTGCTAGCCTTTAATGCTCAGCCATTTCAGTATGCAGGTGGATCTGATTTGTAGTGTACTGAGATCTGGAAGAAGATTTTACATAAAGTCTGATAAAATCCTCAAATATTTTACCACACTTAATCGGATATACTGCAATTTTGGGACTATTGAACAGAATCAATGAATGATGTTGGAGCTCTCAGAACATAATACATGCTGTTATTGGAAAATACCTTAGTAATATGGCGTACAATGAAGTATGTCATGATTTATTGCCTCAATAAAAATAGAAAGCCATGGCATGTCCCTCATACATAGATTCCATGGGAGCTTTATTACAGATTTATACTGCAGAATTTTATGATACGATCGGGTGCATATTCTCTAAAACTCTCAGTGGACCTTGGAAAATGTAGTAAAATAGCTATAGGAAGCATATGTAGTTGTGATCTTGGTTAATTTAAAATACATGCTGCCTGTCACATAGATTGTAAAAATAATGTTCATCCTTTTAAAAAAATAAAGAAATAAATAACATTAATATAGTATGACTCAATATCTCTCTGCCTTTCTTGGGAGAAAATAAAAGCACCATTTAGATGGTTGTTACATTTTACATTTTCTTTTTGTTATTCCATCTGTGTCTTAGTGATTAGGATCTTTTCCATAATTTTCTATCTAATTAACAAAGGCTTACTTCAGTTGATCTGCAAACAATCCTTACACTGTTAACACAAACTTACAGCACTTGTGATGCCTACTAATGTGTGTATTTGCAATTGTCCATTCATTCTAGTATATGTAGAAGGATTGTATGACTGCTCAATAATGTTGCACATTTCCTCCAATATTATGTTCATGCACATGATGGTGTAGATGACTTCATGTTTTAAAATTGTTTGTGCTAGCAATACCTGAAGAGATACAGTAAATAGAGTGCTGCGTTGGTAAGTATAGTACCAGCTGCCCACTATCCATTCTGACATTTCTACTTAATTTTTACATTTTCTGATATTAGATACAGAACATAATTTAGTTCCTTATCCTAATCACACTTATCCAGAAAAAAAGGGTTCCAAAAGTCCCTTGTGTGCAGCAATAAGCATGTGCAACTCCCATTCCTATAGACTGTCAATGGAGCAGTTGCACATGCTTACACCAGTCTATTTTATACAGGGGCACCACAGTGACTATACTGCACATTGTCTCCACAACACATATCCCCTGTCCTCTATGTCCACTCCCATGCTGATTCCTCTCCATTCTGTCGCCCCTTCACTCTGGCCTCCCACTATGCCTCCTCACTACACAGAAAACTAAATAGCAAAAAAAGTGGAATTATCTTCTTCTCTAGAGTTGAGCGACTTTTGGTTTTTTAGGGTCGCGTTTCGTTTTGTGAAACCCGACTTTTCCAAAAGTCGGGTCGAGCAAGATCGTCCGATTATAGGGAAAAGTCGGGGTCGTCCCGAAACACGAAACCCAATGTAAGTCAATGGGGAATAAAAGTCGGCAGTGAGAGGAGGACGGGAAACACACCTACAGTGCCCATTTGAATGCCAAAAGCATCAATTCTTCTTTCTTAAGCTTGTCAACCTTAATTAACTTCATAATACAAGTTACGCACTGAAAAATGGGGGTTATTTGGCTAAAGTTGTGGGGGGGGAGGGCTGGCTGCAGGTTTTCATGTGCCCTGGGCGAAAGAGCGCCCCTTTAACACATACCACAACTCATCATGCTCCGATACGGCAGAGAAATAGCGGTATAGTACAATGAAAAATACCTCACTTTTTACATCTCATGATGAGGCCCATCTATTTCTCCATACAAAATCATTGGTCCCATATAATGTTTGAAACAGTATATGATGAGCTCCACATAATGCTACAGTATATGTTGGTCCCCATGGATGAAGCTCCACTGTCTTATGGGCCCAAATAATGCTCCAAACATAATGGGCCCCATTTCTAATGCTCTAGTGTATAATGGGCCCTGTAAATGCTGCTCCAGTGTCTGATGTCCACCTTTGGAATGTTCCAGTGTATGGTGGGCACCATCTATCATTCTCCAGAGTATAGTGCTCCCCAAAAATTGCTGTCCCAACATTGAAAACAATCAAATAAGTCTCCTCGCTAGGGAATCCCTGTACTTATCTGGACTCCTCGTCGTCCCCATCTTCCATCTCACTGCACAGTATTTCAACTTTGCAAGTGCTGTGATCCTGAGCAAGCAGGGGGGGCCCACTCGTTGGCGACGGCACTGGCACAGGGCCCCTGATAGTACGGTGGTGTGTCTGATGGCGGGTGGGCCGAGCCTGCACTTTCATCTGCAGCTTCCTCTTTGTCACCGTGTAAGATGGAACTGTATATGGGAAGGGTAACCTGAGTTTCATCAGGGTCAGATTCAGGTCGTGTAGCGTGCGAGGGGAATGTAGTGGTCTGGGTCAATGTACCAGCAGATTCATCGAGCAGTGGCTGGGCATCAGTGCACTTGTGTCGCCCCCAGGAGTACGGTCGCCACAGTGGCATTACCTTCTTCCTAGGGAGTGTGATGTCATGCTTGGGAGCAACGAACGATCTCTCTAGCAGGTTAACTGATTGGGCGGCGTTATTCCCACGAGTCATGACCCTCCAAACAGCGTTCATGAAGGCAAAGTGTTTGTTTTACGTGGGCAGTATGGTTGCAAAGCTGAACCTTAAAGGAATGTCCAGAAGGGCACCACCAGGAGTGGAGCCTACGGTTAAATTCGACTCCACCTGGGAAACCTCAACCATGCCAGCTACAGAACAGATGCACACATTGCAAGCTTAATTCCGTTAACGAACGAGACTCCGTCATGCCCCGCGGTCCGAGTCCGGCTTACAAGAGGGACACGTGAGGCTCTGGCACATGAGATTGGCCAATAACTGGTGTGTCATGCCCTTACATGTCCGTGGCTGAATGTGCGCTACACTGAAAAGGCCAGCGTTTGTCGCTTACAGGTACAGATAACCCGCTGAACAACGTTAGTGATGGGGATCACTGATTACAATTATTACACGCGAACAATGATTTCCCAGTAAGTGCAGGTCAACCGCAGTTCCGGAATTAGGCCTAACCGTCATTCCTGAAAAAATGAAAAACTTACGTGTGCAAACCACAGGTGCTGTAGCTTGCTTAACAGCTCGCCAGCCGTTCTCACGCCCAGTATGGATTACACGTGATTGCACAAAGGTGAGAAAGGGTACCGTATCCCCAGATAACATGTATGGATAGCGTACACATTCAAAATATATGTCTATACATCAGGAGGCAGGCTCAGACGGTGTTAGGCCCAGTATGGATTGCACGTGATTGCACAAAGGTTAGAAAGGGTACCGTATCCCCAGATAACATGTATGGATAGCGTACACATTCAAAATATATGTCTATACATCAGGAGGCAGGCTCAGACGGTGTTAGGCCCAGTATGGATTGCACGTGATTGCACAAAGGTTAGAAAGGGTACCGTTTCCCCGGATAACATGTATGGATAGCGTACACATTCAAAATATATGTCTATACATCAGGAGGCAGGCTCAGACGGTGTTAGGCCCAGTATGGATTGCACGTGATTGCACAAAGGTTAGAAAGGGTACCGTTTCCCGGATAACATGTATGGATAGCGTACACATTCAAAATATATGTCTATACATCAGGAGGCAGGCTCAGACGGTGTTAGGCCCAGTATGGATTGCACGTGATTGCACAAAGGTTAGAAAGGGTACCGTATCCCCAGATAACATGTATGGATAGCGTACACATTCAAAATATATGTCTATACATCAGGAGGCAGGCTCAGACGGTGTTAGGCTCAGTATGGATTGCACGTGATTGCACAAAGGTTAGAAAGGGTACCGTTTCCCCGGATAACATGTATGGATAGCGTACACATTCAAAATATATGTCTATACATCAGGAGGCAGGCTCAGACGGTGTTAGGCCCAGTATGGATTGCACGTGATTGCACAAAGGTTAGAAAGGGTACCGTATCCCCAGATAACATGTATGGATAGCGTACACATTCAAAATATATGTCTATACATCAGGAGGCAGGCTCAGACGGTGTTAGGCCCAATATGGATTGCACGTGATTGCACAAAGGTTAGAAAGGGTACCGTTTCCCCGGATAACATGTATGGATAGCGTACACATTCAAAATATATGTCTATACATCAGGAGGCAGGCTCAGACGGTGTTAGGCCCAGTATGGATTGCACGTGATTGCACAAAGGTTAGAAAGGGTACCGTATCCCCAGATAACATGCATGGATAGCGTACACATTCAAAATATATGTCTATACATCAGGAGGCAGGCTCAGATGGTGTTAGGCCCAGTATGGATTGCACGTGATTGCACAAAGGATAGAAAGGGTACCGTTTCCCAGGATAACATGTATGGATAGCGTACACATTCAAAATATATGTCTATACATCAGGAGGCAGGCTCAGATGGTGTTAGGCCCAGTATGGATTGCACGTGATTGCACAAAGGTTAGAAAGGGTACCGTATCCCCGGATAACATGTATGGATAGCGTACACATTCAAAATATATGTCTATACATCAGGAGGCAGGCTCAGACGGTATTAGGCCCAGTATGGATTGCACGTGATTGCACAAAGTTTAGAAAGGGTACCGTATCCCCAGATAACATGTATGGATAGCGTACACATTCAAAATATATGTCTATACATGAGGAGGCAGGCTCAGACGGTGTCAGGCACAGTATGGATTTGACGGCCCAGACTACACAGCGGAGGAGCAGGGAGAGGTAAAGATTGCAAATGCTGGGGCCCTGCCCAAGCAAGGGGGGCCCACTCGTGGGCGTCGGTACTGGCACTGGGCCCCTCATAGTACGGCGGTGTGTCTGAGGGTGGGTGTGCACCACCACCGTCAGAGACACTTGATTGCACTATGAGGGACCCTGTGCCAGTGCCCGCGCCCAAGAGTAGGCCTACCCACCTGTCCAGGGCAACGGCACTCGCACGGTGTCGTGCGCTAGGTGGTGACCCCGGCCATGGGGGGGAGGCAGCACAGTTAGGGAGTTTTAGAAAGTGGCATATGTTGATGTTGGACATTCAGCTGATGCAAAAGGTGAAATAGGTCAAGTCCCAGGAAGAGGTGGACCAAAGCAAGCCATTTTTCTGTCACCCTATGTGTCATCAGAGGAAGGTGGGACAAAATCCTTGGAAACCCATGCGTGGTTCATTTTAATGAAGGTTAGATCATCCACATTTTGGGTTGACAGACGGGTCCTTTTTTCTGTCAGGATTGATCCAGCTGCACTGAAGACTCTTTCCGATAGCACACTTGCAGCTGGGCAAGCGAGCTCCTGTAAGGCATATTGTGCCAATTCAGGCCAGGTGTCCAGTTTAGCGGCCCAATAGTCAAAGGGGAATGACCTGTGTGGGAGAACATCGATATGGGAGGAAAAGTAGTTTGTAACCATAGTTGACAACTGCTGTCTCCTGTCACTTTCCATCGATGCAGTATTACCAGTTGTGTGAGCGGTACTTGAAAAATCAGTCCACAACATTGTCATGAAACCCCTGTCTCCAACGCCACTTCTGCTGTGTGCACCACGAACACCTCTGCCAAGCTGCCCCCGGCCCGTACGGCTCATGTGAGAACCATCACCGCTGCTGTGTGCTGGGAATGCCTCAAGAAACCGATTTACCAGAGTTGCTTGTTTATTAGCCAATATTAGGTCAAGGTTCTCCTGTGGCATGATGTTTTGTAATTTGCCTTTATAGCGTGGATCCAGGATGCTGGCCAACCAGTAGTCGTCTTCGTTCATCATTTTGGCAATGCGTGGGTCCCTTTTTAGGATCTGCAAGGCATAATCTGACATGTGGGCCAATGTTCCCGGTGTCAATGATGCACTGCGAGTGCTGGTTGGAGGAGCACTTTCTGGCAAATCCACATCCCTCCAGTCACGCACAAACCGTGTACCAGACCTTGCCATGCCAACATTTTCACTTGCCCCACGAGATGCATCCTCCTCCCCTAAGTAATCATCCCCATCATCCTCCTCCTCCTCCTCCTCTTCTTCCTCCACCTCGTCCAGGAGAGGTCCCTGAGCAGACAATGGCTGAATGTCATCAAGGATTCCCTCCTCCTCTTCCTCCTCATCAACATTGGCTGCAGATGCCTGCTCCTTAAGGTGCGTCAAAGTTTGCATGAGCAGACGCATAAGTGGGATGCTCATGCTTAGGATGGCGTCGTCTGCACTTACCAGCCGTGTGCATTCCTCAAAACACTGAAGGACTTTACAGAGGTCTTTCAGCTTCGACCACTGCACACCTGTCAACTCCATGTCTGCTCTCAAAGTGTCTGGCCGTGTATCCTCCCACAAATGCATTATGGCCTGCCTCTGCTCGCACAGCCGCTCCACCATGCGCAGGGTGGAGTTCTACCTTGTTGCAATGTCGATAATGAGGCGGTGGTTGGGAAGGTGGAGCAATCGCTGCAGCTTCTGCATACGAACGGAGTGTACAGGCGACCGGCGGATGTGCGCGCACAGTCTTCGCACCTTCTGGAGCAGGGCTGTTAACTCCGGATAATTTTTGAGGAAGCACTGCACCACCAGGTTCAAGGTGTGAGCCAAGCAAGGTATATGGCTGAGTTTTCAAAGGGCTATGGCTGCCACAAAATTACGGCCGTTATCACTAACTACCTTGCCTGCCTCAAGATGTACACTGCCCAGCCATGACTCAGTTTGTCGCTTCAAGTACTCGGCCAGCACCTCGGTGGTGTGTCTGTCGCCCAAACACATCATCTGCAACACAGCCTGCTGACGCTTTCCACTAGCTGCTCGATAGGGGGACACATCGTGTGCAACAGTGGCAGCTGCAGATGGAGTGCTCGTACGACTGCGCTCTGTGGACGAGCTTTCGCTTCTGGAGGAGGAGGAGGAGGAGGGTCGAATGCCTACAGCCAACTGTTTCCTATACCATGGGCTAGGCAGCACTGTCCCACCACCGCTGTCCCCTGTGGACCCTGCATCCACCACATTAACCCAGTGCGCAGTGATGGACACGTAACGGCCCTGGCCATGCCGACTGGACCATGCATCAGTTGTGAGGTGCACCTTTCCACTCACTGACTGCTTAAGTGCATGGACAATGCGGTCTTTCACATGATGGTGGAGGGCTGGGATGGCTTTGCGAGAGAAGAAGTGGCGACTGGGTAGGTCATAGCGTGGTACTGCATAGGCCATGAGTTCGCGGAAAGCTGTGCTTTCCACCAACCGAAAGGGCATCATCTCAAACGAGATTAGTTTGGCAATGTGGGCGTTCAAACCCAGTGTACGCGGATGAGAGACTGAGTACTTTCTTGACCTACTCATAGTGTCTGGGAGGGTGAGCTGGACTTGAGAGCTGCATATGGTGGAAGTAGCGGTGGACAGGGCGGACTGAGAGAGTGTTGATGATGGTGATGGAGTTGGTGTTCTTTCTGATGGCCTAGAATCAGTCTTTCGTTGATATAACAGTGGGATTCCCTGACTGCTGTGGCCTTGCAACGACACCTCAACATTTGCTGCTGTGCTAACCGGTGGGCTTTCAGTGGGGGAAACAATGTAGCGTTGCTGACTACCTTCGTTGTGATCAGTTGCACATGTGGCACTTGAGGTTTGGTGTTGTGTCCACGCTTGCAAGTGCATGCTGGTTAAATGTCTAAGCATGCAACTGGTATTCAAATTTTTCAGATTTTTCCCTCGGCTAAAGGTCTTTGCGCACTTCTTACAGATAACCTTGGCCTGATCATGAGGATTTTGGTCAAAAAAGTGCCACACTGCACTCTTCCTACTTTGGCAGACATTTTGCGGTGATCTTTTGACCCTCTGGACAAGCTGTCCAGCAACTCTTTTGATGTTTGGAACCTGTCTTTGGAGTGCTCCGGGCCTGCCAGATAACAGCTGTTGCGATGTCGATGTCTGCTGTGGATGCTCCTCATCTGAGCTATTGGAAGCAGCACCTTCTTCCCCCAATGGATGCCAATCTGGGTCAACAACTGGGTCATCCATCACCTCCTCTTCTATGTCATGTGCACCTTCCTCTGTGTCACCGTGTATGGTGGTATAGTGTGCGGGAAGGGGCACCTGAGTCTCATGAGGGTCAGAATCTGGCTCTGTACACTGCGGGGACAATGTAGTGCTCTGAGTGAAAGTACCAGCAGAATCATCCATCAGCGGCTGTGCATCAGTGCACTCCATGTCAGATTCATCTTGGCCTGGGTAATTCACCATTTGACTTGATAATCCAGGCATGGTATGTGAAAACAGCTCCATGGAGTAATCAGTAGTATGGCCTGCGTCATCCTTCAATCTTGGTTGGGGTGAAGGACACAAGGAAAGGTGTGGTTCATGAACATGAGCCTCCAATGACAACTCAGTGCTTTTACTTTTTACAACTGAAGAAGAGGAGGCGATAGAACTGGAGGCTGAGTCAGCAATGTAAGACAAAACTTTTTCCTGATGCTCTGGCTTTAAAAGCGGTTTGCCAACTCCTAGAAAACTAAGCATTCGAGGCCTTATGTAGCCAGACGATGACGCAGGCTCAACACCTCCTGCATTCGGTCCTATTTTGCTCTTGCCACTATCATCAGATCCACCACCAACACCATCATTACCAGCTGCCAACCCCCGCCCAATTCCACGGCCTCTTCCACCAGCCTTCCTCATTTTTGGTAGAAATGTAGACAAAATCCAACAAACTATATAGTAATGTAAAACAAGGTACAAGGTGTCTATAGGACAGGGAAGATTTTGAATTTCTGCAGACACTTGTGGACACTGGACACTTTTGGATTGTGTGAGGCCCACTGATATCTGAGCGCTATGTCACAGGCTCGATGGCACAGCTGTGACAAAAGTGACGAGAGGATAAGGGAGATTTTGAATTTCTGCACACACTTGTGGACACTGGACACTTTTGGATTGTGTGAGGCCCAATGAATATCTGAGCGCTATGTGGCAGGCTCGATGACACAGCTGTGACCAAAGTGACTAGAGGATAAGGGACATTTTGAATTTCTGCACACACTTGAGGACACTGGACACTTTTGGATTGTGTGAGGCCCAATGAATATCTGAGCGCTATGTGACAGGCTCGATGGCACAGCTGTGACCAAAGTGACTAGAGGATAAGGGAGATTTTGAATTTCTGCACACACTTGTGGACACTGGACACTTTTGGATTGTGTGAGGCCCAATGAATATCTGAGCGCTATGTGACAGGCTCGATGGCACAGCTGTGACCAAAGTGACTAGAGGATAAGGGAGATTTTGAATTTCTGCACACACTTGTGGACACTGGACACTTTTGGATTGTGTGAGGCCCAATGAATATCTGAGCGCTATGTGACAGGCTCAATGGCACAGCTGTGACCAAAGTGACTAGAGGATAAGGGAGATTTTGAATTTCTGCACACACTTGTGGACACTGGACACTTTTGGATTGTGTGAGGGCCACTGATATCAGAGCGCTATGTCACAGGCTTGATGGCACAGCTGTGACAAAAGTGACGAGAGGATAAGGGAGATTTTGAATTTCTGCAGACACTTGTGGACACTGGACACTTTTGGATTGTGTGAGGCCCACTGATATCTGAGCGCTATGTCACAGGCTCGATGGCACAGCTGTGACAAAAGTGACTAGAGGATAAGGGAGATTGGATTGCTTTTAAAAAAGCAGTTTGCAGAGCAGTGGGTAAACAGCAATGCCAGCCTGTCAGGAAGCCTTTAAAGGCAGCCCAACAACCAACACCACTGATACACCACAATATAGCCTCCCCTTGCACTGCACACACAGTGACTGGTGTGTTGTGCAGGCCAAATTGCTAGCAGCAGAAGCAGTTTTTTTTTCTTCTCAGCAGGACAAAAAAAAAAATTGGGATTGCTTTTAAAAAAGCAGTTTGCGGAGCAGTGGGTAAACAGCAATGCAGGAATGTCAGGAAGCCTTAGAAGGCAGCCCAACAACCAACACCACTGATACACCACTATATAGCCTCCCCTTGCACTGCACACACAGTGACTGGTGTGTTGTACAGGCCAAATCGCTAGCAGCAGAAGCAGTTTTTTTTCTTCTCAGCAGGACAAAAAAAAAAATTGGGATTGCTTTTAAAAAAGCAGTTTGTGGAGCAGTGGGTAAACAGCAATGCAGGAATGTCAGGAAGCCTTAGAAGGCAGCCCAACAACCAACACCACTGATACACCACTATATAGCCTCCCCTTGCACTGCACACACAGTGACTGGTGTGTTGTGCAGGCCAAATCGCTAGCAGCAGAAGCAGTTTTTTTGTCTTCTTCCCTGGCTAACGCTTTCCCTACAGAATCAGCAGCAACCTCTCCCTATACTGAGATCGGCAGAAGTAAGATGGCGGTCGGCGTGCACGCCCTTTTGTACCCCCTGTGACGCCCACCAAAGCAAGCCAATCACTTGCATGCCCTTCTGAAAGATGGTGGTGACCCCTGCCGATGTCATCACGTTGCCCACAGTGTCCGTGGATCCTGATTGGCTGAAAAAGAGCGCAAAACAAACTTTTGAAACGCGACTTTGGCGCGTAAGTCGCCGACCTCGTGGCCGACCTCATCCTAGGGTCGGGTTTCGTTTCATGAAACCCGACTTTGCCAAAAGTCGGCGACTTTTGAAATTTTTCGACCCGTTTCGCTCAACTCTATTCTTCTCCAATAAGGAGCCCTCACCTTTGGTGCCATCCTCACTGCCTCTGCACTGCAGGACCCTGCATCCCTAAACTCATGTATATATGGTCTTCTCCTTCAGTGCATCACTCCTCTAAGCCCTTCTATATACAGCACCATCCTTCAGTACATCACTCATCTACCTTCTGCTCCATATTATAGTATATCACTAATCTCATCTATATTGAGCCCCATTCTGCAGCATATTATATTTCATCAACATTCAGCCTCATCTTTCAGTATACAGTGGCATGTAAATGTTTTGGCACCCCTGGTCAAAATTACTGTTATCGTGAACAGTAACGCAAGTTGAAAATGAAATGATTTCTAAAAAGGCCTAAAGTTAAAGATGACACATTTCCTTTGTATTTGGGGCAAAAAGCATTTTTTTTTTATCTTTTACATTTTAAAAATTGCAAAAATGGGCCAATGCAAAAGTTTGGCAACCCTTGGAGATAATAGGCCAGTAATTAATACTGGTGAGTCAGGAAGAGGGGAGCTTATTACCTTGGATGATGTACATTAGAGTTCAGATCTAATTGACAGTACGGACGAGATTTTCTCTGTACATTCTACCCCATGTACCCCTGTAACAAATGGCTTGAAAGCATCACAAGTGGTAGACTTTGTATACAACCATAGAGGAGTGACTAACAGCTCTCCATTACCATGTACCTTTATGCAAAACTGCTACAGCTTACCAGGTACATGGTGAAATAAATGAATCTGACAATGTCATCCGTAGCAACAGTGACGAATAGTCTAGGGGTAGACAAACGCCTGCCCTACCAACATCACAGGCAACTTGAACCCAAACCCCTATTAACACAGGATATACATATTGATACACCTTCTAGGTCACAGGAAATGACAATGCTATGGCAACATAGAAATTTAACACAAAAGAAAAAGATTATCAATCATCATTTTGTTCAGGCATGGCCCCCAAAAAATGCAAAAGGGGTGCCAGGCATGAAGGCATGAAAACTCTCCAAAATAAATATATAAAACATTTCAAGTAATATGGAAGGCGAAAATATCTTTAACTTACGTAAACACCAATTTACTGACAAAGAACAAATCTTACTAAAAAGGACTTAAATTTTCCCCCTCCACAAAGTTTAATAAATTCCAAGCATTCATAGGAATTAAACAGTTCACGAGGAAACTACCAATAAAAGAAAACAAAACATTTTATTAAGAAGAATACAGGCCTATTGGAAACTTTACCATGTCGCGATGCTGATGGGGAAGGTCATGTTCAGAATAGTAATGTATGTTTACAAACCCATTAAAATGCAAATCCAACTTTCATCCACTCCATGCATACTAAGATGTGTTTGATACTTTCCAAAAGAATGTCATTCAGGACATTAGACGCATCAGCCGTAAGCAAAATAGGACGGTAAATCATAACCTCACTATGAGAAAATGATGCCCTCAAACAGCTACAACATATTAAAGAAATAGTTATTTGACCAGTCAGCAAAGATGGAGGGATTGTAGTCATGGACTTTGAAAATTCCATACACTAACAGTCCTTAAGACTATTAAGTGACACCATAACATATCTTAAAATTTAAAACGATCCCACCCAAATCTATAAAAGAGAATTGAACTCAATAATAATAGACGGCTTGAATGCAGGTATATTAAGTAAGGTAGAAGCCCGTTATATCAATACTGCCTACCCAAGAATTCTAGTATTTTTATCATATTCCTAAAGTACACAAATAAATGGGAGACCTGCCCGGCTCCCTATTATATCAGAAATCCCTTACAACTAGCCTATCTAGGTATGTGGATTTACAATTACAGCAGTGTGTTCCACTTCTACTAGCCTAAGTGATATGAAGCCCACTCTAAACCTACTGAATAAATGCATGTGGAAAAAAGGGTACATATTGGGGTCTCTGGATGATGCCTCCATCTATACTGTGATAAATCATTAAAAAGGGTGTGAAGCATCAGAATATTTTTAAGTTAAACAGGAAAGTACCTCAATGATCAAGTTGATTTTATTAAAAAGTATATGCAGTTTGTACTAACTCACAATTATTTTAAATATGGGGGCACTATTACACCTAACATAGAAAAATTAAGAAAGACATACCATAAGGAAGCAGCCTTACCAAAACCTGTCAGATGATAAATGTACTAGCAGGATGCAGCAGACATGGGAGGAGGCTGTCATCTACCAAGTAGCGTGTTCCCTGTGAACCTGGTTGAGGACAGTCGTATTCTCACACCTACCTATACAAAGCCAACCAGTAGCAATAGTTTTATCTCCATGTCCAGTTGCCATTTGTCAAGTTGGCTGCTTAATATACCAAAGAGCTAGTATATGTGACTTTTTAAAAATTGCAGTAATATTATGCACTACAATAAAGAAGCCCATACACTTACAGAGAAATTTAAGGAAAAGAGGTATGACCCAGGATTTTTATATCCAGTCCAGACAGATAATAGAAATCTCACCCTAGCTGATGTAACGGGGGAAAAAAAACTTTCAGCAAGGAGGAAACTCCCAGGAGGTAGATATACCTATAATTGTATAACACAACAGTAACTTCAGAATATTAACCCCTTTCTGCCAGTGGATGTACTATTCCGTCCATGTGCCCTGGACTTAATTCCCATGGACAGAATATTACATCATAGGCGATCAGCTGTGCTCATGGGCTGATTCTCAAAGCTGACACCCAGCACTAAGTGCCAAAGCGGTCACGGACCGCTCCTGGCACTTTAACCTCGACACACTGCAATCAAATATGATCACAGCTTTCCAGAGCTGGCAGAGGGTCTAACAGCCCCTCTGCCTTTGTATCGGAGACTCCGCAGCATGACGCGGGGTTCCGATCACTGCCATGTAGATCGGATGTCGTCATGACGACATCCGGGTCTCCAGACCTGAGAGACTTCCTGTCATGTGCAGTGATGACCAGGAAGTCTCTCAGGTTAGTGTATAGAAGCTGCAGTGCTGACAGCTTCTATAGCATGCAGATCTGCCTGCTTTAGAAGCGATCAGCCTGCACAAAATGAGTGTCCCATAGTGAGACAAAGTGTAAAAGTAATAATTAAATAAATAAATTTAAATAATTGTAAAAATATTTTTAAAAATAATAATAATAATAATAAATCAATATTTATTCCATCAATAAATAAATATTTGAATTAAAAAAAATCTAAACAATAAAAGTACGCATATTTAGCATTGCTGCGTCCGTAACGACCCGACCTGTAAACTGTCCCACGAGTTAACCCCTTTAGTGAACACCATAAAAAAAATCATGAAAAAAAATGCTTTATCATCATACCGCTGAGCAAAAAATGGAATAGCACGCAAACAAAAAAAAGGATATAAATAAACATGGTACCTCTGATAACACCATCTATCCCGCAAAAACAAGCTGCCACATAACTCCATCACCAGAAAAATAAAAAAGTTATAGCTTTTAGAATAAGGGGATGCAAAAATAATTATTTATTATATAATAGTTTTTATTGTATAAAAGCGCCAAAACAAAAAAATATATAAAAAAGGTATCACTGTCATACTGACCCAAAGAATAAAACTGCTTTATCAATTTTACCACAGGCAGAACGATATAAACGCACCCCCAAATAAAAAATTCATGAATTGTTGGTTTTTGTTCATTCTGCCTCACAAAAATGTCATGTGCCTGAAAATGGTACCAATAAAAACGACAACTCGTCCAGCAAAAAACAAGACCTCATATGACTCTGTGGGTCAAAATATGGAAAAAATATAGCTCTCAAAATGAGGTGATACAAAAACTATTTTTTCAATAAAAAGCGTCTTTTAGTGTGTGACAGCTGCCAAACATAAAAACCTGCTATAAAAACCTGCTATAAATAGTAAATCAAACCCCCCTTTATCACCCCCTTAGTTAGGGGAAACTAAAATGAAAAAAAAATGTATTTATTTCAATTTTCCCATTAGGGTTAGGGTTATGATTAGGGCTAAAGTTAGGGTTAGGGTTGGGGCTAAAGTTAGGGTTATGGTTGGGACTGGGCTAGATTTTGGGTTAGGTTTTGATTAGGGTTAGGGTTGGGATTAAGGTTAGGGTTGAGATTAGGGTTAGGGGTGTGTTAGGGTTAGGTTTGTGGTTAGGATTATGGTTAGGGTAAGTATTATAGTTAGGGTTGTGTTGGGGTTAGGGTTGGAGTTAGAATTGTGTTTAAGCACATCAGGGGCTCCCCCAATGTGTCATGGCGTCTGAACTAAATTCCAGCCAATTCTGCTTTGAAAAAGTCAAATGGTGCTCCTTCCCTTCTGAGCTCTGCCATGTGCCCAAACAGTGGTTTACCCCCACATATGGGGTGTCAGCATAGTCAGGACAAATTGCACAACTTTTGGGGTCCAATTTCTCCTGTTACCCTTGGAAAAATTAAAAAATTGGGGTGAAAAGATCATTTCTGTGAAAAAAATATGACTTTTTATTTTTACAGCTCCACGTTATAAACTTCTGTGAGGCACTTGAGGGTTAAAAGTGCTCACCACACATCTAGGTAAGTTCCTTAGGGGGTCTACTTTCCAAAATGATGTCACTTGTGGGAGGTTTCCACTGTTTAGACACATCGGGGCTCTCCAAAAAGTAATCCAAAAATTCAAAAACACAGTAAAAGTGATCAGGATCGTTGTGGGACATTATGGATTAACTTCTCAGTGGACAGGTGAGGAATATTTGTGGTTTATTTTATTTTTGTTGCAGGTGACAAGGGCATCATCGATTAAGCGATCAGTAAGTATGGTTTAATTAAGATTATTAAAGGCTGTGTCTTTATTTACCATGTAACTATAGGATTATTAATGGATGGGTGTCTTATCAATGCCTCCCCATTACTAAGCCGTGAGCTTGATGTCACCTGACAATACAAAGATGACATCAACCCCCCCAACTATTACCACACTTGCCACTGCTACAGGGCAAGTGAGAAGAGTGAGGCTAAACACCAGATTTAATGCACCTTTTCTGGGGTGGCTGAGAGCTGATGTTTATAGCCTGGGGGGTCAATATCCATGGCCCCTTCCAAGGCTATTAATATCAGCCCACAGCTGTCTGCATAGCCTTTGCTGGTTTTTAATTATAGGGGTACCCCACGTCATTTTTTGGGGGGATCCCCCATTTTAATAGCCAGTAAAGGGGAAGTATACAGCTGTGAGCTGATATTAGTTGCCTGGGAAGCTCCATGGGTATTACCCCCTTCCCAGGCTATAAACATCTGCCCCCAGCAAACAGCTTTCCCTCTGCTGGTCATTAATATTACAAGGGAGCACATGCATTTTTTTTGTTCATTTTTTCTTTAAAATTAACAGTCACTGCCTGGTTACAGCCTATGTATATTCGTTCTGTTAACACTCCTACATAGGTTGGTGACAATGTGTGTGCGTGTTAGGTGCCAGGAATCTCAAACTGCATGGGGTAGATCCCATGCCTTTTCTTCCTCTGCAGTCTCCCACTCTGCTTCAGCCACAGTGGGAGCAGCTCAGCAGACACGTCGGTCTCAGTGTCTTGCTCAGACTCGTGCTGTTGGCTTGGTTACTGCTGGCTCTCCAGCCAAAGCTATAGTAACCAGCAATAGGCAGCGGCGATCAGGCGTTTCACAGGCTAAAGCCAGAAATCACCATACTGAGCATGCTCGTGAGGTGGCGACCTCTCATTGGTGGTCGGTCATCAGTTGTTCGGATGACGTGGCAGTTCGGATTGGTCCACGACCAAGGTCCTGTCAGACTGGACTTGAACAGGAACGTATAAAAGGTTCCCTGGAGTGTGCGTCGACGCGCAAAGATCATTCACAGTTGTGTGTGTGGGTGGAGATTCTGCTGCTCTGTCAGCGTGTATGAATGTCTAGTTTTCCTTAGAGAGACAGGGTTTTCTTTTAGCTTGGCCATTGCCTGTCTTGGCCATGTGTGCAGTTAGCACAGGTCAGTTATGGGGCACAGTAAAACCCATGTGCTTAAAACCTAGTGTTGTCAACTGGGTATAGCACACACCTCATTTGGTACCGATTGGTGGATAACTGAGCTTGGTACTCTTATTTTTGTGCCACTTGGTGGAGCTGTATTAGTTAGTTATATTTTCTTTTCCGCTCGGCGGTTAGCTGAGCTGTATTCCTTGGCGAGTGCATACCTCTCTGAGACATTATCAGCTTGGTATTTTGTGTTCAGGTCACACTTTGTTGAGTTGACACAGCGTGCTTCTTAGCGAACGCTCACTGCATGACTCCACCATTGTTTACTGGCAGCAAGATAACATTTCTGCACAGTGGACCCCGGGTTGCAATCGCACTAAATAAAATAACTAGTAAAGTGTGAGCCGCCAACCCTAACAGTGTGTGAGCATGAGTGTGAGTTTGAGCATATGAGCGTGAGTGTCAGCACATGAGCATGTGAGTGTCAGCACGTGAGCTTGAGCATGAGTGTGAGCATAAGTGTGAGCATCAGCATGTGAGCGTGAGCATCAGCGTGAGCGTGAGCATCAGCGTGAGTGTGAGCATCAGTGTGTGAGTGCGAGCATCAGCATGTGAGCGTGAGTGTGAGCATCAGTGTGTGAGCATGAGTGTGAGCATATGAGCGTGAGTGTGAGCTTCTGCATGTGAGAGTGATTGTAAATGTGATCTTACACAAATTGAATACAACAAGCTTAACTAAACTGACTTACTAAGAAAAAAACCTTTTTATTAAAAAATCACTCTATTAAGTACTAACTAAAATGATAATGATACACAAAATAATACTCTTATTTTGTGTATCATTATCATTTTCGCTAGTACTTAATAAGTGATTTTTTAATAAAAAAGGTTTTTTTCTTAGTAAGTCGAGTGTGAATGTGAGCATCAGTGTGAGTGTGAGCGTCAGCATGTGAGAGTGAGTGTAAGCGTGAGTGTAAGTATGAGTGTAATCGTCAGCATGTGAGCGTGAGCATGTAAGCCTGAGTGTCAGCATGTGAAAATGAGCATGAGTGTGAACATCAGCGTATGAGCGTGAGCGTCAGCGTGATTGTGAGCGTCAGTATATGAGCGTGTGTGAGCCTGAGTGTAAGTGTGAGAGTGAGTATGAGCGTCAGCGTGTGAATGAGTGTCAGGGTGTGAGCGTGAGCGCCAGTGTGTGAGAGTGAGCATGAGTGTCAGCATCAGCGTGTGAGCGTGAGCAACAGTGTGTGAGCGTCATTGTGAGAGTGAGCGCCAGCATGTGAGTATGATACAGCGAGCAGCACCAACAGAATCCTTGCTGCCTGCCATCCTCGGTGACCGCCTACTTGTCAGTATAACTTGTCACCAACAAAATGGCTGCTCTCTGTGTTCCTAAATGTCATCCTCTCTTATCCCTTAGCAAACACCCAGGAGGGGAGGAGAGGAGTGACATCACACCCATGTGAGCAGATTCAGCCCATATTTAATGCAGTGCAGCAATGTGAGCTAGTTGTACACTAGGTTTTTGTGTCAAATTTCAGTAGCTGCTCTCCTTAATGTTTAAAAGTGGAAATAGCAAACATTTTAAAATCATGCTTCATATTTTACTAAATTATAAACAAATGATAATATTTTTTTAAGAAAATTTTAACACTAATTCATTACATTTTTTTCATTGCTGAAATTTTTTTTTTTTAATGGTACCTTCCCTTTAATTATCCTGTTCGGGTTATGGCTTATTCACAATCGTTAGGAAAGGCCAGATGAAGCTAATTTTCAAGCTTTATAAAAACCTTGCCTTCTCTAATCTTGTGCCAGAAAACAGCAGCCATCGATTCTTCTAAGGACTCTGAAAATGAAAATAGTGGAGGCCCACAAAGCAGAAGAATGCTACATTTATCGCTAGACCTGGGAGTAGATAACAAATGCTGTTTTCAGGATAATCTCTTTAATGTTTACTATTGATAAACAGTCATGCTAAAATTTTCAGTATACATACAGTACCTCTGGCTAACTTCTAAATATGCTACCTGCCTGTGCTGCCCCTAGTGGTTGCAATTAAACTACTCCAACTAAGGTCAGTTCAGAACACCTGTGAACTAATGAGGTTCAAATTGGCCACAATGATCAAAGATATCTGGAGAGAAGATAGGGCACAGAATTTCAGGAAAATAACATCTCATCCACCATTAAGCATAGGGGTGGATCAATCATGCCTTGGGGCTGTGCTTGCTGCATTTCACTTTTTGTATTGAAGAACTGAAATAAATTAACTTTTTGATGATATTCTAATTTTTTTAGAAACACCTGTACATATTTTTCCTAAAATGCAAAAGGAAATGTGTCATCTTTGACTTTAGGCCCTTTAGAGATAATTTAATCTTCAACTTGCCTGTTCACAATAGCAGTAATTTTGACTAGAGCTGTCTAATCTTTTGCATGCCACTATACCTATTCATCATAGGTTATGAAGGGATTAAATTGTAAATCATTTCTCCATGTAAAGGTCAATAGTCATGATGCTACCTCAACTAAATTGTCTGATCTAAAATAATGAATTCAACTCTACCGACACCATATCTGCACTCCTCCTTCGACTTACAATAATTTCTAACTTCATTTAAAATATGACATCTGCTAAATGTTTTCCAGTTTATTTTCTGTATATGTCTAATAGTTGAAAGAAAAACATGAAATATCTTATTGAGAAGAACGCACAATTTTTGTAAACTTTCTTCTAGGAAAAAACCACATCAAAAATGTCAAATCAAGACATATTAAACATATCTTTTTCTATAGAACTCTTTACAAGCTTTATACATAATCTATTGGAAAAGAACACTTACCAAAAATCATTTAATATAAGAAGTGGTTACTTCAAAAGCTGTCAGATCCTTTTTAACCCAGATAAGATGTAGTCATTTGAGCCTTGAGGAGAGTGATTTTTTTCTATAAATACATTTCTATAACTGCCAGCAAATGTGTAATGGCCACTTCGAGGGAATCTCTGAAGCACATCTAGGGAGGTTAGCCACAGTGCCATGGGCTTTAATCTTCTTGACACTGCGCACGGTAGACACAGGAACATTCAGGTCTTTGGAGATGGACTTGTAGCCTTGAAATTGCTCATGCTTCCTCACAATTTGGTTTCTCAAGTCCTCAGACAGTTCTTTGGTCTTCTTTCTTTTCTCCATGCTCAATGTGGTACACACAAGGACACAGGACAGAGGTTGAGTCAACTTTAATCCATGTCAACTGGCTGCAAGTGTGATTTAGTTATTGCCAACACCTATTAGGTGCCACAGGTAAGTTACAGGTGCTGTTAATTACACAAATTAGAGAAGCATCACATGATTTTTTGAACAGTGCCAATACTTTTGTCCACCCTCTTTGTTATGTTTGGTGTGGAATTATATCCAATTTGGCTTTAGGACAATTCTTTTTGTGTTTTTTCATTTAAGACAAATTAAATGAAGATAATAATACCAAAGAATTTGTGTTTGCAGTCATTTTCAGGAAGAAACTGAGTATTATCTGACAGAATTGCAGGGGTGTCAATACTTTTGGCCACAACTGTAAATGGTATAAGCGTGTTTACTGTGAGACATATAATTATGCAAGATGTACATATTGAGAAAGTGATATCTGACAAGAAAACAGGGTGCTTTTTTCCCAGAAGCAATCCCTCTTTATTCCTTGAGATGTTTCTATTATTGCAAAGCAGCCCCATTTATTGTAATCAACATAGACAACTAATGTAGCTGCTTATATTGAAGCCTTTACAAGTTCATGGTTGTTGTTCTTCTTTATTTATTCTTGACAAAGCATCATTTCATTAGATTTTTAATTGTCTGGAAACTGTAAAACTTTCAAGTGCCGATTAATGTATTTAGTTTTTGTAGCAACAGTTTCTTTAGACAAAAGGTTACCTGCATATTGCTCAAGGAGAGCATTGTTGTCTTTCTTAGAATAATAATAATAATCTTTGTTTATATAGCGCTAACATATTCCGCAGCGCTTTACAGTTTGCACACATTATCATCACTGTCCCCGATGGGGCTCACAATCTAAATTCCCTAACAGTATGTCTTTGGAGTGTGGGAGGAAACCGGAGTACCCGGAGGAAAACCACACAAACACGAGGAGAACATACAAACTCCTTGCAGTAAGAAGAAACATGGTTTTAACACCCATGCTGGTAACTACAACTTCTTTTCTCTCTTCGGTCACAGGATGTTGCTGTACAAATTTTTTGGTGTGAAAGCAGGCAACAGCACAGCATTACGATTTAATTTCTGGGAGTTTTGGTGTTGTTAACCCAATAAGCTATGGGGGTATTTCCTGGCTAGTTTTGTATTATGGTATGTCTCCATGCTCGGTTTTGGCAGTGATTTGGATGCAGCTCCACCCAAAGAGCTGCCGGCTTTTGTACAAGCGGTGATTCCACATGTGTTCATTGAACACATGCGGATTCACCACATCCTATACATTAGACTGTGTCATTTATCTTGCGGAGTCTGAACGTCTTCGTAAGATAAATAGACTTGCTGCTGTCTATAAAGACGCGCCCCATGTGCGCATACACAGGTTTGCCACCTGCGTCTTTGAACGCATAGTGGAGATGGGATTTCATAAAATCCCATCCACTATGCAGAAACATCTGGTCGCTGCGGATTTAATGCTGCGGCTGTACGCAGCGTCCAATCTGCTGCAAATATTGACCGTGGAAACATACCCTAACTTTTTCTGTGAGCCATGGGCAGAACTGTCTTCTTTGAAAGCTATTGAACCTCTGACTCCCATTGCAAGTAATTAGAGCTCTTAATCTGGTCCATATGTCAGTGTTCAGCTCCTGCAGTTTTTATTTTTATTCCCATTTTCTGACTTTTCTACTACTCGATTATGTACCTTTCTGGTACTTAAGAAGTGGTGTAATCATTCCTGATAGCCTTCACCATCTGCAAGTATCCTATGAAGTCCACATACAGTGGGGGAAATACTGTATATACTCAAGTATAAGCCAAGATTTTTAGTCCATTTTTTTGGGCTGAAAGTCCCCCTCTTGGCTCATACTCGAGTCATATACGCCAGGGGGTCAGCGGGGGAGGGGGAGCGGGGGTGTCAGATCATACTTACACCCCCTGTTGCCTCTCTGCAGCAACCCTGCTTGTCCCTTGGTCTCCCTTCCTTCAGCGGTCACGTGGTACCACTCACTAAAGTCATAAATATGCACATATTCATGGCTTTAATGAGCGGTACCATGTGACTGCTGAAGGAAGAGAGACTGTGGGAGAACGGGGCTGCAGAGACCGCACCAGGAGGGGGTAAGTATATGGAATATTCATCTGTCCCCGGTCCATCGCTGCTCACCGCTGTCTGCCATGTCCTCGGTAAGTGATGCTCAAGCAGAAGAGGGTGTGATAACGTGGTTAGTGCATGCCACACACTCTGCTGCCTGAATATCACTGACAGAGGACACGGCATACATAGGAGAGCAGCGATGGAACAGGGACAGGTGAATATCTCGGTTGCCGGGTCCTGAGCCAGCGGTGACACCAGCACCTGTCCCCCAGCGATGGAGAGGTGAGTATGACATTTTTTTTATTTGCAGCAGCAGCGGCAGCAGCATATGGGGCATAATGTATGGAGCATCTTATGGGAGCAGCATATGGGGGCATAATATATGGCGCATTTTATGAGGGCAGCATATGGAGACATAATCTATGGAGTATCTTATGGGGCAGCATTTGGGGGTATAATCTATGGAGCATTTTATGGGGCAGCATATGAGGCATAATCTATGGAGCATTTTATGGAGCAGCATATGGGGGCATAATGTATGGAGCATCTTATGGGGCCATAACCTTTATGGAACAGCATATGGGGCATATTCTATGGAGCATCTTATGGGGCCATTATTAGCCTTTGTGCAGCATTATATTGGGTGTATTTTGTATGAAGCATCGTATGGGGCCCATCATGAACTGTATGGAGCATTTTATGGGGCTCCTGATTCAATATGGATATTCAAAAACATTTAAACTACTGATGTCTCAATTTTCCACCCTAGGCTTATACTCGAGTCAATAAGTTTTCCCTGTTTTTTGTGGCAAAATTAAGGGGTTGTCTTATACACGAGTATATACGGTAAGTATTTGATCCCTTGCTGATTTTATAAGTTTGCTTACTGACAAAGACATGAACAGTCTATAATTTTAAGGGCAGGTTAATTTAAACATTGAGAGACAGAATATCAAAAATAAAATCCAGAAAATCACATTCTATAAATTATATAAATTTATTTGCATTTTGCATTGAGAAATAAGTATTTTATCTCTCTGGCAAACAAGACTTAATACTTGGTGGCAAAACCCTTGTTGGCAAGCACAGAAGTCAGACTTATTTTGCAATTGATGAAGAGGTTTATGAACATGTCAGGAGGAATTTTGGTCCACTCCTCTTTGCAGATCATCTCGAAATCATTAAGATTTTGATGCTGTCGCTTGGCAACTTGAAGCTTCAAATCCCTTCATAAATTTTCTATCGGATTAAGGTCTGGAGACTGACTAGGCCACTCCATGACCTTAATGTGTTTCTTTTTGAGTCACTCCTTTGTTGCCTTGGCCCTATGTTTTGGATCATTGTCTTGCTGGAAGAACCAGCCATGACCCATTCTTAACCCCTTTCTGCCATTAGACGTACTATCCCATCCATGTGCCCTGGGACTTAATTCCCAGGGACGGGATAGTACGTCTACCGCGATCAGCGGCACCCACGTGGTGAGCGCCGCTGATAGCGTCCGGGTGTCAGCTGATTATCACAGCTGACACCCGGCACAATGTGTCAGGGGCGGTCACGGACCGCCCCCGACACGTTAACCCCTTGCACACCGTGATCAAACATGATCGTGGTGTACCAGGGGGTTAAAGGGAAGCATCGACAGGGAGGGGGCTCCCTCCGTGCTTCCCTGAGCCCCCACGGCAGCGCAATGTGCAGCGCTGCTGCGGGGGGCTCCTTTCCTGCAGGCCCCTGAATCCAAGATGGTGACGGGGGCCTTCGGGGGCCTGTAGGGAGCTGACTTCCTCACTGCCTGCAAAGCGCAGGCATGATGAAGTCTGCAGAACTGCCTGTGACAGATTGCTGATCTGTCACAGTGATCTGTGATGTGACAGACCAGCGATCTGTCACAGGACAGTGATGTCCCACCTGGCACTATTTAATAAAGTTAAAAAAAAAGAAAAAAGGGTTAAAATAAATTAAAAAAAATCGCCAAATAAATTAGAAAAAATAATATTCCCCCAAATAAATCAATTTTTTGGAAATAAAAAAAAACCAAATCAATAAAAGCACACATATTAGGTATCGCCGCGTCCGTAACGACCCGCCCTATAAAACTGTCCCATTAGTTAACCCCTTTAGCGAACCCCTTAAAAAATAAAAATAAAAACAAAGCAAAAAATAATGATTTATTATCATACCGCCAAACACAAAGTGTAATAACGCGTGATCAAAAAGACGCATATAAATATCCATGATACCGATGAAAACGTCATCTTGTCCTGCAAAAAACGAGCTGCCACACAGCATCATCAGCGAAAAAATAAAAAAGTTATAGCTCGCAGAATAAAGCGATGCAAAAATAATTATTTTTTATATAAAATAGTTTTCATTGCATAAAACCGACAAAACATAAAAAAAAGACCTAAATGAGGTATCGCTGTAACCATACCGACCCGAAGAATAAAACTGCTTTATCAATTTTACCGCACGCGGAACGGTGTAAACGCACCCCCCCAAAAGAAATTCATGAAACGCTGGTTTTTGTTCATTCTGCGTCCCAAAAATCGGAATAAAAAGCGATCAAAAAATGTCACGTGCCCGAAAATGGTACCAATAAAAACGTCAACTCGTCCCGCAAAAATAAAGACCTCACATGACTCGGTGGGTCAAAATACAGAAAAATTATAGCTCTCAATATGTGGTGATGCAAAAACTATTTTTACAATAAAAAGTGTCTTTTAGCATTCGACAGCTGCCAAATATAAAAACAGCCATGAATAGTAAATCAAACCCCCCATTATCACCCCCTTAGTTAGGGAAAAATAATAAAATAAAAAAAAATGTATTTATTTCCATTTTTCCATTAGGGTTAGGGCTAGGGTTAGGGTTAGGGGTAGGGTTAGGGTTAGGGTAGGGTTAGGGCTAGGGTTAGGGTTAGGGTAGGATTAGGGCTAGGGTTAGGGTTAGGGTTAGGGCTAGGGTTAGGGTTAGGGTTAGGGCTGAGATTAGGGTTAGGGGTGTGTTGGGGTTCGGGTTGGAGTTAGAATTGGGGGTTTCCACTGTTTGGGCACATCAGGGGCTCTCCAAATGCAACATGGCGTCTGATCTCAATTCCAGCCAATTCTGAGTTGAAAAAGTCAAATGGTGCTCCTTCCCTTCCAAGCTCTGCCATGCGCCCAAACAGTGTTTTACCCCCACATGTAGGGTATCAGCCTACTCAGGTCAAATTGCAAAACAATTTTTGGGGTCCAATTTCTCCTGTTACCCTTAGGAAAATAAAAAATTGGGGGCAAAAATATCATTTTTGTGGAAAAAAATGATTTTTTTATTTTCACGTCCGAGCGTTATAAACTTCTGTGAAGCACTTGGGGGTTCAAAGTGCTCACCACACATCTAGATAAGTTCCGTGGGGGGTCTAGTGTCCAAAATGGGGTCACTTGTGGGGAGTTTCAATAGTTTAGGTACATCAGGGGCTCTCCAAACGCACATGACACCCGCAGACCATTCCATCAAAGTCTGCATTCCAAAACGTCACTGCTTCCCTTTCGAGCCCCGACGTGTGTCCATACAGTAGTTTTCTCCCACATAAGGGGTGTCAGCGTACTCATGACAAATTGGACAACAACTTTTGGGGTCCAATTTATCCTGTTATCCTTGGGAAAATGAAAAAATTGGGGACTAATTGATCATGTTTGTGGAAAAAATACGATTTTTTTTATTTTCATGCCCGGGCATTATAAACTTCTGTGAAGCCCTTGGGGGTTCAAAGTGCTCACCACACATCTAGATAGGTTCCATAGGGGGTCTCGTTTCCAAAATGGGGTCATTTGTGGGGGGTTTCCACTGTTTAGGTACATTAGGGGCTCTCCAAAGGCAACATGACACCCGCAGAACATTCCCTCAAAGTCTGCATTCCAAAACGTCACTACTTCCCTTCCGAGCCCCGACGTGTGTCCATACAGTAGTTTTCTCCCACATATGGGGCGTCAGCGTACTCAGGACAAATTGGACAACAACTTTTGGGGTTCAATTTCTCCTGTTACCCTCGGGAAAATAAAAAAATTGGGGACTAATTGATCATGTTTGTGGAAAAAATATGATTCTTTTATTTTCATGCCCGGGCATTATAAACTTCTGTGAAGCCCTTGGGGGTTCAAAGTGCTCACCACACATCTAGATAAGTTCCTTAGGGGGTCTCGTTTCCAAAATGGGGTCATTTGTGGGGTTTCCACTGTTTAGGTACATTAGGGGCTCTCCAAAGGCAACATGAAACCCGCAGACCATTCCATCAAAGTCTGCATTCCAAAACGTCACTACTTCCCTTCCGAGCCCCGACGTGTGCCCATACAGTAGTTTTCTCCCACATATGGGGTATCAGCGTACTCAGGACAAATTGAACAACAACTTTTGGGGTCCAATTTCTCCTGGTACCCTTGGGAAAATAAAAAAATGGTGACTAAAAGATCATGTTTGTGGAAAAAATACGAATTTTTTATTTTCACGCCCGGGCGTTATAAACTTTTGTGAAGCACTGGGGGGTTCAAAGTGCTCACCACACATCTACATAAGTTCCTTAGGGGGTCTCGTTTCCAAAATGGGGTCATTTGTGGGGGTTTCCACTGTTTAGGTACATTAGGGGCTCTCCAAAGGCAACATGACACCCGCAGACCATTCCATCAAAGTCTGCATTCCAAAACGTCACTACTTCCCTTCCGAGCCCCGACGTGTGCCCATACAGTAGTTTTCTCCCACATATGGGGTATCAGCGTACTCAGGACAAATTGGACAACAACTTTTGGGGTCCAATTTCTCCTGGTACCCTTGGGAAAATAAAAAAATGGTGACTAAAAGATCATGTTTGTGGAAAAAATACAAATTTCTTATTTTCACGCCCAGGCGTTATAAACTTTTGTGAAGCACTGGGGGGTTCAAAGTGCTCACCACACATCTACATAAGTTCCTTGGGGGGTCTCGTTTCCAAAATGGTGTCATTTGTGGGGGGTTTCCACTGTTTAGGTACATCAGGGGTTTTCCAATCGCGACATGGTGTCCGATCTCAATTCCAGCCAAAAACGTCAAATGGCGCTGCTTCCCTTCCGAGCTCTGCCATGCGCCCAAATAGTGGTTTACCCCCACATGTGGGGTATCAGCGTACTCAGGACAAATTGCACAATAACTTTTAGGGTCCTGTTACCCTTGGGAAAATAAAAATTGGGGTGAAAAGATCATTTTTGTGGAAAAAATGTGATTTTTTAATTGTACCGCTGTACGTTATAAACTTCTGTAAAGCCCTTGTGGGTTCAAAGTTCTCACCACATATCTAGATAAGTTCCTTGGGGGGTCTAGTTTCCAAAATGGTGTCACTTATAGGGGGTTTCCACTGTTTAGGTACATCAGGGACTCTCCAAACGTGACATGGCGTCCGATCTGAATTCCAGCCAATTTTGCATTGAAAAAGTCAAACGGCGCTCCTTCCATTCTGAGCTCTGCCATGCACCGAAACAGTCGTTCCCCCCCACATATCAGGTATCAGCGTACTCAGGACAAATTTCACAATAACTTTTGCAGTCCAATTTCTCCTGTTACCCTTGGTAAAATGAAAAAAATTGAACCTGAAGTATTTTTTTTGTGAAAAAAAGTTAGATGTTCATTTTTTTTTAAATATTCAAAAAAATTCCTGTGACGCACCTAAAGGGTTAATAAACTTCTTGAATGTGGTTTTGAGCACCTTAAGGGGTGCAGTTTTTAGAATGGTGTCACTTTTGGGTATTTTCTATCATATAGACCCCTCAAAGTGGCTTCAAATGTGATGTGGTCCCTAAAAATAAAATGGTGTTTTAAAAATGAGAAATCGCTGGTCAACTTTTAACCCTTATAACTTCCTAACAAAAAAAAATTTTGGTTCCAAAATTGTGCTGATGTAAAGCAAACGCGACATGGCGTCTGATCTCAATTCCTGCCTTCCCTTCCAAGCTCTTCCGTACGCCCAGTGGTTTACCCCCTCATATGGGGTATCAGCGTTCTTAGGACCAATTTCACAATAACTTTTGTGGTCCAATTTCTCCTGTTACCCTTGGGAAATTAAAATAAATTGGACCTGAAGTAATTTTTTTGTGAAAAAAAGTTAAATGTTCATTTTTTTAAAACATTCAAAAAATTCCTGTGAAGCATCTGAAGGGCTAACAAACTTCTTGAATGTGGATTTGAGCACCTTGAGGGGTGCAGTTTTTAGAATGGTGTAACTTTTGGGTATTTTCTGTCATTTAGCCCCCTCAAATTGACTTTAAATGTGATGTGGTCCCTAAAAAAATGGTGTTGTAAAAATGAGAAATCGCTGGTTAACTTTTAACCCAAACAAAAAAAAAATGTTGGTTCCAAAATTGTGCTGATGTAAAGTAAACATGTGGGAAATGTTACTTATTAAGTATTTTGTGTGACGTATCTCTGTGATTTAAAGGCATGAAAATTCAAAGTTGGAAAATTGCGAAATTTTCAAATCAAAAATTTCACCAAATTTCTGTCTTTTTCACAAATAAACGCAAGTCATATCAAAGAAATGTTACCACTATCGTGAAAGTACAATATGTCATGAGAAAACAATGTCAGAATCACCAGGATCCATGGAAGCGTTCCAGAGTTATTACCTCATAAAGGGACAGTGGTCAGAATTGTAAAAATCGGCCTTGTCATTAACTTGCAAACCACCCTTGGGGGTTAAGGGGTTAATGAAGGCAACAACATTTAGGAACATTTAACTGATCTGTAGGAGCCAGAACTCTTAATGGTTGGTAGGGGATCAAATACTTATTTCTCACTAGAAAATGCAAATAAATTTATATAATTTACACAAGTTGATTTTCTGGATTTTATTTTTGATATTCTATCTCTCAATGTTAAATTTAACCTACCCTTAAAATTATAGACTGTTCATGTCTTTGTCAGTGGGCAAGATCAGCAAGGGATCAAATACTTATTTCCCCACTGTACCTGAACAGAGGTTAAAGGGTAAAGGTCAGAGTTCAGCTAGAATCTGGTAAAGCAGCCAGCGCAAAGCTTATTCTTTGTAGCCATTTTTAGAGCTGCCAGGCAACCAGAGACAGCACCTTGTTACATTGCTATTATTCTAATTTCTTACTAAATTACAGTATGCTGGGTGTGATTATTCAATCAATTTAGTGACAAGTGGTAAAAAGCCTTAGAAAAATAAAAATCCAAAGGAGAGGTAATAGCATCACAGCAGTATACATCTTTACAGTCTGTGTCTAGCAGCCTACGTACAAATTGGATCTCTGCAGAATAAGTATATCTATCAACAGGAATGTGAGAGACTTTTTCATTTCTTAGTGTTCTGTAAAAAGACAATAGATTTATTGAAATTTGAGGGGAATGTAAGGATAATAAACTTTTTAAAGCATCATTAAATTGATTGAAAAATATAGTTGAGACCTTTTGCACCCAATATAATTCACTTCCATTTTATCAGCAATGGATGTAAATTAAGTATTGCATACTCCAGGGGTGGGCAATTAATTTTCCCAAGGGGAAGTATGAGAAACTAGCACTGCTGTGGAGGGCAGAACCAATCGGCTGAACTTAAAGGGGCGGTCAGAAACCAAAGGTGAACTTCATATTAAATGTATATCTATTCAGTGTAATAATCTAATCTCATTTTCTAACATACTTCAATGAAAAAATCCCTAATGCACCCTCTTGTCTTTTGTTTTTAACGCTCCATGACATTTTGCTTGAGATTCACCAGTGCACGCTGGAATACTCAATTGAGATGACATCAGGGGCAGAAGCTACAATCACTGCCGCAGCTTCTGCGCCCTCTCTGAAATGAGGCACCATCGGTGATGTCTGTTTTGGAGGCTCGACTAGTCCTGCTCACCTAATAATGCGTCAGTTGTAAATTCTGATGCATACTAAGTATGAGTTTTCTGTACTATATTCCTTTGAATGCACAGTGACAGTGCGCTCCCTTGCTAGCTCTAAGGAGAAGAGATGACCAGGCAGGGACCAGTCCAGTCTCTGAAACAGGTGACACTTTATTTCATGGTGAGGAAAGCAGCTGTGGCAGTCACCGCAGCCTCTGCCCCTAATGACGTCCAATGTGAGTATCCCAAAATGCACTGGGATTCTCAAAAAAAGTCATTAGAGGTAAAAAAAAAAAAGTAGAGAGGGAAAGGTAGACATTTTTTATTTGAAATATATTATAAAAGTGATTATATTATTGAAATAAATTTCAGATCACCCTTTAATTCTGCATAATACAAATTTTTTCACTTTATAAAAAGCAGTTGATTTGTAATTAAGTTTACATGAGCATATAAAAAAATCATTATTTTCATCCTGAAAAAGAGGATTTTTCATCTGTATTGTCAACCGTATAGCATCCATTTTTATATATCAGAAGTGAATCAAATTTACAAAATACAATATCCATGGTTAGTAATGGAAGGGCAGCACGGTGGCTCAGTAGTTAGCACTGGAGCGCTGGATTCCTCGGTTCAAATCCCACCAAGGACAACATCTGCAAGGAGTTTGTATGTTCTCCCCGTGTTTCAGTGGGTTTCCTCCAGGTTCTCCGGTTTCCTCCTACATTCTAGAGATATTGATAGGGAGTTTAGATAGTGAGCCCCATCGGGGACAGTGAGGATAATGTGTACAAACTGTAAAGCGCTGTGGAATATGTTAGTGCTATATAAAAATAAAGATTATTATTATTTATAAAAAATCAGATGCTATACAGATGATTCATATGGGATCCATTTTTTTTTATTTTTGCACACCCATAGACTTCAACAAGCGAGTCTCATCCGAAATACAGAAGAGACCGATGGGTGCTGTGATCTTTCTCACACAGACATTTTCTGACTGTAATCTGGATAGCCCAATTCCATAACATTGCACCTAGTGCTCTGTGTGAGGTTGGGTTTATTTTTTTTGTCACTGACAGCACTTAGACAAAGATTACATTTATGTGAACATAGCCTGACAATACATGTTGCAATAAAGCTTATCGTAACAAGTGACAGCAATTGCCCAAGCAATAAATTGGGAACATTGGAAAAATGTTGCTTCCACCTCTTTTCCACATGCAGAGATCCACATCACATATGGGGCAGGAGCTGACAGGCAGGGGATGAGAAATCCTTATTGCAGTATATGGAGTGGATGTGATAAGCTACAGATCACAGGGGGAGCACTATGGGGGACTTAACCCTTAGGCTGGCTTCACACTTGCGTTTTTTTGCGCTGTATTTTAGCGCTAAAAAACGCATGTGCTTTTTTTACCTATATTTTGCATGGGATGCGCTTATGTACGCATACACATGCGTTTGCATGCGTTTTTACGCGCAAGCGTTTTTTTGTAGTGTGCGCTCGGGCGCACAAAATGCATCCTGTTGCATTTTTTGGGCGTCCGACTTGCCTCAAAAAGACGCATGCGCGCGCAATGCATTTTTTTTACAGCAAGACGCCCATTATAAGTCTATGGGTGTGCATATGTGCGCATTGGCATGCTCATGTATGTGTTCTTTTGCGCATGCGTTTTTTTGTTGACCATTGGATAGACAATGGAAATTAGGGGTTTGGGTTAGATTTGGGGTTAGTTAAGGGGGGTTAGGGTTGGTATTTGGGTTAGGGTTGGTATGGTTTGGTTAAGGGTTAGGGTTTAGGGTTAGTTAGGGGTTAGGGTTAGGGTTTGGGTTAGGGTTAGTATGGTTTGGTTAAGGGTTAGAGTTAGGGTCAGGGTTAGAGTCAGGGTTAGGGTTAGTATGGTTTGGTTAAGGGTTAGGGTTAGGGCATGGTTTGGTTAGTGTGAAGGGCCAACTAATGTTGGAAAAAAACGCAAACGCGGTAAAAATGCACTAAAAATGCATACAAATGCATAAAAACGCTACGTTTTTTTCATGCATGCGCATAAAAATGCTTGAAAAAAACGCAGCATTTGTATGCGTTTTTATGCGTTTGTATGCATTTGTATGCGTTTTTTCCATGCGTTTTTTTGCGGGAAAAATGCGCTGCAAAAAAAAGCAAGTGTGAAAGTAGCCTTACCTCTCCTGCATAGGACATACAACAGTGCAAGCTGGCATGTAAGGGTTATCCACATACAAAGGTGAGGATGCAGCAGAGTTCATGGTGGGGCAGAAGAGCAGTTTAGGGAGCATAGAATATCCCATCTGAAGACTACATGTATTGGAGGGGGGACTGCTGCACCCCATATTCAGAAGGACTACTCAGTTCCAGTGTTTTATCTCCTATCAGCTGCCAAGAAGATCCAGCGAGATTTAGTGGCTGCTAATTAGCTGATCTCCCTGAACAAAAACTACAGCCCCACAACTTTCACTCCACAGTGTGAACGGCAATGCAGGTGCAGTGACCTACTCAGCACAGCAGACACAGGGTGGTATCTGGGCTCCTCTTAGAAACTACTCACCATTTATCTGCAGCAGATGGGTGTTGTACTTGTGCTTCCCTCCTCCTGTCCTAACCGCTCTGCCTCATGCACAGGTTTCACCAGCTCTCTATGCAAGCCAGGACTTGAGCAGTCCCACATCCAGCAATGAGAAGATGGGGGCGGGGCTACAGTTGCAATGACGATTCCGAGAAAGATTACTTCTTCCCCAGCTGTCTGGCTGTGTCAGTGTGCCGCACAGGAACAGTGAGGGGGCCGGATGTGGTCCACGGACCGCAGTTTGCCCAGGCCTGGCATACTCCATTCACATAACAGGCTGTAACATTAAACAAGGTTCTCTTGGTTGAGAAAGTTGGTGTGTTTGGTATAAATTAAACAATAAATAACCCTATAAAAATATGTTTATTGTATACTATAATTCTGTAGGGAGGCATACCTGCATCAAACTCTGGAAGACTTAAATGGGTGGTCCGAAACTAAAGTTGAATTTAATTCTAAATGGCTATTTAATGTAATAATATGATTACTTTGCCAATATATTTTAATTAAAAAGTCCTTACAAGTCCCTTTCTCCTCTAAATAATTTATTATTTATTTTTACTTCCATTTTGTTGATGTTTTGTTTGAGAATCCACACTGTATGCTGTGATACGCAAAAAGACGTCATTAGGGGGCCCGTTACAGTCACTGCCCTAGCTGATTTTCACTCCATGAAATGAAGAATTCCGAATAAAGCTCAGTATGAACTTCGGCAAGAAATTCCACTGTGCATTGTGAAGGAGATAATAAGCATGAAAGCAAAAGAATTTTGTGACTACAGGGATCACCAACTAATGATCAATAACAAATCTTTATTCAAAACACTCACTGCATCACTGTGCTCGAGATGCTTGTTACTTGGCGAGTATTTTTGAATGCTCGCAGGCAAGGTCAAGTCCCCGCCCCACATATTTGGTGTTTCTTAGATAGCCAATAAACATGTGGGGATTCCCTGCCAGTCACTGTAAAGTTCTAGATATCTTGGTTGTGGCATTACCATGATTGGATGGCTGCATAGAGTCATCTGGTCAATATAAAACCCATTACAAAAGATGAGAGAATTTGCTTGGAGGAAAAGATCGCCATACATAAAATTGGCCCGAATATGGCACATTCGGAATTGTGATGGGAAACACAAGCAAAATTTTATAAAATTGGAAAAAAATCGGTAACATTTGTTAAAAAGTCAGGAAAAATATTAGCATTGCCATTAAAGTATTTTGAGCACTTTGGCTACGATAATGATGAAAGCTCAGAAGAATAACATGCTTGTAAACTTTTGTTTTCTAACTATATGTGTGCGCATTGCAGCTAGCCAATTAGGGCGCAAGACATCTTATTTAAGCACCATTTTGACAAAGTAATAGTGCAGAAAGGCTGCTCCTGATGCAGGGAATGGATGCTGATAGATTTTAGCCAGTTTGCTAGGTGGTTGTTTCTAAGTGAGATAGTTTAGATAGCTAGTGTCCTGTGTGGCTGTGAAATCGACCTTCCAGCAGATCCTATTGTGTGCCATTACTGAGGTCCCCAAAGACAGCATGGCACACTTCATAGAAGTGTGTTGTGCACTGCTTCTATTGTGCTCCATACATGAGTAGACCTTTCTAAATCTTATTTTTTCAGTAACTAAATGTGGTACAGAAAGGCATATGTCACCTTGTCATTTAGTGGTGTGGCAACATTGTTCTGTGATTTGAGCTGTTGGCCAAGGAAAAATAATTTTTTGCTACTGTGATTCAGCATGCCATATCTCATCTTGTTATTTAAGGTACTGTCACACTTAGCGATGCACCAGCGATCCCGACCAGCGATATGACGCGGTCAGGATCGCTGGTGCATCGCTAAGTGGTCGCTAGTGAGCTGCCACACAAGCAGATCTCACCAGTGACATAGCAGGGGTCGCTACTTACCTGTCAGACGAGGCGATCCTGACGTCCTCTCGCCCGCATCCACGCGTCGCTCGTCGGTGCCACAGGAAGCCCAGCAGGAAGTTGATGACGAGAAATGGTCCAGGACGTTCTCACGCGATCAGCGATAACCAGCGGGGGAGCCGGTCGGAGGTAAGTATCAGACATAGCGATATCGCTAGCAATATCGCTGCTACGTCACAAAATCCAGTGACTTTACAGCTATATTGCTAGCGATATCGCTTAGTGTGACAGGCCCTTTAGTGGTGGTGAAATTCAATGGCCTGCATGGCTCATGCAAATTAAAAAAAAAATCTGTTACTAAGCATGATACAGCCCGCCATTTCCCATGTTGTAATTTTGTGGTGGTGAAATTAAGATGTCTGCAGAGCTCATGCACATTAAAAAAATATATTTTTTTCTGCTGCTAAACGTGATACAGCCCGCCATATTCCACAATGTAATTTTGTGGTGGTGAAATTGTTCTGTTTGTTGAGCTGTTGCACAGTAAAAAAAAAATTGGGTGAAGTTGCTAACGTGATTCAGCATGACATATACCACTTTGTCATTTAGTGTCGGTGAAATTCAAGCAGATTAGAAAACAAATTTTTTTCTATTGCTAAACGTGATACAGCACGCCATATCCCACGTTGTAATTTTGTGGCAATGAAATTGTTCTGTGCCACAAAATTGTTTTTTTGGCTGCTGCAAACGTGATTCCTTACCCCATATCCCACATTTAATTTTGTGGTGGTGAAATTAAGCTGTCTGCAGAGCTCATGCACATTAAAAAAATATATTTCTGTTGCTAAATGTGATACAGCACATCATATCCCAAGTTTTACTTTTGTGGTGGAAAAATTAAGATGTCTGCAGAGTTCATGCATATAAAAATTCTCTTGCTAAACATGAAAGAGCATGCCATATCCCATGTTACTATTTTGTGGCTGTGAAATTAAGCTGTCTGCAGAGCTCAAACACATTAAAAAAATATTTTTTTCTGTTCTTAAACATGAAACAGCCCACCATATCCCACGTAATTTTCTGGGGTTGAAATTTTTCTAGGTGTTGAGCGGTTGTGGGTCGCCCCCGCACTTCACCCAGGGCTGTGGGGTACTCGCTACCGGGCCGGAGTCAGGGGGACGATGCGGTGTCACAGCAGCGGTGACCTGGTCGTGGCCCCGGGCGCCCAATATCAATGGCGGTGATGTTTGTTTGTAAGGTAAAGTTTGTGATGCCACCCGTGGTGTTTGGCAAGTAAGATGTTAGCCAACGCTGCGTGCAGATCCTCTGGGGCTGATGGTGTGTCGCAGATTAGATGGTGTAGCTCCCCACAGGTGAAGTTGTAACCCCAGGGCAGTGTGAAAGTACAATGGAGGAGTAAGGGCACGGGATGGTGTAGATGTTAATACCCAATTGTAGCGGTGCTGATGCGGGAATGATTGGAGGACACCAGAGCTTGCAACTTCAAAGCTTTACTCACAGTTCGTAGTGTACACAGGTGCCCGCTTCAGTACCATGTCCTCTGGGGCAGAGGCCCAGCCAACCTCCAGGCAAGATCAGACTCTCCCCACCAGCACCCTGCCAATGTGTCCTTCCTGAACGACTCCTCTATTGCGCCTTTTAATGTGAAGAGCTCCAGTACCGTGGTTACTCTGAAGTTCCTCCTGCCAGATGTTCCTAACAACTCTCTCACTTGTATGACAGACAGCTGTAGCCTGCTTCGGGGACTCCCTTCTCCTGAATCCCGGCTCTCTATCCGTTTTGCTGTTGTGTTCCAAGTCTTGGTTGGGAGTAGTGCATGTACAGCCAACTACTCCACCGGTGTCTGCTGCAGAATGATAAGTGTCCATGCCACCTCGGGGACCAGGCCCCGGCCTAGCGCTGAGAACCTATAGGCAGGGTTCCTATCCAACCCACTCCTCCTCTCTGTTCTCTCTCCACTTCGTTCCATGCTTGTCTTTCTCTCTCTTATGGAAATGCAGATTACAGTTCTACGTCTCTCCTTCTCTCTTCCTTTCCCGTGCCAGCTGGCTCAGGTCACTGAGGCAGCTGCAGCACTCCTTCCTCCATCCCTTCTTCCAGGGATCCCTCACTCCTGTCTGAGTGAGCTCTTTCTCTCCTCTCCTCTAAGACTCACCCCAGACTGACCTCTCGGTCTGACTGACCTGTAATTCTATCTTTCCCCTTCTTTTTATACTAACTCCACCCACCTCCCAGCACATCTTGTGTTAAGAAGCAGGGTTCCACGAAAGGTGCTCCTTCTACACCCTGAGCCTAAAGCTGCAATGTGGCCCTGCTGAACTATCCTGTGTGTGGGATGCAGGTGTTGGAGTGTGGCAGGGAGTTCCCACCTTACCTGGATGGTGGGGCACTACACCTTAGTAGAAGGTGCAGTACCTCTGTGGCGACTGAGCCTCAGGGGTGCCACAGTTGCACAGTAAAAAAAGTTCTGAGCAGTTGCTAACGTGAATCAGCGCGCCATATATCACCTTCTCATTTAGTATCAGTGAAATTCAGCTGTTTGCATAGATGATGCAGATTAAAAAACAAAAAAATGTTTTTCTGTTGCTAAATGTGATTCAGCCCACAATATCCCACATTGTAATTTTGTGGCTGTGAAATTAAGCTGTCTGCAGAGCTCATGCACATTAAAAAAATACAATTTCTGTTGCTAAACAGGATACAACCTGTCATATCCCATGTTGTAGTTTTGTGGTCGTAAAATTGTTCTCTGTGTAAAGCTGTTGCACAGTAAAAAAAAAAAAAAAAAAAAATTGGCAGTTGCTAATGTGATTAAGCATGCTATATATCACCTTGTCATTTAGTGTTAGTCAGTTTTTGAAATTTGTATTCATTTACCTTCTGACTGAGCACTCCACCTGTTAGCTGCAGGCATTTTCAATCAAACCAGGGCCATTTCCCCTCCACAGAGATATAGACTTCAGTCCTAACAGAGGATTTTTCATAGGTTCCCATTCAGATGGAGACTACAGTCTTAGTGAGGATTGGCATAGAATAGGGACCTGAAAAATGAGAAATGCCTTAACGTGGCTTCCAGGTACACATAACTTGGCTTTTTTATGCGCTAAGCTTTCTCAATGTTTTATAATTCTAATGCAGTAATGCAATTCATTATTCATTTTTCATGTTTGCATGGTTTGGCGCTACAGTGTGCTGCCTTTTTTGCATGAATATAATATTTCTACTGTCATTAAATTGATACCACTTTGTTGATGTCTCCAACTAATTTTTGGAAATATGTACAATCCAGGTTGGGTGTCTATCTGCTGGGTAGACTGTAGTGGAAGATATGTCTGTCCCTGTTATACTATTTCTACTGTGTTGAAATTAATGCCACTTTGTTGGTGTCTGCCACTAATTTTTAGAAATGTGAACACTCGGTTGGGTGTCCACCTGCTGGGTTGGCTGTAGTGATCCTTTGATAGGTGGAGAGAATGGGGCATCAGACTGCGCTGCTCGCCAGTCAGGATGATGGACCAGAGGAGTCCAAGTGGATGTAATAGAAAATAGACTTTCTTTCTACGCATTTTGTGGTGATCATACCACTTCCTCAGGACAGTCTATTCCTTTTATCTCGGATAAGACCCTATGTGCGCTCTATATTCCTTCTAGGTTAGGGTTGGCTGTAGTGGAAGATGTGTTGGTCCCTATTATACTATTTTAATTGTGGTAAAATTAATGCTATTTTGGTGGTGTCTGCCAATAATGTTTGGAAAAGTGTACACTCCTGGTTGGGTCTCATTCATGTGTGTTGCCTGTTGCAGTAGGCCTCCGAGACCGGCAGGCCTCCACTTCCTTTGAATCAACTACACATGTTACTATCCTTACTGTTTTGTGACAGTAGTTGTCTATGGAACTGATACACCTGAGTGTAGCTGAGCATCAATTTCTATATATTTATTTTTTTAATCACTTATATAGAGCGAATAATTTAATATCTCTAAACAGACATTTACAGACATTAGTGGCACTGTTCCCATTGGAGTGTGGGAAGAAAAATGAGTACTGAAAAGAAATCCTCACAAACACGGGGAAAACATACAAACTTTTTGCAAATGCTGTCATTGGTGGGGTTGGAACCCAGGACTCCAGCGCTGCAAGGCTGCTAATGTTTTTGCATTGACAACTCAATGTTCCTGGGGTTGGAAGCCTATCACTGCAATGCACACTGTGTGCCTCACTGCTGTCTACAAAATTTACTTTTGTATCGGGGATTGAACAGACTGGCAGCCCAGTAGTCAGCACTATTTCAAATCCTAACAATACGGGCAACAATCACGTTGCAGATAATGGGTCAATCTCTTTCATGAGGTACAAGTCCAAGCTTGCTTCCTCCATCCCCTCCTGGCAACCACGGAAAACAGAGAGGGAATCAATATCCTCTTCATCTCCTAACTGTTGCATATGACAATGCAGCGCTAACCATTTAGTAGCCACTTTTAAAAAGTGCAGAAGGGTGTAGAGGTCTTTCATCTGAGCCCACTCTGCAAGTGTGAGTTGCACCACGTCTATACTACGTTGTGCCAGGCTAGTCATACTGCACCAAGTCTCGGTGCTGCTACCACAGTCGCTGCACCATGTGAAGAGTTGAATTCCATGGGGTAGTCACATTGCATATTAACCAATTAACCGGTAGGCCAAAAGATCTTTATATCAACTTAATGTATATACTCAAGAATAAGCCAACCCGAGTATAAGCCGAGGCACCTAATTTTGCCACGGAAAACTGGGTAAGCTTATTGACTCGAGTATAAGCATAATAAGCATAATAAGCATAAGAATAAAAGCATAATGCATTGTCCCCTCATCCCGGTCCTGCTATACGTGGATCCCCCGTCGCTGTCCTGGTATGTGTGGCTCCCCCATCCTATCCTGGTATGCGTGGCTCCCCCATCACTGTCCTGCTATGCGTGGCTCCCCGTCCTGTCCTGGTATCCATGGCTCACCCCCCATCCCATCATTGCATACATGGGTTTCCCCCATCTCATCATTGTATTCATAGCTCCCCCGGTCCCATTGCTGTATGCATGGCTCCCTCATCCCATCCTGGTTTGCATGCTTGCTAGTACAAAAAAAATCCTACTCGCTCTCCTTCAGCGTGCCCTTGCAGCATCTCGCTGATGGCAGCTTCCAGCAGCTCTTCCTGCTGAGTGATCATGTGGCACCGCTTATTAAGGTAATGACTATGCATTCCACGCCTATGGGAATGTAGACGTGTGCATATTCATTACCCTAATGAGTGATGCCATGTAATCGCTCAGCACAGGTAGAGCTGCCAGTGCCAGGACCAACGGAGATGCAGCAACGGCGCAGAGGTGGGTGAGTATGATGCCTTATGGAAGCCGGTGGCTGCAGCTGTCACTGTGTGTGCTATTTAGCAGCGGCACAGACTTTAGCCACAGCCACCAGCTCCTGCCACTGCTCTGCCGCTCCATCTCCTGTGCCGGCTTTCTGGACAATGGATCATTTATAAGCCGAGTGGGGCGTTTTCAGCACAAAAAAGTGCTGAACAACTCAGCTTTTACTTGAGTATATATGGTATGTGGAATAGTGTAAGTGAGTACATGACAGTGGTCTTTGCATCAGTACATCAAGCCTTGGACAGTGGCAAAGGAATTTCTGTACCATCAGGTTGAGGATGCGAGCCATGCAAGACACATAGACACATGAGTGAGGTTGCCCCGGCGTACGGTCACCATCAAGTTTGCACCATTATCACACACGGCCTTCCCTGGCTCCATGTTGAGTGAAGACAGCCATTGCGCAAACTCGGCATGGATAGCTGTACACAACTCTTGATCTATATGACTGTGATATCCAAGGCATACTAATTTAAACACTGCCTTATTGTGGTGAGCCAAGCCCTAGCTGCACAGTATGGAGGTGGGTTGGGGATTCTCTCTGCAGTGTTGGAACTTGTGTCTCATTAAGGCAGAGGTTGAGGGTGCAGGTGGAGGCCCTAGAAGAGGTGGAGGAGGCAGAAGCACTGGAGGAAGTTTTAGAGGCTTGTCACTCAAGCCCTGGTGATTCCAAGACTCTGTGTCTAGTGACACCTTGGTGTCAGGTTCTTTAGTCATACATCCTCTGGTGAGTACTAGTTTTGTTCTCCAAACCAAGCTGTTTAGTAGTTTAGTTCTCCATCTTATGCTGTGTAGTGGTTTAGTTCTCCATCACCAAGCTCCCTGCAAGACTTGGGGATTGCAAGACTTATGGAGTAGCCCCTTCCCCGACTGCCACCACAGCCACCAGAGTAACCCAATGCCCAGTCAGTGAGATGTAATCTATGCTTGCTCCTCCAGGTGTCAGTGTTGAAATGCACCCTGGTAGACGTAAAATTTTTCAGATATAGGGTGATGTTGTCTACGACATGCTGGTGTAGCGTAAGCACATGTTTCTTAGAGAAGTATTGGTGACTTGGCAACAGGTACTGGTGGTCTTCAGTGGCCATCAATTTTTGGAAATCGTCGGTATTCACAAGTCAGAAAGGCTGCAATTTTGTGGCCAACAGATTGGACTGGCCATCCAATAATCACAGAGATCACAGGCCTTGAGTCATGCAGAAAAAAGCGCTGTGATGTTTGTAGCAAATAGCTCTCAGCTGGCCCCTAACGTCCAGACAATGGCACGATTGGGCGATGATCATCAGAGGAGGCCGCAGGCTATTCACAATAATTAGTTCTCAGAAAAGTAATAGTGAGTGTATGGCTTATCCACCTCCAGATTTCAACACATGGAATTTTCGTATATCCTGCCATACTGATAACTGCATAATAACCCTACACTCCTCGCTACCACCAACAATCCTGTTTTTGATTAAATAAATAAATACAGGTTGATTTGATGCCATTCTCCTTCTGATGTTAACACCTTCAGAGTGTTCCATCCCCTCTTCCTCAGAGTAGCAGTCATATACAGGCCCCCAGGTTACCCATCCACTTCCTTGACCACTTTAATGCTTTGCTGACAAACTTTCTCAGAATTGCCAACCCTTATCCTTGGAGACTTCAACAGCCCCACTTCCCCAAATGCATCCAAGCTTCTATCTCTAACAACTTCTCATGGCCTCTCACAACTTTCAAACTCTGAGACACCCAAAGATGGTAACACCCCTGATCTGGACTTTGTCTGGCTCAGTTCAATCTCCTATCTAGATAACTCACCTCTTACCCTTTGTTCCCGATGAAATTAGGAGTATAACAACAACTTAGACATTTTTAGCTGGTTCCTAAAAACACATCTGTTTAGGGCAGCCTTCTCTAATCAAATTTCTTATATATATATATATATATATATATAGCCTATTCTCTATTCTCTGAACATAAACTCAACTGTACTCAAGAGGCTCATGCAGCCTTTATCTACTCCCCATTTCCTGAATTTGGTTGTACCATCATGGTAAAGGAGCCCCTGCAATTTGTGTCACCCCCACCTCATTATAGATTGTAAGCTTTGAAGAGCAGGATCGTCATTATTTTTGCTTTAATTGTTTGATTATCTTAAACTTGGTAATTATTGACTCTTGTATATGAACTGCTGACTTGTAAAGCTATGCGGAATATGTTTGCAATATATAAAAAAGGTTATTATTATTAGTAGGTTGAAGATGGTGACATTCAAGCTATTAGCTTTGCCATGTGTAGGAGAAAAGAACCTTTTATGCAAGCACAACTGCACAAATGAGGGCTCGCTGCTGTGCTGACACAGGGTGGAGTAGGGTGAACAAGACAAGCTGCTGGACTGTGAGAAAGGAGCAGGCAGATATGTTACTGTCACATGCGGGCTGTGAAAGTCTGTCGGACGGCACAACAAACACCAACAATGGGGAATGAAAAATGGAGAGGAAGGCCTTAACAATAGGGAACAAGCGATGGGGCACCTCCTAACACACAGTCTGGGCCTATCCCTGAGCTCCCTTAATACCTTCTGCGGGTCCTTCCCCCACCGCTGTTGTGTGCCTTGTCCCTTGCTGTCACTTCCTTAAACCCTGGCTAGTGCACTGGCCGGCAAGGACAGCAGATAGTACAAACACAGGGGATAGTGACAAGCATGAGACAGATAAGGTTAATAAACAAGTAACTTAGCTCCAGGCTCCATTGCCAAGCTCCAAATCGGAGAAGATATGGAAACAGGACCCAAAACTCCACAGAAATAGCAGATTCAGTATTGACACCAGAGAGCTGCAACTCCAAGGCTGGTCTACATAGAAAACTCTATCACCAACAGTCAGCTGATGCATCAGGTGACAATTTAAAGGATGGTGCTAGTGGTCACCACCCACATCAGCTGACCAGCAACACAGTAGCTGTCAGCAAGGAAACTGACATTAACCCTTGCTGGCCAAAAGAAAAAAACATGTTTAAATTAAAGCAGAACCAAAGCTGCCACAAATCCAATAATGAGTCGTGACAGTACTTCCTTTCAATGAGGGGCCTTTGGACTCTAAACCCGAGACTACACCAGAAATGATGCACAATGAGGACGCCTCACCCCACTAGGATTCATCCTGAAGTCACTTGATCCAAGCACAGCCCCATGGTGACAGAAATAACGTAGGCTCCAGAGGCGCAACAAATTTCCAGAGCAATGACCTGTGGAATACGTTATGTACCTGCATTACTGGGCGTTACTCCAACTGTAAGATCCTAGGGCTCAGAACGGCCACACCCTATACAGCCCAATTACCCTAGAACTCCAGGTCCCAGATGTGTACTTTCACTGTTGTTTTTAGTGGATACTCACATGTACTTATTCACACACGTCCGGACCTGAATGTTTATTTCCATGCGTGTTTTTGCCAACAGATGGTAATCTCCCTGAGGAACAGACAAGAGGTGTCCCCCCCGTGTCACCAAACTCATACCCTCATTATATTTAGGGGAAACACCATCCTCCTGAGAGGACCCCAAAACTCAGAGTTTACTTGTGGTGAGGGTTGAAACTTGCCCCTATTCCCTGGTAGCACCTTAGCTTCCTCCACTGGAGAAGAAGGGGTATATTCGAGAAAAATGGCAGAGACTGTATCTCCCAGTCAACAGTCTTTACAAGACTGGTCATAACTAACAAACTCCCTGGACCACCAATCTATGACCGAATTGTGTCTCTTCGGCCAAGGAAGGCCTAAGAAAATGGGAGTTGGCATATCCTCCAAGACGTAGCATGAAAGGGAATCTTTATGAAGAGTTCCTATACGCAGGTTAATATTGTCTATAACTTGGGTTAAATTCCTCTGTCTAAAAGGGACAGGGTCAATCACATGAATGGAAATGGGTCTCGCCAGTGTCCTACCAATCAGACCATGAGTCTGAACAAAGTGAGAATCTACCAGATTGACCCCATCTCCACAATCCACAAGAACCGTACCGTCTCAGTCTCCCCACCATCCACCATTTCAGCAGAAATGGAAGGTGGAGGAGACATACACACCCTGTCGCCTCCCTCCATATGACCAAGGGAACGCAGCTTTGGTGATGAAGTACCAACTTTGGCATGAAATGGGCAGACATTAATGTAATGATCTGTAAGACCACAATAAAAACATGCTCCATCCCATGGCGAACCACAGGCAACAAAGTTTGAGAAGAGACTCCTCCCACCTGCATAGGTTTGTCCGACTGCACCAGTGTGTCCTCCTCCCTAGAAAGAACAACAGGGGGTAGATTCGGTGTATGTCTCTCCCTTATGCATCTATCCATCCGGATTGAAAGGGCAGTGGCAGTCTCCAATGGAGTAGCATACTGCACCAGAGTATCCTGAAGCCTAGCTGACAGACCCTGACAAAAATGGCTCCTAAGAGCAGGGTCATTCCACTGATTGTCACTGGCCCATCTCTGAATCTCTGTGCAGTACACCTTAGCCAGCCAGCCCCCAGGTTGATCTTATGATGTCGAGACTCAGCCAGGGACATGCCATCAGGATCCCCATACACCAGCGCCAATGCAGCAAAAAACTCGTCCACCGACTGCAAAGATGGTGAATTGGTTGGCAGGGAGAAGGTCTAGGATTGGAGATCACCCTTGAGAAGGGAGACTATAATCCCCACATGCTTTTTTTCACTCCTTGAAGAATGAGGGTGAAGGCTCAAATTATAATTTACAGGCTTTTTTAAATGCAATATATGTATATCTCCCTCCAGAGAATCTGTCAATGAGAGATATCTTGGGTTCCGGTTGAGCCTGGACATGAGCCGAGACTAAGAATCCAGACATCTGCTGAAACTGACGTTCAATTGAAAGCTATAAACTGTGTCCTAGACCCTGATACCTCATGCATGGCTGATTAATGCCGTGCCAATCCACAATTTGTACTTTGGGTGAATTGAGGCCACTTTTCTTGTGCCTCCTCCTAATTTGATGTGTTTTCACAGCTTTTGGGATGTTTGAAGGTGTTGTTCATGCATTTGTTTTTGCCTCCTATTGATTTGAATGGCGTTCAGCTGTGTTCAGCGAATATTCAACAAATAAATCATTGAATATTGCAAATTCGGCAATTATAATCCAATCCGAATATCTCTAGTCTTAGGTCTGTAAATCTTTGGAGCATACCTCTGATGCCCATGGAATAGAATGTGCAAACAACTCTGGCAGGCTTGCCCATCTGTGGTTCCCCACAGTCAGTTGTGCGGTTGGAGAGTTGTGATGCAGGGGGAAAGATTAATTTGAGTGGCACTTCTGTGGACTGTACTGTGTATAATGTTAAGGTGGTGGAAGAAGAGGATAAGACACTTGATGTATAGCTTGCCATCCACTGGAACAAATGCTCTTTTTGGCCCCCATCTACAAGGTGTACCGCTTTGTGGCTGCCAAAGAAAGGGAGTGGAGTAGCTTGTCCAGTAAAAGAAGTTGTCAAAATGCTGCACAATTTCTCACTGCAGCAAAACAAACCTACTTCTCGTCCCTCATATCTTCCCTGTCTCACAACCATAAAAAGCTGTTTGGTACTTTTAAGTCTCTCCTTCGTCCCCAGCTCCCTCTCTCTGCACTCTTCTCAACTGAAGACTTTGCCTAGTTCTTCAAACAGAAGATTGACAATATTACGCAAAGCTTTTGCCTAAAGTCCCCACAGCCCCTCCACATAAATACTCACCTCTCCTCTACCAAAAACAACTTCTCCACCATCACGGAAGATCAACATTCCCTTTTACTCTCCAAATCACGTCTCACCACCTGTGAACTTGACCCAAACCCATTCCACTTCATTCCAAACCTTACCAGTATTCATCGCAACCCTAACCCATTTCTTAAACCTTTCACTTACAACTGTTGTCTTCCTCTCATACTTCAAACATACTTCAATGACACCCATCCTTAAAAAGCCCTCTCTAGACCCATCCTTTGTGTATAGCTATTACTCCATATCACTTCCACCTATACCTCAAAACTACTGGAACAAGACATCCATTTTGAACTGTCCCCCACCTCTCTACCTGCTCCCTCTTTAATCGCTTACAATCTGGCTTTCGACAGCACCCTTCAACTGTCCTGACTAAAGTCATCAAAGCAACACTATTTTGTCATACTCCATGAGGACCTGTCATCTGTCTTCCGCACAGTGGATCATTCCAACTAACTACAGACTATCTAATCTTTTGACATCACAGACTTAAGGGGGTTTTACACTAAGCGATATCGCTAGCAATATCGCTAAAACGTCACTGGTTTTGTGACGTTATAGTGATATTGCTAGCGATATCGCTATGTGTGATACTTACCAGCAACCGGCTCCCCCGCTGTCCATCGCTGATCGCGCGAGAATGTCCGGCTCCATTTCTCGTCGTCAGCTTCCTGCTGGGCTTCCTGCTGTGACGTCCAGCGACGCGTGGAGGCGGGCGGGAGGACGCAGGATCGCTGTGTGTGAAAGGTAAGTATCGTGCGCTGCGTCGCTGCTGCATCGCTGTGAGATCTTCCTGTGTGGCAGCTCACTAGCGATCATTTAGCGATGCACCAGCGATCCTGACCGGGTCGGATCGCTGGTTGGATCACTGGTGCATCGCTAAATGTAAAAGGGCCTTTAGACTTATCTTGGATCTCCTCATACCTAACAAGCAGGACATTCAGTGTCTCCCACTCACAGAACACCTCCTTATCTCACCCTCTACATGTTGGTGTCCCCCAAAGTTTAGACCATTGCTCTTCTCCATCTACACCTTTGGCCTGAGACAGCTCATGGAGTCTCACGGCTTTCAATATCATCTCCATGCTGATGACACAAATCTACCTCTCTGGACCTGATATCACCTCCTTACTAACTAGAATCTCACAATATCTGTCCGCTATTCCATTTTTCTTTTCTGCTAGATTTCTAAAACTTAACATGGATAAAATCAAATTCATCAACTTTCCACTATTTGATTTAACCCCCTCAACTGACCTATTTATCCAAGTCAATGGCTGCCCACATTCCTCAGTCCCACAAGCTTGACTCTGATCTTTCCTTCAAATCTGAGATGAAAGCCCTTTCCACTTCCTGCTGACTCCAACTCAAAAATAACTTCTGGACCCGCACATACCTCAAATATGAATCTGCAAAAACACTAGTGCATGCCCTCTTTATGTCCTCCCTCACCTACTGCAACCTCCTGCTCTGTGGCCTCCCTTCTAACACTCTTGCACCCATACAATCTATCCTAAATTCTGCTGCCTGACTAATACCTGTCACCCTGCTATTTCCTGTATTCTCTCCTCTGTTAATCCCTGCAAAGCCATTTGCCTACAGACTTCAGTTTAAAATCCTAACTTTGGCATACAAATAAATCCACAACCTTTCTCCTCCATAGATCTGTGACCTAGTTTCTGATATTTAACTGCACGCAACTAGAGATGAGCGACTTTGCCTTTTTTCGGGTCGAGTCGGGTTTCATGAAACCCGACTTTCTCAAAAGTCAGGTAGAACGAAATCGGCCGATATTTCGCGAAAAGTCGAAGGCCGACTAAAACACGAAACCCAATGCAAGTCAATGGGGAACCAAGGTCAGCAGGGAGTGGAGGACAGGAAACACACCTACAGTGCCCATTTTAATGCCAAAAACATCAATTCTTATTACATAAGCTTGTCAACCTTAATTTACTTTATAACAATAGTTAGGCATTGAAAACTGGGGGTTATTTGGCTAAAGTTGTGGGGGGGTAGGGCTGGCTCCAGATTTTCGTGGGCCCAGGGCCAAAGAGTGTCAATGGGCTCCTTTAACACATGCCACAATTCATGATCCTCTGATACGGCAGAGAAATAGCGGTATAGTACAATGAAAAATACTTCACTTCTTACATCTCATGATTGATATCCATTTTAAATTCTCCAATAGCTCCAAAACGGACAGTATATTACTCCATACAGTATTATGGCCAACGCATAGTGCACTATACAGAGTAATGAGGCCCATATATTTCTCCATACAGAATCATTGGTCCCATATAATGATTGAAACAGTATATGATGACCTCCACATAATGCTGCAATATATATTGGTCCCCATGGATGAAGCTCCAATGTGTTATGGGCCCAAATAATGCTCCATATATAATGGGCCCCATTTCTAATGCTCCAGTGCATAATGGGCCCTGTAAATGCTGCTTCAGTGTCTGATGTCCACCTGTGGAATGCTCCAGTGTAGGGTGGGCCTCATATATCATTCTCCAGAGTATAGTGCTCCCCAAAAATAGCTGTCCCAACATTGAAAACAATTAAATAAGTCTCCTCACTAGGGAATCCCTGTACTAGTCTGGACTCCTCGTCGTCCCCATCTTCCATCTCACTGCACTTGGACTGTTTAGGCAGAGGGCGTACAGACGTGATGTCATCACGCTCTCTGACCAGAACGTCACTGTCAGGAAACACGGAAGACGTCATGGTGGTGGAGCAGGGAGAGGTAAGTATTTCAGCTTTGCAAGTGCTGTGATCCTGAGCAAGCAGGGGGGGCCCACTCATTGGCAACGGCACTGGCACAGGGCCCCTCATAGTACGCCGGTGTGTCTGATGGCGGGTGTGCACCCCCACCATCAGAGACACTTGATTCTACTATGAGGGACCTTGTGCCAGTGCCGTTGCCAAACAGTGTGCCCACCCACCTGTCCAGGGCAACGGCACTCGCACGGGTGCATGCGCCAGGTGGTGACCCCGGCCCTGTGGGGGAGGCAGCCCAGTTAGAGAGGTGGAAAAATTGGCATATGTTGATATTGGACATTCAGCAGCTGCAAATGGAGTAATTGGAGAAGTCCGCGGAAGAGGAGGACAAAAGCAAGCCATTTTTCTGGCAACCTACGTGTCAGCAGGGGAGGGTGGGACAAAATCCTTTGAAACCCATGGATGGTTCATTTTGATGAAGGTTAGATCATCAACATTTTGGGTGGACAGACGGGTCTTTTTTTCTGTCAGGATTGATCCAGCAGCACTGAAGACTCGTTCAGATAACACACTAGCAGCAGGGCAAGCGAGCTCCTGTAAGGCATATTGTGCCAATTCAGGCCAGGTGTCAATTTTACTGGCCCAATAGTCAAAGGGGAATGACCGGTGAGGGAGAACATCAATATGGGAGGAGAAGTAGTTTGTTACCATAGTTGACAACTGCTGTCTCCTGTCACTTTCAATCAATGCAGTATTACCAGTCGTGTGAGCGGTACTTAAAAAATCAGTCCACAACATGGTCATGAAACCCCTGTGTCCAACGCCACTTCGGCTGTGTGCACCACAAACATGTCTTCCATGTTGCCCCCTACGGCTCGTTGGAAAAACATCACTGCCGCTGTGTGCTGGGAATGTCTCAAACAAACGGTTTACCAGAGTTACTTGTTTGTTAGCCAATATTAGCTCTAGGTTCTCCTGTGGCATGATGTTTTGGAATTTGCCTTTATAGCGTGGATCCAGGATGCTGGCCAACCAGTAGTTGTCATCGTTCATCATTTTGGCAATGCAGGGGTCCCTTTTTAGGATCTGCAAGGCATAAACAGACATGTGGGCCAATGTTCCAGGTGTCAATGAAGCACTGTGAGTGCTTGGTGGAGGAGCACTTTCTGGCAAATCCACATCCCTCCAGTCACGCACAAACCCTGTACCTTACCTTGCCACTCCATTTTTTCTTGCCCCCTGAGAAGCATCCTCCACCCCAAAATAATCATCCCCATCATCCTCCTCCTCCTCCTCTTCCTCTTCTTCCTCCACCTCGTCCACGAGACTTCCCTGAGTAGACAATGGCTGACTGTCATCAAGGCTTCCCTCCTCCTCGGCTACAGACGCTTGCTCCTTAATGTGCGTCAAAGTTTGCATGAGCAGACACATAAGTGGGATGCTCATGATTATGATGGCGTCGTCTGCGCTTACCAGCCGTGTGCATTCCTCAAAACACTGAAGGACTTTACAGAGGTCTTTCAGCTTCGACCACTGCACACCAGACAGCTCCATGTCTGCCTGCAAACTGCCTGCTCGTGTATCCTCCCATAAATGAATTACAGCCTGCCTCTGTTCACACAGCCTCTGAACCATGTGCAGGGTGGAGTTCCACCTTGTTGCAACGTTGATAATTAGACGGTGCTTGGGAAGGTGGAGCAATCGCTGCAGCTTCTGCATACCACTGGAGTGTACGGGCGACCGGCGGATGTGCGAGCACAGACTTCGCACCTTATGGAGCAGGGGTGTTAACTCCGGATAATAATTGAGGAAGCACTGCACCACCAGGTTCAAGGTGTGAGGCAGGCAAGGTATGTGTCTGAGTTTTGAAAGTGCTATGGCTGCCACAAAATTCCGGCCGTTATCACTAACTACCTTGCCTGTCTCAAGATGTAGACTGCCCAGCCATGACTCAGTTTGTCGCTGCAAGTAGTCGGCCAGTACCTCCGCGGTGTGTCTGTTGTCCCCCAAACACATCATCTTCAACACAGCCTGCTGACGCTTACCACTAGCTGTTCGATAGTGGGACACCTCGTGTGCAACACTGGCAGCTGCGGATGGAATGCTCGTGCGACTGCGCTCTGTAGACAAGCTTTTGCTTCTGGAGGAGGAGGAGGGTTGAGTGCCTACAGCCAACTGTTTCCTATACCGTGGGCTAGGCAGTACTGTCCCACCACCGCTGTCCCCTGTGGACCCTGCATCCACCACATTAACCCAGTGCGCAGTGATGGACACATAATGGCCCTGGCCATGCCTACTGGGCCATGCATCTGTTGTGAGGTGCACCTTTCCACTCACTGATTGCTTGAGTGCATGGACAATGCGGTCTTTCACATGAAGGTCGAGGGCTGGGATGGCTTTTCACGAAAAGAAGTGCCAACTGGGTAGGTCATAGCGTGGTACTGCGTAGGCCATGAGCTCACGGAAAGCTTTGCTTTCAACCAAATGGTAGGGCATCATCTCTAACGAGATTAGTTTGGCAATGTGGGCGTTCAAAGCCAGTGTACACGGAAGAGAGGATGAGTACTTTCTTGTCCTACTCAGAGTCTCTGGTAGGGTGAGCTGGACTTGAGAGCTGCATATGGTGGAACTAGCGGTGGACATGTCGGACTGAGAGAGAGTTGGTGATGGTGATGGTGTTGGTGGTGTTGCTGATGGCCTAGATTCAGTCTTTTGTAGCAATAACATTGTGATTCCATGACTGCTTTGCCCATGCGACGACACCTCGACATTTGCAGCTGGTGTGCTAACCGGTGGGCTTACAGTGGGGGAAGCGATGTAGCATTGCTGACTACCTTCACTCGGAGCAGGTGCACATGTGGTACGTGAGGTTTGGTAGTCCGTCCACGCTTGCAAGTGCATGGTGGTTAAATGTCTAAGCATGCAACTGGCATTCAAATTTCTCAGATTTTTCCCTCGGCTAAAGGTCTTTGCGCACTTCTTACAGATAACCTTTGCCTGATCATTAGGATTTTGTTAAAAAAAGTGCCACACTGCACTCTTCCTTCTACGGAAGACATTTTGAGACCTTGCACGCTGTGATAATTTGACCGTCTGGCCAAGCTGTCCTGCAACTCTTTTGTTTTTTGTAACACGTTTTTGGACTGCTACGGTCCTGCCAGATAACAGCTGTTGCGATGTTGTTGCCTGCTGCGGATCCTCCTCCTCCTCTTCTGAGCTATTGGCAGCGGCACCCTCTTCCCCCAATGGATGCTAATCTGGGTCAACAACTGGGTCATCCATCACCTCCTCTTCAATTTCATGTGCACCTTCCTCTGTGTCATCGTGTAAGGTGGTATAGTATGCGGGAAGGGGCACCTGAGTTTCATCAGGGTCTGATTCTGCCTCAGTACACTGCGAGGACAATGTAGTGATCTGAGTGAATGTACCAGCAGAAAAATCTAGCAGTGGCTGTTCATCAGTGCACTCCATGTCAGATTCATCTTGGACTGGGGAATTCACGATTTGACTTGCTAACCCAGGCATGGTATGTGAAAAGAGCTCCATGGAGTAATCGGTAGTGTGGCCTGCCACATCCTTCACTTTTGGTAGGGGTGAAGGACACAAGGAAAGGTGTTGTTCCTGACCAGCAGCCTCCAGTGACGACTCAGTGCTTTTATTTTTGAAACTTCAGAAGAGGAGGCAAGCGAGCTGGAGGCTGTGTCAGCAATGTAAGCCAAAACTTGTTCCTGAAGCTCCGGCTTTAAAAGTGGTTTACCTACTCCCAGAAAAGAGAGCCTTCAAGGCCTTGTGGAGCCAGACGATGACGCAGGCTCAATACCTCTTGCCTTAGGTGCTATTGTGCTTTTGCCACTACCAACAGATGCAACACCACCACCACCATTGGGACCAGCTGGCAACCCCTGCCCACTTCCATGGCGTGTTCCACCATACTTCCTCATTTTTGTGAAAATGTACCCAAAATACCACCAGCTATATGGTACTGTAAAAGAAGGCAGAAGGTATATCTACTATTGGTGAGAATTTGAATCTTACTAGAGATTTGAGGATGCTGAACTAGTATCTCAGGGCCAGTAGAGATTACACCTCAATGTAACAGGCTGAAATTGGATGGTGTATGACAAGGTGTAGGGTGTATATAGTATTGGTGAGTATTTGAATCTCACTGGAGATTTGAGGATGCTGAACTAGTTTCTCAGGGCCAGTAGAGATTACACCTCAATGTAACAGGCTGATATTGGATAGTGTATGACAAGGTGGAGGGTGTATATAGTATTGGTGAGAATTTGAATCTCACTATACATTTGAGGACGCTGAACTATTGTCTCTGGCCCAGTAGAGATTACACCTCAATGTAACAGGCTGAAATTGGATGGTGTATGACAAGGTGGAGGGTGTATATAGTATTGGTGAGTATTTGAATCTCACTGGAGATTTGAGGATGCTGAACTAGTTTCTCAGGGCCAGTAGAGATTACACCTCAATGTAACAGGCTGATATTGGATGGTGTATGACAAAGTGGAGGGTGTATATAGTATTGGTGAGAATTTGAATCTCACTATACATTTGAGGACGCTGAACTATTGTCTCTGGCCCAGTAGAGATTACACCTCAATGTAACAGGCTGAAATTGGATGGTGTATGACAAGGTGTAGGGTGTCTATAGGATTGGTGAGAATTTGAATCTCACTATAGATTTGAGGACGCTGAACTATTGTCTCTGGCCCAGTAGAGATTACACCTCAATGTAACAGGCTGAAATTGGATGGTGAATGACAAGGTGTAGGGTGTCTATAGGATTGGTGAGATTTTGAATCTCACTATAGATTTGAGGATGCAGAACTATTGTCTCTGGCCCAGAAGAGATTACACCTCAATGTAACAGGCTGACATTGGATGGTGTATGACAAGGTGGAGGGTGTCTATAGGATTGGTGAGAATTTGGATCTCACTAGAGATTTGAGGACGCTGACAATGATGCTCTCAGTCCAAGTATGGATGCAGGCAGCCTAATAAGCAGGACTGCTGCACAGTGCGCACTTAAAAGGGTAGAAAAATGAACGCTTGGTAACTGTGCAGAAAAGAGGAAGAAAAGTATTTTTGCTTTTAAAAAAGCAGTTTGCACAGCAGTGTGCAAACAGCAATTCAGCTATCAGGGAGCCTTATAAGGCAGCCTAATAACCAACAGAGCTGATGCACAAAAATAGAGCCTCCCCTGTCACTACACACAAAGTGTTGTGTTGTAAGTGGAAATCGCTAACAGTAGAAGCAGTTTTTCTGGTTCTTCTTCCCTGCCTAATGCTCTCCCTACAGAATCAGCAGCAGCAGCTCTCCCTATGCTAAGATCGGCAGAAGTAAGCTGTCGGTCGGCGTGCACGCCCTTTTATAGCCCCTGTGACGCCACACAAAGCCAGCCAATCACTTGCATGTCCTTCTCAAAGATGGTGGTGACCGATGCCTATGTCATCGCGTTGCCCACAGTGTGCGTCCTCCATCATTGGCTGAAAAAGGGCGCTGGACACATCTTTTGAAACGCGACTTTGGCGCTCTGGTCGCGGACCTCGTGGCCGACCTCACGCTATGGTCGGGTTTCGTTTCATGAAACCCGACTTCAGCGAAAGTCGGCGACTTTTGAATATGACCGACCCGTTTCGCTCAAGTCTACACGCAACCTTTTATCTCCTCTTCCCACATAGCATACTAGATTTCTTCCATAGATCAGATCCTCTTTTCTCTGTCACTGTGTACCCTAACCTATCATACTCTTGCCTACCATGGGAACATTCAAAAAGAATCTGAAGAACTACTTCTTCTGACAAGCCTACTACTTACACTATCCATCGCTCTACCATACTGCTGCACAAGCAGCTACACCCTCACCTATTGTATCCTTACCCCTCCCTTGTAGACTGTGAGCCCTTACAGGCAGGGTCATCTCTAATCCAGCACCTGTTGGTGATTTGTATTGTTAAAGATTGTGTCCTTGTTTTTATTATGTATACCCCTTTTCACACGTAAAGCACAATGGAATAAATGGCCCTTTAACAATAAATAATAATAATACTGCTGTGCGCTGTCAAAGAAAGAGAGTCGAGTATTCAGGAACAGAAGTTTTCAAAAAAATGTGCAATTATACTATTTCTACTCTGGGGAAATTGATGACACTTTAGTGGTGTGTGCCAATAATTTTGGGAAATGTTTGTACTCCAAGTTGTATCTATTTCATGTGTGTTGCCTGAATTTGGCAGGGCTCCCAGAACAGCAGGGCTACACAGGCCCCTCAACCACCTCTTAGGCCTCTTTCACACATCAGGTTTTCGCCGTCAGGCGCGATCCGGCGCTTTTGACAGAAACCGGATCCGGCGAAATGCAATGCCGGATCCGGTTTCCCCCCCATTGACTTGCATTTGCGCCGGATCGCGCCGGATGGCCATGCGTTTCATCCGGTTTTCGCCGGATCCAGCAATGTGTCGCGATCCGGCGTCTGGAAAAAACGGCAACTGTAACGTTTTTTGTCTCCGGCGAAAAAGCCGGACACGCCGGATCCGGCGCGTCCGGCTTTTTCACACAATGAAAGCCTATGAGCGCCGCAATGTGCCGGATCCGGCGAAAGCCGGATCCGGCGGCCGGATCCGGTTTTTTGGTCTGAGCATGCTCAGTAGCTCTGCCCACAGGAGATATATAAAAGCAAGACAATGGGACCCTCAGCCACACCCAACATGCCACCCAAGCCAAGAACCAGGAGCAGGAGAAGGCAGCAGACATCTGCAGCAGCAGCATCATCAGCACCACCCCAAATGGAGCAGCAAATGGAACATGCTGAGGAGGGGAGTCCAGCAGCAGATGAGAGACGGTAATTATCAAATCCCCCATTCCTCCAAACTAGGGCCATGGAATATCAAGATATTCATTGGCCCTTTGTTTCTCTTTATTCAACAGCTGCCAAAGAGATGCAGCAGCAGCAGCAGAAATGGCATCACTGGCAGCAGCAACAGCAGCAGCAATACCCACAGCCATGGAGTCTGGCCATCAACAGGACTGCACATCTTCTTCTGGGAGCCCTCCCTCGCATCGTCAGCGTTTGACGGTAAGTTTTTATTTCCAAAATCCATCATCTCTGTAATATATGTCTATTCATTGCCTTTTATTTCAAAACAGGAATCACAAGATGAAGAGGAGCTCCCAGAAGAAGAAGGAAGGGGTGGACAGACACCTGGAGTGGGCTCACAATTGGTAAGTTTTTTGCATCAAACGCAGAAACACAACATCACACTACACACAACACATAGAAAACAATGTTCTGCAGACCACACACAGCAAACAAATGCCTACATCCAAAGACATAACATTTTTTGTTTTTTTCTCTAGTCTTCCCAATCTGGTGCTCGGCCAAGAGGTCCTCGCAGTGCCTCCCAGGGTCGTCGGCGACAGCAACGCGGCGGTCACCAGCGTGTAAGTATAAATATTTTTGCTTTGTTTTTTTGCACTTTTTATTTCATTTCTTTTGTGGAAGCTAATGTTATTTTTGTCTTTTTCTTTAACAGCCTTCACAGCGTGCTCCCGACTCTGACGGTGAGGATGGAGGACTCGATGTGGACCACCTCATCGATCTCGTCAGACAAAAGGAGCCACTCTGGAATATGGCTGACCGCCGCCACGCTGACCTTATCGTTACCCGACGACTCTGGGAGGAAATCTGTTCGCTCCTTGTGGGCCGCTGGGAGGACCTCGATGTTCGGGCCCAGATTAAAGAGCGTAAGTATATACAGTACCGGTTGCTTGATGTAAACCAGTGTTTCCCGAACTCCAGTCCTCGTGGTCCCCACGGATCATGTTTTCAGGATTTCTATTTACTATGGAAATCCTGAAAACATGACCCCTGGGGACCATGAGGACTGGAGTTTGGGAAACACTGATGTTGTATACTAACCACTCCTTTCTCGTTTCAGGGAACAGAATTGTGAATCGGTGGCGGTCTGTGAGGGATCGTTTCAAGAAGGAGTTCAATAAAGAGATGCGGGCCCCGAGTGGATCTGGAGGACGCAGGAGCAAGTACAAGTACGCACAAGCCCTGTCGTTCCTCCGGGAAACAATGCTCACCAGAAGGTAAATATTACACACCACATGTGAAAAAAAATGTTAGATGTAACTTTTTTTTTCAGCCAGGGCCATACCATGTCAGTATTTTAATTGCTTTTTTTTCTCTTTATTCCACAGCACGGTGAGCAGCACTCGGGAGCCTGCACGATTGGACCCTTCTGAGGCGATCCCTGAGGAGACCGGCACCGAGGGACACTTCGACCGCCCCGGTACATCTGCACCTTCCCAGCCTTCCCACACATTCGACCCATCTGTCCCATCCACCAGCACAGGAGCATCGTGGCCGCCTACATTACATGAAGCTGCTGGTGAGGAGATCGCTTTCCCTTTACCCCACCCTTCTGCCCCTGCCACCTCTAGTACACCTGCGGGTACTGGGCGGCAGCGGCAGAGGGGTCAGGAAAAGAGTTATGCGCAAGAGTTCTTGCATCTGAATGCATCTTTCCAGAACTGTCTAAAAGTCTTGTCAGAGCAAATCTCCGCAGGCTTTCAGCAGATCAACTCCAGCATTCTGGAGGTGAAGACACTTCTGCAAACCATGCATTCAGAAGCAAGATCTTCGCCAAACCACACCTTTTTCAGTTCTGTTGTGGAGCGCATGGCAACACTATCTCCTACCCAGCAGATGCATGTAATGCATTCGTGCCACGGTGCTCTACAGCAGGTTACTTTCCCAACCTCCACCTCCCACCACTGTAGTTCCTCCACCTGCACCCCCTCCAGCCACTTTCCATCCTCCCCCTCCTATTACATCTGCACCCCCTCCAGCCACTTTCCATCCTCCCCCTCCTATTACATCTGCACCCCCTCCAGCCACTTTCCATCCTCCCCCTCCTATTACATACCAGCAACCTCACCAGTACCAGCAACCTCCCCAGTACCAGACATCTCCCCACTTCCAGCAACCTGCCCCGTACCAAACTCCTACCCCGTACCAAACTCCTTCCCCGTACCAAACTCCTTCCCCATACAACTTTCCATCAACATCATCTGCTCCTACAGTCCCTGCCCAACCCTCCACTCCACCGCCCACCACCTCTTCTGCCTCCAACATGTCCACCCATTCTGTAGCTTTTTCCACACCTTCACCTCTAACTGTTCCTTCCCCACCACGATCCCAGTCCTCTCTCCACACACCCAGTGTCGAAGTGTCCCGCAGCCCCTCCAGCAGTATTTCCACCCCACACTACACAGATTTGTAATTTTTTTTTTTTTAATAAAAATGCCTATTGGGTTTAAAACCTTTATTAAAAAAGTTTTTTGCACTTTAAAAACATTTTACAAAAAAAAAATTTTTTAAATAAAAGTTAAATTATCGTTTCACAATGGTTGTCTGTCTTTTCTTTCTGCGGCGAACTATGTTTAAAAAAAAGGTTAAATACAGGGTATTTCAAAGGTAAAAAGGTATTCAAAACCAGGTATATAACTGTGGGTAAATTTTAGCTTTTTGCCACAATTGTGTTCCTGGTTGTGTTTGAAGCAAAGTATTTCACCTAAAAAGTTGTGTTTATTGTTGGTGATTTCCTAACAATGTACACAACTTTTGTTAAAAGGTGAAATACTTTGCATAAAACACAACCAGGTACACACCTGTGGCCTAAAGCTAAAAATAGTAGACCATGACAAGATAGCCAACTTTGGTTGGCAAAGGTATATACTGTTGGTCCAGAAGGTACACAAGTTTGGTTAGGGCACAAATCTTTCACACTCTGTCATCCTGCCAGTGTACTCTGCCTTGAGGGTCAATTTTAAAAACCGGATCCGGCGTAATCCGTCGAAAAATGGATAGAAAAACGGATGAACCGGATGAGACGGATCCGGTTTTGTCTGTCAAGAACAAGACGGATCCGGCAGAAAACCGGATCCGGCACATCAGGTTTTACAAAACATTTGCCGGATCCGGCATTCCGGCACGACGCCGGATCGCGCCTGATGCCGAAAACCTGATGTGTGAAAGTAGCCTTAATTTCATCCTATTTTCAAAGCTGTGAATGCTGGCCCAGACCCTGTCTCATGCATGGCCCCATGCCTGACTGCTGCACCATTGTAAAATTTTTACACCTTGGTAATTTATTGCTTTGTTTGCCTATGGTGTTGGCTTTATATAGCTCTTGCTTGTGGCTAATTGATGCTGTATCCTTTTTATATAAACCTATCAATTCCTTTCTCAATTATTGTTGCATTATTGATTTACAGCATCTTTTGCCTAATTAATTGTCTCTTTTGCCACATTTTTTGTCCAAGTGTCCTTCTCCTCCCCCCTTTTCATCACAATGCAATGTTTATATTAACTGGTGATATATAATACCTGGTGTATTGGCTTCCATTAATCCATTTCATAATTCATTTTATTTATTTGAAATATTGATCATTTTTTATTTAGCTTAATTTTTGTCCGTGTGGGCACTTCTTTGCTTTTAGTGCTACATTTTACCCTCACTAAATACATTTATTTTAGCCTTAATTTTTATTGTCCTTATATTTTTTTGATCCTTGCTCGGTGTCCTCCTTAGTTCTATATTATTTCCGAATGGTCTGCCAATTTTTTCTAATACAACAGATATATGCCACTTATGACTATCTGTCTTACTTTATATTAATAGTGATATATATCTCTTTCTGTATCTGATACGTGTTCTTATTAATACAAGCTGATATTTTTGGCACCTCAGTGTTGAGGTATCAGGGCTCACAGCAAAAAAAGGCTTACAACCACACCCTTACCCACCATGTCATAATTAACATTTCAATACAAAGCTCTTATTTTTGTCCCAGACCCTGATACCTCATGCATGACTCATATACAGGTGCTTCTCACAAAATTATAATATCATTAAAAAGTTAATTTATATCAGTTCTTCAATACAAATAGTGAAACTCATACATTATATAAAGCCATTACAAACAGAGTGATCTATTTCAAGTGTTTTTTCTGTTAATGTTGATGATTGTGGCTTACAGCCAATGAAAACCCCCCAAAAATGATCTCAGCAAATTAGAATCTACATATATAATTGCCAGTTGGCCACTGTCACCGAATCCCATAAGGCACCGCGGCAGTGTCACTTGTGCATGCACAGTTCGTGGCTGCAAGGCCAAGAACTGCGTCTGTGCAAGTGACATAAGGTATATACTCAAGAATAAGCCAGCAAGCCTGCGGGGAGGGGGAGCAGCAGGAGAAAGCAGCTGTGACAGCATACTCAACCACTCCTGGCACGGTGGCTGCAACATTCCTGCATTACCTCCCAGCAGCACTTCCTGTATTTAGCGGCACGTGGTACTGCTAATTAAAGTGATGAATATAGACTCATCTCCATGCCCATAGGCGTGGAGCGCATACTCATTACTTTAATGAGCGGTATCACCTGACCGCTGAATACAGGAAGCGCTGCTGGAAGCCGGGAAAACAGAGAGAGAAACAGGAATGTTGCATCCACCGCGTGAGGAGGACAGGGAAGAGTGAGGAGGATGGGGGAGGATGAATGAGGAGTGGGGGAGCTGAGCCAAGGCAAGCCATGCATACAGGATGGGACCAGGGAGCCATACATACAAGATGGGACCAGGGAGCCATACATACATGATGGGACCAGGGAGCCATACATACAGGATGGGGCCAGGGAGCCATACATACAGGATGGGGCCAGGGAGCCATACATACAGGATGGGGCCAGGGAGCCATACATACAGGATGGGGCCAGGGAGCCATGCATACAGGATGGGACCAGGGAGCCATGCATACAGGATGGGACCAGGGAGCCATGCATACAGGATGGGACCAGGGAGCCATGCATACAGGATGGGACCAGGGAGCCATGCATACAGGATGGGACCAGGGAGCCATGCATACAGGATGGGACCAGGGAGCCATGCATACAGGATGGGACCAGGGAGCCATGCATACAGGATGGGACCAGGGAGCCATGCATACAGGATGGGACCAGGGAGCCATGCATACAGGATGGGACCAGGGAGCCATGCATACAGGATGGGACCAGGGAGCCATGCATACAGGATGGGACCAGGGAGCCATGCATACAGGATGGGACCAGGGAGCCATGCATACAGGATGGGACCAGGGAGCCATGCATACAGGATGGGACCAGGGAGCCATGCATACAGGATGGGACCAGGGAGCCATGCATACAGCATGGGACCAGGGAGTCATGCATACAGAATGGAACCAGGGAGCTATGCTTACAGGATGGGACCAGAAAGCCATGCATATAGGATGGGAACAGGGAGCCATACATACAGGATGGGACCAGGGAGCTATACATACAGGGTGGGACCAGGGAGCCTTACACACAGGATGGGACCAGGGAGCCTTACATACAGGATGGGATCAGGGAACCATACATACAGGAGGGGGAGCCACACATACCAGGACAGGGACAGGGGGAGCCACACATACCAGGAAGGGGATGGGGGGAGCCACACATAGCAGGACAGGGGAGCCACACATACCAGGACAGGATGGGGGGACAATGCATACCCAGCTTACACTCAAGTCAATAAGCTTACCCAGTTTTCCATGGCAAAATTAGGTGCCTCGGCTTATACTCGGGTCAGCTTATACTCACGTATATACGGTACGCGTCTCTGCTATTCCCACGCAGGCACAGTAACAGCCGCGTCATTACTATGCATGCGCAGGAATAGCAGTAACGTGTATGTCACTTGCACAGGCGTAGTTCATGGCCACAATTCCCGTGCATTTGCAGTAACAACCACAAGTGAGCGCTCTACCCACGCTGCTCCTGTCAGCACCACTAAGCATACACAGATGTTAATATCACTGCACTCCCGATGCGATAGCATCGGGCCTGTTTTTAGTACTTTATAACATCAGCTTAAAAAATGATTTTAAAATCTGAAATGTTGGCCTACGTAATTGTATGTTCAGTAAATGCACTCAATACTTGGTCAGGGCTTGTTTTGCATCAATTACTGCATCAATGTGGCATGGCATGGAGGCGATCAGCCTGTGACACTGCTGAGGTGTTATGGAAGCCCTGGTTGCTTTGATAGCAGCCTCCAGCTCGTTTTCATTGTTGGGTCTAGTGTCTTTCATCTTCCTCTTGACAATACATTCTCTGAGGTCATGGTAATGCGAGTTTGCTGGCCAATCAAGCACAGTGATACTGTTGTTTTTAAACCAGATATTGGTACTTTTGGCAGTGTGAACAGGTGCCAAGTCCTGCTGGAGAATGAAATTTCCATCTCCAAAAGGCTTATCAGCAGATCAGCAGAGGGAACCATGAATTGCTCTAAAATTTTCTGATAGACGGCTGCGCTTACTTTAATCTTGATAAAACACAGTGGACCTACACTAGCAGATGACATGGCTCCCCAAATCATCTCTGATTGTTGAAATTTGACACTGATCTTAAGTAGTTTGGATTGTGTGCCTCTCCTCTCTTCCTCCAGACTCTGGGACCTTGATTTCCAAATGAAATGCAAAATTTGCTTTCTAGACATCTGTCAAGTCAGCAGCCTTCCCCATTATTGTGGAGCCTACTGAAACAGACTAAGGAAACATTTTGAATGCTTAGGAAGCCTCTGCAGGTGTTTTCTGTTAATTATTCTAATTTGCTGAGATAATGACCTTTGGGTCTTCATTATCTGTAAGCCATAATCATCAACATTAACCTAAATAAACACTTGAAATAAATCACTCTGTTTGTAATGACTCCATATAATACAGTATTTGAATTTCTCTTTTTGTATTGAAGAACTGAAATAATTAACTTTTCAATGATATTCTAATTTTAAGAGAAGTACCAGTAGTTTACATTATTATATATTTTTGCTGATGTTTGTGGAAATATAAATTTCATGCCAATTAGTGATGAGTAAAGTTGAGCGAAACAGGTCGGTCAGATTCAAAAATCGCCGACTTTCGCCAAAGTCGGGTTTCGCCGGTCGAAACCCGACCCTAGCGTGAGGTCGGCCATGAGGTCGCCGATCAGCGCGCCAAAGTCGTGTTTCAAATGATGCTTTCAGCGCCTTTTCTCACCCAATGATGGAGGACGCACACTGTGGGCAACGCGATGACATGCGCAGTGGCAAGCACCATCTTAGAGAAGGGCATTGAAGTGATTGGCTGGCTCTGTGTGGCGTCACAGTGGGTATAAAAGGCTGTGAACGCCGACCGCCATCTTACTTCTGCCGATCTTACAATAGGAAGAGGTGCTGCTGCTGATTCTGAACAGGGAGAGCGTTAGGCAGGGAAGAAGAAAAAAAAAACTGCTTCTGCTGATAGCGCTTTTCACTGCACAGTTAGTGTGCAGTGAAAGGGGAGGATTTTTGTTGTGTGCAGCAGTGCTGGTGGTGATTAGGCTGCCTTTTAAGGCTACCTGCTAGCTGCATTGCTGTGTGCACACTGCTGATCAAACTACTTTTTTCAAAGCACTCCAAATTTTATTATTTTGTCCTGGTGAGTTACTGAGCGTTCATTTTTTCACACACCGTCTAGCGGTGTACGCTCCTCACACGCTACCGTGTACCGGCTGGTATCACAGACAAATAGAAGCTATCTGGTTGTGACTCTGGAAGAAAAAGCCGAGGAGTTTGTCCGATCTTTCCAGACCTACACCTTAGAGTCGTGTCCATTCTTCAAACAGTTTCGTATATCTGCTGTTTGATCACGGTCAAAACTAGACAGAGACAGCGTGTGTCAATCCGTATACAAATACACGGAGCTTGACAATTTTACATACACGCACCTTACAGCGGTGTAGGCTCCTCACACACTACCGTGTACCGCCTTCTAGCATAGACAAATAGAAGCTACCTGTGAGTGACTCTGGAAAAAAAGCCGAGGAGTTTTTCCGTTTTTCCAGACCTACACCTTAGAGTCCTGTCCGTTTTTCAAACAGTTTCGTATATCTGCTGTTTGATCACGGTCAAAACTAGACAGAGACAGCGTGTGTCAGTCCGTATACAAATACACGGAGCTTGACAATTTTACATACACACATCATATAGAGCTGTCCGATTCTCCAACAGTATTGTATGTCTGCCGTTCGCATTGCAGTCACTTTTATACCTAGTCAGCGTGTGTGTGACACTCTGTAAATACATATACAGAGATTGTTAGTTGCACAAAAATCGTATACAGCTGTGCACTTCAGATACAGTTCTGCTTCTGCTTGTTGGATTATGGTCCAATACATACTGTGAGAGGGTCTGTGACTAACATAATATATACGTTGATTTAATTTGTTTAATACACCTTACACAGCTGGATGCTCCTCATACAGTACCATCTCTCTGCTGGTATTTTTGGTACATTTTCCAAAACATGTATGGTGGAAGAGGCCACGGACGTGGGCAGGGGGGCGCAGCTAGTACTGATGGTGGTGGTCCATCGGCTGGTTCTGGCAAAGCACAATAGCAGCTAAGGCAGGAGGTGTTGAGCCTGTGTCATCCTCTGGCCCAAGAAGGCCTGTAAGGTTGCATTTTCTTGGAGTAGGAAAGCCGCTTTTAAAGCCGGAGCATCAGGAACAGGTTTTGGCGTACATTGCCAAAACAGCCACCAGCTCTATTGCCTCCTCTTTTGAACGGTCGAAACCTGCAAACATGGAGTCGTCAGTGCAGGGTTCTGGTCATAAGAAACCCCTTTCCTTGTGTCCTTAACCCCCACCAATAGTTAAGGATGCGGCAGTCCACACTTCTGATTACTCCATGAAGCTCTTTTCACATAACATGCCTGGGTTATCCAGTCAAATCCTGAATTCTCCAATCCAAGATGAATCTTAGGCTACTTTCACACATCAGGTTTTCGGCATCAGGCGCGATCCGGCGTCGTGCAGGAACGCCGGATCCGGCAAATGTTTCGTAAAACCGGATGTGACGGATCCGGTTTTCTGCCAGATCCGTCTTTTTCTTGACAGACAAAACCGGATCCGTCTCATCCGGTTCATCCGTTTTTCTATCCGTTTTTCGACGGATTACGCCGGATCCGGTTTTTAAAATTGACCCTTGTGGCCTTCCGAACGGGATTGGCTACTGGAAAACTATATATAGCATGTTCCTACAGCCCTTCTTTGACAGGTTATAGAGGAGAAAGTGCAGGTTGGAGAGAAGAGCAAGTTACTGGCGAAGATGGATGTTGTCATTGGAAATATTTTGAAGAATTTGGCGGATTTTACAGCGGAGGCAAATCGTTTGAGGGTGATTGTTCTGGAGAAGGAGAGAGCGAGACAGCAGCGCATCAGGCATCGTTGACGACGTTTGTGGATCCACCCCATCACAGCCAAGAGAATGACGCGTGGGGTCTATTCTACACTATGCATGGACCTTCGACGAAACCCGGATACATTTTTTGGATATGTTAGGATGAAAATGGAGAATTTTGATTACTTGGTGGAGCGCATTGCACACCTCATAAGAAAAGCGGACACCTATTGCTGCTTCTCTGTTTCACCCGCAGAGCGTCTGATGGTGACTTTAAGGTAAGCCACATTTATTGGATATGATCGCATCAGAGCACACTTTCACTGCAATCTTGTTGGTGGTAGTTTGTTTCTCCAAGTGTTATAGGTCAGTTTTGGTATGTAATGCTGTGATTTAAAACTAATTTATTGTTTTTTAATTCCCCACAGATTTCTTGCAACTGGAGAATCCCTTTCGTCACTGCATTTCCAGTACAGACTCGGGATTTCCACCATATCTGGAATTGTGAAGTACACATGCCGTGCACTGTGGGACTCCTTAGCTGAAGAGTTTTTACCAGAGCCCACAACAGAGAGGTGGATTGAAATTGCTGACAAGTTTCAACAGATATGTCAGTTTCCAAACTGCTTGGGCGCTGTGGACGGGAAACATATCCGCATTGTAAAGCCAGCTGGATCGGGATCGGAATATTTCAATTACAAGAAATATTTTTCAATTGTCCTCATGGCCATCGCTGACGCGGAATACAAATTTATTGCGGTTGATATTGGGGTCTATGGCCGCTCCAATGACTCTCAAGTTTTCAAACTGTCTGCCATGGGGCGTAAACTGTATGGAAACACCTTCCAGTTCCCACCACCTAGACCGCTGCCGCAAACATCTGGTCCACCTATGCCATTTGTCTGTGTAGGGGATGAAGCCTTCCAGCTGTCAGAACACCTTTTGAAACCGTACTCTAGCAGAGGATTGACAAGACCAAAACGCATTTTTAATTACCGCCTCACAAGAGCAAGAAGAATGGTTGAATGTACCTTTGGTATTCTGACAGCCAAATGGCGGGTCCTATTGACTGCGATCAACCTCAAGACAGAAACTGTGGACGAGGTGATCAAAGCGTGCGTGGTACTCCACAATTTTGTTATCTGCAAGGAACCCATTTCCATTGAGGACACCTCTGAAGAAACCACCTTGCAAGATTACCATGACATTACCACTAGAAGTTCTGTGACGGTTTCAGTAATGAGGGACAATTTTGCACTATACTTTATGTCACCTCAAGGCAGAGTACACTGGCAGGATGACAGAGTGTGAAAGATTTGTGCCCAACCAAACTTGTGTACCTTCTGTACCAACAGTATATACCTTTGCCAACCAAAGTTGGCTATCTTGTCATGGTCTCTATTTTTAGCTTTAGGCCACAGGTGTGTACCTGGTTGTGTTTTATGCAAAGTATTTCACCTTTTAACAAAAGTTGTGTACATTGTTAGGAAATCACCAACAATAAACACAACTTTTTATTTGAAATACTTTGCTTCAAACACAACCAGGAACACAACTGTGGCAAAAAGCTAAAATTTACCCACAGTTATATACCTAGTTTTGAATACCATTTCACCTTTTAAATACCCTGTATTTAACCTTTTTCGCCGCAGAAAGAAATGACAGACAACCAGTGTAAAATAATTTAACTTTTATTGAAAAATGTTTTTTTTAGTAAACTTTTTTAAAATTTTAATAAACTTGTTTAATAAAACTTTGAAACTATAAAACTGAAACCATAAAACTGGTCATTTTTATTTAAATACACACATTATAAATCTGTGTAGTGTGTGGTGGAAATACTGCTGTAGGGGCTGCGGGACACTTCGACACTGGGAGTGTGGAGAGAGGACTGGGATCGTGGTGGGGAAGGAACAGTTAGAGGTGAAGGTGTGGAAAAAACTACAGAATGGGTGGACATGTGGGAAGCAGAAGAGGTGGTGGGTGGTGGAGTGGAGGGTTGGGCAGGGACTGTAGGAGCAGATGATGTTGATGGCAAGTTGTATGGGGAAGGAGTTTGGTACGGGGCAGGTTGCTGGAAGTGGGGAGATGTCTGGTACGGGGCAGGTTGCTGGAAGTGGGGAGATGTCTGGTACGGGGCAGGTTGCTGGAAGTGGGGAGATGTCTGGTACGGGGCAGGTTGCTGGAAGTGGGGAGATGTCTGGTACTGGGGAGGTTGCTGGTACTGGGGAGTTTGCAGGTACTGTGGAGGTTGCTGGTACTGGGGACGTTGCTGGTGCTGGGGAGGTTGCTGGTGCTGGGGAGGTGGATGGTGCAGGGGAGGTGGATGGTGCTGGGGAGGTGGATGGTGCTGGGGAGGTGGATGGTGCTGGGGAGGTGGATGGTATGTAATAGGAGGGGGAGGATGGAAAGTGGCAGGAGGTGGATGGTATGTAATAGGAGGGGGAGGATGGAAAGTGGCTGAGGGGGTGTAGATGTAATAGGAGAGGGAGGATGGAAAGTGGCTGGAGGGGGTGTAGATGTAATAGGAGGGGGAGGATGGAAAGTGGCTGGAGGGGGTGCAGGTGGAGGAACTACTGTGGTGGGAGGAGGAGGTTGGGAGGTAACTTGCTGGAGAGCAGCGTGGCATGAATGCATTACATGCATCTGCTGGGCAGGAGAGAGCGTTTCCATGCGCTCCACAACAGACCTGAAAAAGGTGTGGTTTGGCGAAGATCTTGCTTCTGAATGCATGGTTTGCAGAAGTGTCTTCACCTCCAGAATGCTGGAGTTGATCTGCTGATAGCCTGCGGAGATTTGCTCTGACAAGACTTTTAGACAGTTCTGGAAAGATGCATTCAGATGCAAGAACTCTGGCGCATAAGTCTTTTCCTGACCCCTCTGCCGCTGCCGCCCAGTACCCGCAGGTGTACTAGAGGTGGCAGGGGCAGAAGGGTGGGGTAAAGGGAAAGCGATCTCCTCACCAGCAGCTTCATGTAATGTAGGCGGCCACGATGCTCCTGTGCTGGTGGATGGGACAGATGGGTCGAATGTGTGGGAAGGCTGGGAAGGTGCAGATGTACCGGGGCGGTCGAAGTGTCCCTCGGTGCCGGTCTCCTCAGGGATCGCCTCAGAAGGGTCCAATCGTGCAGGCTCCCGAGTGCTGCTCACCGTGCTGTGGAATAAAGAGAAAAAAAAGCAATTAAAATACTGACATGGTATGGCCCTGGCTGAAAAAAAAAGTTACATCTAACATTTTTTTTCACATGTGGTGTGTAATATTTACCTTCTGGTGAGCATTGTTTCCCGGAGGAACGACAGGGCTTGTGTGTACTTGTACTTGCTCCTGCGTCCTCCAGATCCACTCGGGGCCCGCATCTCTTTATTGAACTCCTTCTTGAAACGATCCCTCACAGACCGCCACCGATTCACAATTCTGTTCCCTGAAACGAGAAAGGAGTGGTTAGTATACAACATCAGTGTTTCCCAAACTCCAGTCCTCATGGTCCCCAGGGGTCATGTTTTCAGGATTTCCATAGTAAATAGAAATCCTGAAAACATGATCCGTGGGGACCACGAGGACTGGAGTTCGGGAAACACTGGTTTACATCAAGCAACCGGTACTGTATATACTTACGCTCTTTAATCTGGGCCCGAACATCGAGGTCCTCCCAGCGGCCCACAAGGAGCGAACAGATTTCCTCCCAGAGTCGTCGGGTAACGATAAGGTCAGCGTGGCGGCGGTCAGCCATATTCCAGAGCGGCTCCCTTTCTCTGACGAGATCGATGAGGTGGTCCACATCGAGTCCTCCATCCTCACCGTCAGAGTCGGGAGCACGCTGTGAAGGCTGTTAAAGAAAAAGACAAAAATAACATAATTAGCCTCCACATAAGAAATGAAATAAAAAGTGCAAAAAAACAAAGCAAAAATATTTATACTTACATGCTGGTGACCGCCGCGTTGCTGTCGCCGACGACCCTGGGAGGCACTGCGAGGACCTCTTGGCCGAGCACCAGATTGGGAAGACTAGAGAAGAAAACAAAAAATGTTATGTCTTTGGATGTAGGCATTTGTTTGCTGTGTGTGGTCTGCAGAACATTGTTTTCTATGTGTTGTGTGTAGTGTGATGTTGTGTTTCTGCGTTTGATGCAAAAAACTTACCAATTGTGAGCCCACTCCAGGTGTCTGTCCACCCCTTCCTTCTTCTTCTGGGAGCTCCTCTTCATCTTGTGATTCCTGTTTTGAAATAAAAGGCAATGAATAGACATATATTACAGAGAAGATGGATTTTGGAAATAAAAACTTACCGTCAAACGCTGACGATGCGAGGGAGGGCTCCCAGAAGATGATGTGCTGTCTTCCTGGTGGCCACACTCCATGCCTGTGGGTGGTGTTCCAGCTGCTGCCATTGCTGCTGCTGCTGCTGCATCTATTGGGTGGCTGTTGAATAAAGAGAAACAAAGGGCCAATGAATATCTTGATATTCAATAGCCTTAGTTTGGAGGAATGGGTGATTTGATAATTACCGTCTCTCATCTGCTGCTGGCCTCCCCTCCTCAGCATGTTCTATTTGCTGCTCCATTTGGGGTGGTGGTGGTGCTGATGGTGCTGCAGTGGTCTCCTGCCTTCTCCTGCTTCGCTTGGTTGCTTTCTTGGGTGGCATGTTGGGTGTGGCTGTGGGTCCCACTGTCTTGCTTTTATATATGTCTTGTGGGCAGAGCTACTGAGCATGCTCAGACCAAAAAACCGGATCCGGCCGCCGGATCCGGCTTTCGCCGGATCCGGCGCATTGCGGCGCTCATAGGCTTTCATTGTGTGAAAAAGCCGGACGCGCCGGATCCGGCGTGTCCGGCTTTTTCGCCGGAGACAAAAAACGTTACAGTAGCCGTTTTTTCCAGACGCCGGATCGCGACACATTGCCGGATCCGGCGAAAACCGGATGAAACGCATGGCCATCCGGCGCGATCCGGCGCAAATGCAAGTCGATGGGGGGGAAACCGGATCCGGCATTGCATTTCGCCGGATCCGGTTTCTGTCAAAAGCGCCGGATCGCGCCTGACGCTGAAAACCTGATGTGTGAAAGATGCCTTACATGGAGTGCACTGATGCACAGCCACTGCTAGATGATTCTGCTGGTACATTGACCCACAGCACTACATTGCCCTCGCAGTCTATTGAGCCAGAATCTGACCCTGATGAAACCCAGGTGCCCCTTCCTGCATGCTATACCACCTTATACGGTGACACAGAGGAAGGTAAAGAGGAAGGTGCAGTTGACTTTGAAGAGGAGGTGATGGATGACCCAGTTCTGGACCCGGATTGGCAGCAGTGGTTATCTAGCAGGCCCGTAGCTGCCCTAAAATGTGGAACAAAAACTAAAAGAGTTGCAGGACAGCTTGACCAGAAGGTCATCTTAGCACAGCGTGCAAGGCCAGAAAATTCTACCATAGTAGGAAGAGTGCAGTGTGGCACTTCTTTGACCAAAATCCTACTGATGAAGCAAAGGTTACCTGTAAGAAGTGCGGAAGGACCTTTAGCCGAGGTAAACAACTCAGAAATTTGAATACCAATTGCATGCTTAGACATTTAATCAACATGCACTTGCAAGCGTGGATGGACTACAAAACCTCAGGTAGCACATGTGCACCTGCTCCGACTGAAGGTAGCCAACAACGCTCCATCGCTACCCCAACTGCAAGACCACCACCACCATTAAGCACACCACCAGCACTGTGTTTGAACGCCTACATTGCCAAACTAATCTCATTAGAGATGATGACCTACCATTTGGTTGAAAGCGATGCTTTCCGTGACCTCATGGCCTATGCTGTCCCACGCTATGACCTACCCAGTCGGCACTTCTTTTCTCCTAAAGCCATCCCTGCCCTCCACCGGCATGTGAAAGACCGCATTATCCATGTACTAAAACAGTCAGTGAGTGGAAAGTTGCACCTCACAACAGATGCATGGACCAGTAGGCATGGCCAGGGCCGTTACGTGTCCATCACTGCGCACTGGGTTAATGTGGTGGATGCAGGCTCCACTGGGGACAGCGGCGGTGGAGCAGTGCTGCCTAGCCCACGGTATAGGAAACAGTTGGCTGTAGGCTTTCGCTCCTCCTTCTCCTCGTCTATCAGTGAAAGCTCATCCACAGAGTGCAGTCGCATGAGCACTACATCTGCAGCTGGCAGTGTTGCACACAAGGTATCCCACTATCGAACAGCTAGTGGTAAGCGTCAGCAAGCTGTGTTAAAGATGATGTCTTTGGGCAACAACAGACACACCGCGGAGGTACTGGCCGACTACTTGCAGCGACAAACAGAGTTAAGGCTGGGCAGTCTACATCTTGAGGCAGGCAAGGTAGTCAGTGATAATGGCCGTAATTTTGTGGCAGCCATAGCCCGTGCAAAACTCACACACATACCTTGCCTGGCTCACACTGGCGGTGCAGTGCTTCCTTAATAAATATCCTGAGTTAACATCCCTGCTCCATAAGGTGCGAAGACTGTGCTCGGCCGTGCACTCCAGTCATATGCAGAAGCTGCAGCAATTCTGTGTGAACAGAGGCAGGCTGTAACGCATTTCTGTGAGGATACACAGGCAGGCAGTTTGAGGAAAGGCAAGGAATTGTCGGGTGTGCAGTGGTCAAAGCTGAAAGACCTCTTTAAAGTCCTTCAATGTGTCATGATCCATGCTGGATCATGACAGATAAAATGCACTAGTAACCTTTTTTTCCTTAAGCTGTGGTGCTTAAAGATAGTTTTGCCCCCCGTGGCCATTAGGGTCATTGCACTGTGGTGCTTCCAGTTCTAGTTTTGCCTCCGGTGGCAATAAGGATCATTGCACTCTGGTTTCTTTAGTTTAGTGCATGTGATTATAAAGCAGGTGTGATTGCTCTGGCTCTGCTATAAAAGAGTGTCAGGTGTTGCAATCACTGTCGGTGATATTGCTCATTTCCAACCAAGACTGGTGAAGGGAGGAGAGAGAGAGTTCCTGGCAGCTCAGTCAGAGTCCTGGTGTGGAAGCAGTCAGAGAGGATTTCCTTGCAGCTCTGACAGAGCTTGGTGGCAGCTATTCAGGAGGAAAGCTGCATTCTGGTGGTGGACTCTGTTGCTGGGAGCAAAAGCAACAGAGCTAAGCTAAGTGGTGTTTCCCTGTTTGTATTTTTCCTTGGTGTGTATTAGTACAGCGGTGGGGCCAGTGCCTGCACCACCCAGCTCCCTAGCAAGGGATAGGTGTAGGGTGTGCTAGGGTGACAGGTTCCAGCTCAGCGACAGGTGAGGAGACTGTATAGGGAACGTTAGGAGTGTGAGGGACACTGACTCAGGGGAGTGCAGGAGGACTCCACGTGCCCATTCCCTATCGCAGGGCCCACCGCTGTAATTGTTTTCCCTTCCCCCATGTCTTGTCATTTTAGTTACCCGCCTGCGGGTCGTGTCATACAGGACAGTTACACGTGCCGTGTCTTGTCTTAGTTACCGGCCTGCGAGTCATGTCACACAGGGCGGGTCCATGTGACAGTGTTTTGAGGAATGCACACGGCTGGTAAGCACAGACGACACCATCATAAGCATGAGCATCCCACTTATGCGTCTGCTCATGCAAAGTTTGATGCACATTAAGGATCAGGCTTCTGCAGCGGAGGAGGAGGAGGGAAGCCTTGATGACAGTCAGCCATTGTCTGGTCAGGGAACTGTCCTGGATGAGGTGGAGGAAGAAGAGGAAGAGAAGGATGAGGATGAGGGGGATAATTATTTTGGGCAGGAGGATGTTTCTCAGGGGGCAAGAGAAAATGTTGGCATTCCAAGGTCAGGTACAGGGTTTGTGCATGACTGTAGGGATGTGGATTTGCCAGAAACTGCTCCTCCACCCACCACGGGCAGTGCATCATTGACACCTGGAACATTGGCCCACATGTGCGATTATGCCTTGCGGATCCTAAAAAGGGATCCCCGCATTGCCAAAATGATGAGGGATGATGACTACTGGCTGGCCAGCATCCTCGATCCATGCTACAAAGGCAAATTACACAACATCATGCCACAGGAGAACCTAGAGATAATTTTGGCAAACAAGCAAGCAACTCTGGTAAACCGTTTGTTTGAGGCTTTCCCAGCACACAGCAGCGGTGCTGGTTCTCCCACGAGCCGTAGTGGGCACAATGGAAGAGGTGTTCATGGTGCACACAGCAGAAGTGGTGTTGGAGACAGGGGTTTAATGACCATGTTGTGGAATGATTTCTCAAGTACCGCTCACACGACTGCTAATACTGCATTGATTAAAAGTGACAAGAGGCAGCAGTTGTCAACTATGGTTACAAACTACTTTTCCTCCCATATCGATGTTCTCTCTCACAGGTTATTCCCTTTGACTAGAGTTGAGCGAAACGGGTCGAAAAAATTCAAAAGTCGCCGACTTTTGGCAAAGTCGAGTTTCAAGAAACGAAACCCGACCCTAGGATGAGGTCGGCCACGAGGTCGGCGACTTACGCGCCAAAGTCGCGTTTCAAAAGTTTGTTTTGCGCTTTTTTTCAGCCAATCAGGATCCACGGACACTGTGGGCAACGTGATGACATAGGCACGGGTCACCACCATCTTTCAGAAGGGCATGCAAGTGATTGGCTTGCTTTGGTGGGCGTCACAGGGGGTATAAAAGGGCGTGCATGCCGACCGCCATCTTACTTCTGCCGATCTTAGTATAGGGAGAGGTTGCTGCTGATTCTGTAGGGAGAGCGTTAGGCAGGGAAGAAGACAAAAAAACTGCTTCTGCTGCTAGCGATTTGGCCTGCACAACACACCAGTCACTGTGTGTGCAGTGCAAGGGGAGGCTATATAGTGGTGTATCAGTGGTGTTGGTTGTTGGGCTGCCTTCTAAGGCTTCCTGACATTCCTGCATTGCTGTTTACCCACTGCTCCGCAAACTGCTGTTTTAAAAGCAATCCCAATTTTTTTTTTTGTCCTGCTGAGAAGAAAAAAAAACTGCTTCTGCTGCTAGCAATTTGGCATGCACAACACACCAGTCACTGTGTGTGCAGTGCAAGGGGAGGCTATATAGTGGTGTATCAGTGGTGTTGGTTGTTGGGCTGCCTTCTAAGGCTTCCTGACATTCCTGCATTGCTGTTTACCCACTGCTCCGCAAACTGCTGTTTTAAAAGCAATCCCAATTTTTTTTTTTTGTCCTGCTGAGAAGAAAAAAAAACTGCTTCTGCTGCTAGCAATTTGGCCTGCACAACACACCAGTCACTGTGTGTGCAGTGCAAGGGGAGGCTATATAGTGGTGTATCAGTGGTGTTGGTTGTTGGGCTGCCTTCTAAGGCTTCCTGACATTCCTGCATTGTTGTTTACCCACTGCTCCGCAAACTGCTTTTTTAAAAGCAATCCAATCTCCCTTATCCTCTAGTCACTTTTGTCACAGCTGTGCCATCGAGCCTGTCACATAGCGCTCAGATATTCATTGGGCCTCACACAATCCAAAAGTGTACAGTGTCCAAAAGTGTGTGCAGAGATTCAAAATCTCCCTTATCCTCTAGTCACTTTGGTCACAGCTGTGCCATCGAGCCTGTCACATAGCGCTCAGATATCAGTGGGCCTCACACAATCCCAAAGTGTCCATCCAGTGTCCAAAAGTGTGTGCAGAGATTCAAAATCTCCCTTATCCTCTAGTCACTTTGGTCACAGCTGTGCCTTTGAGCCTGTCACATAGCGCTCAGATATCAGTGTGCCTCACACAATCCAAAAGTGTCCAGTGTCCAAAAGTGTGTGCAGAGATTCAAAATCTCCCTTATCCTCTAGTCACTTTGGTCACAGCTGTGCCATCGAGCCTGTCACATAGCGCTCAGATATCAGTGGGCCTCACACAATCCAAAAGTGTCCATCCAGTGTCCAAAAGTTTGTGCAGAGATTCAAAATCTCCCTTATCCTCTAGTCACTTTAGTCACAGCTGTGCCATCGAGCCTGTCACATAGCGCTCAGATATCAGTGGGCCTCACACAATCCAAAAGTGTCCATCCAGTGTCCAAAAGTGTGTGCAGAGATTCAAAATCTCCCTTATCCTCTAGTCACTTTGGTCACAGCTGTGCCATCGAGCCTGTCACATAGCGCTCAGATATCAGTGGGCCTCACACAATCCAAAAGTGTCCAGTGTCCAAAAGTGTGTGCAGAGATTCAAAATCTCCCTTATCCTCTAGTCACTTTGGTCACAGCTGTGCCATCGAGCCTGTCACATAGCGCTCAGATATCAGTGGGCCTCACACAATCCAAAAGTGTCCATCCAGTGTCCAAAAGTTTGTGCAGAGATTCAAAATCTCCCTTATCCTCTAGTCACTTTGGTCACAGCTGTGCCATCGAGCCTGTCACATAGCGCTCAGATATCAGTGGGCCTCACACAATCCAAAAGTGTCCAGTGTCCAAAAGTGTGTGCAGAGATTCAAAATCTCCCTTATCCTCTAGTCACTTTGGTCACAGCTGTGCCATCGAGCCTGTCACATAGCGCTCAGATATCAGTGGGCCTCACACAATCCAAAAGTGTCCATCCAGTGTCCAAAAGTGTGTGCAGAGATTCAAAATCTCCCTTATCCTCTAGTCACTTTGGTCACAGCTGTGCCATCGAGCCTGTCACATAGCGCTCAGATATCAGTGGGCCTCACACAATCCAAAAGTGTCCAGTGTCCAAAAGTGTGTGCAGAGATTCAAAATCTCCCTTATCCTCTAGTCACTTTGGTCACAGCTGTGCCATCGAGCCTGTCACATAGCGCTCAGATATTAGTGGGCCTCACACAATCCAAAAGTGTCCAGTGTCCAAAAGTGTGTGCAGAGATTCAAAATCTCCCTTATCCTCTAGTCACTTTGGTCACAGCTGTGCCATCGAGCCTGTCACATAGCGCTCAGATATCAGTGGGCCTCACACAATCCAAAAGTGTCCATCCAGTGTCCAAAAGTGTGTGCAGAGATTCAAAATCTCCCTTATCCTCTAGTCACTTTGGTCACAGCTGTGCCATCGAGCCTGTCACATAGCGCTCAGATATCAGTGGGCCTCACACAATCCAAAAGTGTCCAGTGTCCAAAAGTGTGTGCAGAGATTCAAAATCTCCCTTATCCTCTAGTCACTTTGGTCACAGCTGTGCCATCGAGCCTGTCACATAGCGCTCAGATATCAGTGGGCCTCACACAATCCAAGTGTCCAGTGTCCACAAGTGTCTGCAGAAATTCAAAATCTCCCCTGTCCTATAGACACCTTGTACCTTGTTTTACAATACTATATAGCTTGTTGGATTTTGTCTACATTTCTACCAAAAATGAGGAAGGCTGGTGGAAGAGGCCGTGGAATTGGGCGGGGGTTGGCAGCTGGTAATGATGGTGTTGGTGGTGGATCTGATGGTAGTGGCAAGAGCAAAATAGGACCGAATGCAGGAGGTGCTGACCCTGCGTCATCGTCTGGCTACATAAGGCCTCGAACGCTTAGTTTTCTAGGAGTTGGCAAACCGCTTTTAAAGCCAGAGCATCAGGAAAAAGTTTTGTCTTACATTGCTGACTCAGCCTCCAGCTCTATCGCCTCCTCTTCTTCAGTTGTAAAAAGTAAAAGCACTGAGTCGTCATTGGAGGCTCATGTTCATGAACCACACCTTTCCTTGTGTCCTTCACCCCAACCAAGATTGAAGGATGACGCAGGCCATACTACTGATTACTCCATGGAGCTGTTTTCACATACCATGCCTGGATTATCAAGTGAAATGGTGAATTACCCAGGCCAAGATGAATCTGACATGGAGTGCACTGATGCACAGCCGCTGATGGATGATTCTGCTGGTACATTCACTCAGAGCACTACATTGTCCTCGCAGTGTACAGAGCCAGATTCTGACCCTGATGAGACTCAGGTGCCCCTTCCCGCACACTATACCACCATACACGGTGACACAGAGGAAGGTGCACATGACATAGAAGAGGAGGTGATGGATGACCCAGTTGTTGACCCAGATTGGCATCCATTGGGGGAAGAGGGTGCTGCTTCCAATAGCTCAGATGAGGAGCATCCACAGCAGACATCGACATCGCAACAGCTGTTATCTGGCAGGCCCGAAGCACTCCAAAGACAGGTTCCAAACATCAAAAGAGTTGCTGGACAGCTTGTCCAGAGGGTCAAAAGATCACAGCGTGCTAGGCCGCAAAATGTCTGCCAAAGTAGGAAGAGTGCAGTGTGGCACTTTTTTGAACAAAATCCTCATGATCAGGCCAAGGTTATCTGTAAGAAGTGCGCAAAGACCTTTAGCCGAGGGAAAAATCTGAAAAATTTGAATACCAGTTGCATGCTTAGACATTTAACCAGCATGCATTTGCAAGCGTGGACACAACACCAAACCTCAAGTGCCACATGTGCAACTGATCACAACGAAGGTAGTCAGCAACGCTACATTGTTTCCCCCACTGTAAGCCCACCGGTTAGCACAGCAGCAAATGTTGAGGTGTCGTTGCAAGACCACAGCAGTCAGGGAATCCCACTGTTATATCAACGAAAGACTGATTCTAGGCCATCAGAAAGAACACCAACTCCATCACCATCATCAACCCTCTCTCAGTCCGCCCTGTCCACCGCTACTTCCACCATATGCAGCTCTCAAGTCCAGCTCACCCTCCCAGACACTATGAGTAGGTCAAGAAAGTACTCAGTCTCTCATCCGCGTACACTGGGTTTGAACGCCCACATTGCCAAACTAATCTCGTTTGAGATGATGCCCTTTCGGTTGGTGGAAAGCACAGCTTTCCGCGAACTCATGGCCTATGCAGTACCACGCTATGACCTACCCAGTCGCCACTTCTTCTCTCGCAAAGCCATCCCAGCCCTCCACCATCATGTGAAAGACCGCATTGTCCATGCACTCAAGCAGTCAGTGAGCGGAAAGGTGCACCTCACAACTGATGCATGGTCCAGTCGGTATGGCCAGGGCCATTTCGTGTCCATCACTGCGCACTGGGTTAATGTGGTGGATGCAGGGTCCACAGGGGACAGCGGTGGTGGGACAGTGCTGCCTAGCCCACGGTATAGGAAACAGTTGGCTGTAGGCGTTCGACCCTCCTCCTCCTACTCCTCCAGAAGCGAAAGCTCGTCCACAGAGCGCAGTCGTACGAGCACTCCATCTGCAGCTGCCACTGTTGCACACGATGTGTCCCCCTATCGAGCAGCTAGTGGAAAGCGTCAGCAGGCTGTGTTGCAGATGATGTGTTTGGGCGACAGACACACCACCGAGGTGCTGGCCGAGTACTTGAAGCGACAAACTGAGTCATGGCTGGGCAGTGTACATCTTGAGGCAGGCAAGGTAGTTAGTGATAACGGCCGTAATTTTGTGGCAGCCATAGCCCTTTCAAAACTCAGCCACATACCTTGCTTGGCTCACACCTTGAACCTGGTGGTGCAGTGCTTCCTCAAAAATTATCCGGAGTTAACAGCCCTGCTCCAGAAGGTGCGAAGACTGTGCGCGCACATCCGCCGGTTGCCTGTACACTCCATTCGTATGCAGAAGCTGCAGCGATTGCTCCACCTTCCCAACCACCGCCTCATTATCGACATTGCAACAAGGTGGAACTCCACCCTGCACATGGTGGAGCGGCTGTGCGAGCAGAGGCAGGCCATAATGCATTTGTGGGAGGATACACGGCCAGGCACTTTGAGAGCAGACATGGAGTTGACAGGCGTGCAGTGGTCGAAGCTGAAAGACCTTTGTAAAGTCCTTCAGTGTTTTGAGGAATGCACACGGCTGGTAAGCGCAGACGATGCCATCCTAAGCATGAGCATCCCACTTATGCGTCTGCTCATGCAAACTTTGACGCACCTTAAGGAGCAGGCGTCTGCAGCCAATGTTGATGAGGAGGAAGAGGAGGAGGGAATCCTTGATGACATTCAGCCATTGCCTGCTCAGGGACCTCTCCTGGACGAGGTGGAGGAAGAAGAGGAGGTGGAGGAGGATGATGGGGATGATTACTTAGGGGAGGAGGATGCATCTCGTGGGGCAAGTGAAAATGTTGGCGTGGCAAGGTCTGGTACAGGGTTTGTGCGTGACTGGAGGGATGTGGATTTGCCAGAAAGTGCTCCTCCAACCAGCACTCGCAGTGCATCATTGACACCGGGAACATTGGCCCACATGTCAGATTATGCCTTGCGGATCCTAAAAAGGGACCCCCGCATTGCCAAAATGATGAACGATGACGACTACTGGTTGGCCAGCATCCTGGATCCACGCTATAAAGGCAAATTACAAATCATCATGCCACAGGAGAACCTTTACCTAATATTGGCTAATAAACAAGCAACTCTGGTAAATCGGTTTCTTGAGGCATTCCCAGCACACAGCAGCGGTGATGGTTCTCACACGAGCCGTACGGGCCGGGGGCAGCTTGGCAGAGGTGTTCGTGGTGCACACAGCAGAAGTGGCGTTGGAGACAGGGGTTTCATGACAATGTTGTGGACTGATTTTTCAAATACCGCTCACACAACTGGTAATACTGCATCAATGGAAAGTGACAGGAGACAGCAGTTGTCAACTATGGTTACAAACTACTTTTCCTCCCATATCGATGTTCTCCCACACAGGTCATTCCCCTTTGACTATTGGGCCGCTAAACTGGACACCTGGCCTGAATTGGCCCAATATGCCTTACAGGAGCTCGCTTGCCCAGCTGCAAGTGTGCTATCGGAAAGAGTCTTCAGTGCAGCTGGATCAATCCTGACAGAAAAAAGGACCCGTCTGTCAACCCAAAATGTGGATGATCTAACCTTCATTAAGATGAACCACGCATGGGTTTCCAAGGATTTTGTCCCACCTTCCCCTGATGACACATAGGGTGACAGAAAAATGGCTTGCTTTGGTCCACCTCTTCCTGGTACTTCACCTATTTCGCCTTTTGCATCAGCTGAATGTCCAACATCAACATATGCCACTTTCTAAAACTCCCTAACTGTGCTGCCTCCCCCCCCATGGCCGGGGTCACCACCTAGCGCACGACACCGTGCGAGTGCCGTTGCCCTGGACAGGTGGGTAGGCCGACTCTTGGGCGCGGGCACTGGCACAGGGTCCCTCATAGTGCAATCAAGTGTCTCTGACGGTGGTGGTGCACACCCGCCGTCAGACACACCGCTGTACTATGAGGGGCCCAGTGCCAGTACCGACGCCCACGAGTGGGCCCCCCTTGCTTGGGCAGGGCCCCAGCATTTGCAATCTTTACCTCTCCCTGCTCCTCCGCTGTGTAATCTGGGCCGTCAAATCCATACTGTGCCTGACACCGTCTGAGCCTGCCTCCTGATGTATAGACATATATTTTGAATGTGTACGCTATCCATACATGTTATCTGGGGATACGGTATCCTTTCTAACCTTTGTGCAATCACGTGCAATCCATACTGGGCCTAACACCGTCTGAGCCTGCCTCCTGAGGCATATATTTTGAATGTGTACGCTATCTATACATGTTATCTGGGGATACGGTACCCTTTCTAACCTTTGTGCAATCACATGCAATCCATACTGGGCCTAACACCGTCTGAGCCTGCCTCCTGATGTATAGACATATATTTTGAATGTGTACACTATCCATACATATTATCTGGGGATACGGTACACTTTCTCACCTTTGTGCAATCACGTGCAATCCATACTGGGCCTAACACCATCTGAGAATGATAGATGGGGCCCACCATACACTGGAACATTCCAAAGGTGGACATCAGACACTGGAGCAGCATTTACAGGGCCCATTATACACTAGAGCATTAGAAATGGGGCCCATTATGTTTGGAGCATTATTTGGGCCCATAAGACAGTAGAGCTTCATCCATGGGGACCAACATATACTGTAGCATTATGTGGAGCTCATCATATACTGTTTCAAACATTATATGGGACCAATGATTCTGTATGGAGAAATAGATGGGCCTCGTCATGAGATGTAAAAAGTGAGGTATTTTTCATTGTACTATACCGCTATTTCTCTGCCGTATCGGAGCATGATGAGTTGTGGTATGTGTTAAAGGGGCGCTCTTTCGCCCAGGGCACATGAAAACCTGGAGCCAGCCCTCCCCCCCCACAGTCTGTAGCCAAATAACCCCCATTTTTCAGTGCGTAACTTGTATTATGAAGTTAATTAAGGTTGACAAGCTTAAGTAAGAAGAATTGATGCTTTTGGCATTCAAATGGGCACTGTTTGTGTGCTTCCTGTCCTCCTCTCACTGCCGACTTTTATTCCCCATTGACTTACATTGGGTTTCGTGTTTCAGGACGACCCCGACTTTTCCCTATAATCGGACGATCTTGCTCGACCCGACTTTTGGAAAAGTCGGGTTTCACGAAACGAAACGCGACCCTAAAAAACCAAAAGTCGCTCAACTCTACCTTTGACTATTGGGCCTCTAAACTGGATGCCTGGCCTGAATTGGCACAATATGCCTTTCAGGAGCCCTGCTGCTTGTGTGTTATCTGAAAGAGTCTTCAGCGGTGGATCAATCCTGACAGAAAAAAGGACCCATCTGTTGACCCAAAATGTTGATGATCTAACCTTCATTAAAATGAACCATGCATGGGTTTCAAAGGACTTTGTCCCACCTTCCGCTGATGACACATAGGTTACCAGAAAAGGGCCTCGGTGTTTTCCTCCTCTTCCTTGGACTTGCCCAATTACACCCTTTGCAGCAGCTGGATGTCCAGCCAACACATCAACATATGCCAATTTTTACACCTCCCTAACTGGGCTGCCACTCCTCCCCCAAAACTATACAGTGTCTCAGACGGTGGGAGGGCCCACTCGCCGTCAGACACACCAGCGTACTATGAGGAGCCCTGTGCCAGTACCATCGACTACGATTGTGCCCCCCTGCTTGGTCATGGCCACAGCACTTGCAAGTTGCAATACTTACCTCTCCCTGCTCCACCGCTGTGTAGTCTGGGCAGTTAAATCCTTCACAGGGACGGCCACTAGAAATTTGGTGTATTGATAAATGATGGTTAAGATGTAGCTATGGCCTGTCCTGCAGGCCTCTACCTTCAGATGATCAGTGGCTACCATTTGAAATGGACGTCAACTTACAAGCGGATGCAGTGGTGGTTTATGATCACCTTTCACAGTTGTGATAGTCACAGACGTGTGACATTCCTGTCACCATTTTTCAATGTCTCCTCTTATGACAATCAAATAGAATCGCCTACGGCCTGTGGCTTCTGTCTTTTGCACTCCAAAATGACCAGACACATCATGATAGGCAGTGAGGACCATGGGTACATCTCTCCCTGTGATCACAATTTGATGGAGACGAGTAACGGTGATGTGATCCCCGCTACTGCGATAAAGCAATCCTTTCTTCACAAAGAACCTTTTTTGCTTTCTCCACAGACACAGTAATTGAGGGTCTGCATCGCATCATCTACCGGGAGGTTTTCCTGCGATGAGTAACTCCAAAATTTCTGCTAACACTCGACTTTGCATCTAGATGTGTATCCCGGTAGTTTCCAGTAGCGGAGATTCCGGACTGGCTTACTGAGATTGAAATATATATGAAGATTTAAAAGTGCCACAACACAGTATACTGGTCTTTGCTATGAATACCTTTCCATTTTTCTACTTTTTTAATTCTGGTGTAATATATAGTGAGCCTGTAAGTGTCTGTGTCTGACTCCGGAAGTATAGACGGAAATTTAACCCTAGACTGGACACACCTGGTATGTGCTGATGCAATACCTTGTTTCAAAAATTTGCATTAAGGTATCATCTGTAGGATAACCAACTGTGGGGAGGGACCCTCTTCTTGCCGCAGACTAACACAAGACTTAGACAGAGTTTGTATTGAACAGGTCCATTTTTAGTGCCCATCCTTGTGTTGACAACAGAAATTCACCACAGTCATTTCACATCTCTCTGTACTCAGGCCCCGGTACCTTCACTTCCTTTGTTACTATAATCATGGCATCCTCTGTTGCTCTTCAACTGTGGCTGGCCTAGGCCCAACCACCACAGCACTGCAACAGTCTGAGCACACTGTCCGTATGATAGCCCCAGGTTGTCTTCATCTGCGGCTACTGTCCTCTGGGCCACCTCCCGTGACCGCCTCAACTGTCAGTCCTCTCTGGAGCCTTTCCATTGCCTCTATTTCCTCAGCAGAACTTCCTCCTTACTGTGCTCCCTTCACTGACTGACTCTTCCAGAACCTTCCCTCAGCCTTTTATACTTCCAGTTCTGGTAACTCCGCCCACCATCACCTAACAGTTTCTCTGACCAATGGCAGTTATTCAGTCCCACTCCTACTCTCCACTGCCCTCCAATGGGCCAGCTAAAACACTGCACCCTTTCTCTTTATCTTTGCGGTTTCACACCTACACTGCGCTACACCTCTGCTTATCACAACAGGCTGGTTTGTCTGTCAATCCACCTTCCCTACATCATCCATAGTGAGTGAGCGTGTGTGGGTTACGCTTTCTATATATATGGTGAATCGGAGAAACAAATTTTTACACTATACTCGATACAGCTTGCATCTTGTTACACAGTACCTTTGTTCGACATTTAGCATTACGGTCAAATCCATACTGTGTAAGCATCTGAGAGTGACTATGGGACTATTTATGCGGAGATTTCAATTGTACCCTAAAAAATATATACTTGCTATCTTGTTATCCAGGATCTTTTTTACAACATTTTTTATTATGGTCAAAACCAAATGAGTGAGCGTCTGAGGGTGACTACGGAAATATATACCGATATTTTCAATTTGTCCAACACTGCATACAGCAGAACGCTTTTGATACAGTAACCTTTTTAGCTATTTAGATTCTGGTGTAATCCATAATGAGCCTGTAAACGTCTGTCTGTTACTTCGGCAATATATTTGGAACTTTGAGATTATCCCAACACTGTATACAGCTGTACGCTTGTGTTACATAACCCATTTACAGATTTTCATATTCTTGTGTAATCCATACTGGGCCTTAGAGCGTTTGTGTCTGCCCCCTGAAATGTATATGGAGAATCAGAATGTTTACACTATACTATATATACCTTGTATCTGGTGATACTGTACCCTTTTTCAACTTGTTATTTTATTGGGTAATCCATACTGAGCCTATGAGCATCTGTGTATGCCTCATGAAATATATACGGAGATTTACTTTTATCCATAGACTGTATAGAGCTGTACGCTTCTGATACAGAACTATATATCTGCTGGTATTTTGGTCCATTTTCCAAAACATGAGGAAGTATGGTGGAAGAGAACGTGGATGTGGGTGTGGAGGGCCACCTGGTACTGATGGTGGTGGTGGTGCATCTGCTGGTAGTGCCAAAAACACAATAGCAGCTAAGTCAGGAGGTGTTGAGCCAGCGTCATGGTGTAGCTCTGGAAGGCCTGTAAGGCTTCCTTTTCTGGGAGTAGGTAGACTGCTTTTAAAGCCGGAGTATCAGGAACTGTTTGTGGCTTACATTGCTGAAACAGCCTCCAGCTCTATCGCCTCCTCTTCTGAAGTTGTAAAAAATGCAAGCACTGAGTTGTAACTGCAGGCTTCTGGTCAGGAGCAACCCCTTTCCTTGTGTCCTTCACCCACACCAAAAGCGAATGATGTGGAAGCACATACCTCAGATTACTCCATGGAGCTCTTTTCACATACCATGCCTGGGTTAATTAAAAATAGGGCCCATCATGTGCTGGAGCAATGTAAATGGGGCAGATCAGACACTGGAGCAGCATCTAAGGAGCTCATTATACAATGGAGCATTACATATGGGGCCCATTACATATGGAGCTTTATTAGGGCCCATGATACACTGGAGCATCATCCATGAGGTCCATCATGTACTGGAGCATTGTAAATGGGGCTGATCAGACACTGGAGCAGCATCTAAGGGGCACATTATACACTGGAGCATTACAAATGTGGCCCATTATATATGGAGCATTATTAGAGCCCATCATACACTGAAGCATCATCCATGAGGCCCATCATGTACTGGAGCAATGTAAATGGGGCAGATCAGACACTGGAACAGCATCTAAGGGACACATTATACACTGGAGCATTACAAATGGGGCCCATTATATATGGAGCATTATTATGGCCCATGACACACTGGAGCATCATCCATGAGGCCCATCATGTACTAGAGCATTGTAAATGGGGCTGATCAGATACTGGAGCAGCATCTAAGGGGCACATTATACACTGGAGCATTACAAATGTGGCCCATTATATATGGAGCATTATTAGAGCCCATCATACACTGGAGCATCATCCATGAGGCTCATCATGTACTGGAGCAATGTAAATTGGGCAGATCAGACACTGGAGCAGCATCTAAGAGACAAATTATACACTGGAGCATTACAAATGGGGCCCATTATATATGGAGCATTATGTGGAGCTCATCTTATACAGTACTTTATGGAACATTATATGTGACTAATTATTTGGTTTGGAGAAATATATGGGGCTCATTATTCTGTATGGCGCACAATGTGGTAGCCATAACACTGTATGGAGTAATGTCCTGTTTTTGAGCTATTGTACAAATTAAAATAGATCAGTCATGTCATGTAAGCAGTGAAGTATGTGTCATTGTACTATACCTATATTTCTGTAGCGTATCGGAGCATCATGAGTTGTGGTATGTGTTAAAGGGGCGCACTGACACTCTTTGGCCCAGGGCACATGAATTCCTAGAGCCAGCCCACCCCCCCACAACTTTAGCCAAATAACCCCCAGTTTTCAATGCGTAACTATTATTAGGAAGTAAGTTAAGGTTGACAAGCTTCAGTTATAAGAATTGATGTTTTTGGCATTGAAATGGGCACTGTAGGTGTGTTTACTGTCTTCCACTCCCTGCCGACTTCGCTTCCCCATTGACTTGCATTAGGTTTCGTGCTTCAGTTGGCCTCCGACTTTTCCCTATAGTCGGCCGATTTCGTTCGACCCGACTTTTGCGAAAGTCAGTTTTCATGAAACTCGACTAGACCCGAAAAATGGCAAAGTCGCTCATCTCTAGTGATGAGCAAGTTTACTCGTTGCTTGGGTTTTCCCGAGCATGCTCGGGTGTCCTCCGAGTATTTTGGCGTGGCGCCAAATTTGTAATTTTCACATTGGATAATAGCAAAAAACAGACCCCATAATTTTTCATAATGTGATAACACATTTGTGTTCAAAAACTGCTGTCTGGTCTCATGTCCAGGCTTGGAATTGAAAGCGAGCTATTTAATTTTTAAAGCGGAAATTTGGCTGGAATAGATTGTGAATGTCATGTCACATTTGCAGAGCTCCTGACATGCTAAAACAGCATAAAACCCCAACAAATGACCCCATTTTAGAATCTGGACCCCTCAAGGAATTCATCTAGGTATAAAATTACTATTTTTAACCTACTGGTGATTCACAAAACTTTATAACATTTAGATGTTAGAAAATGTAATATTTTCCACTAAAATACTGTTTTAGAACCAAATTTATAGTTGACACAAAGGGCAATAGGAGAAAATGCACCCCATAATTTGTTATGCAGGTTCTCCAAAATACAGTGATAACCCATATGTGGTCAAAAATTAAGTAAAAACAAACGTAAAGAGCGCAATTTAATCTTTGGAATACAAATTTGGATACCGTGTTGCATTTGCAGAACCCCTGAGATGTCAAAATAGCAGAAGCACCTACAAATGACCCCATCTGGTAAACTAAACCCCATATGGATTTTATCTATTGGTGTGGTGAGCAATTTTAACCCACAAATTACATCACAGAGTTTTCTAAGATTGGTCAGTGAAAGCGTAAAACTTAGAGTTCTTCCTCTAGCATCTTACTTTAGCCTCAAACTTTTAATTCACAAAAGAGGTAATAGAAAAAAATGGAAAGGACAATGTCTTATGCAATTTTTACTGTACTTGGCAATGCCCTATATGTGGTTATACACCACTGTTTGAATGTGGTTGTGCACTACTGTTTCAGCACATGGCAAGGGTGGAATGGGAAGGAGCGCTACTTGGCTTTTAGGTTGCAGACTCAGATTCCGTTTGAATAGATTGAGGGCTCTATTAGCCAAGCCCCTAAAGTGACAGATCAGTAGAAATCACCAAAAGTGACCCCATATTGGAAACTTATCTCCTTACAGAATCCATCTACAGTTATAGTGACTATTTTGAACCCACAGGTGCATCACAGAATTTTATAACATAAAATGATGACATAGGGTCACCATGGCAATGATTTTGACCTCACGTCATGCCGCAGGGTCTCTGATCCAAAGGCAGAGGGGCTATCAATTCGATTGCAGCATTTCAGGGGTTAAAGTGTTGGGAGCAGTATGTGACCGCTCCTGGCACTTAGTGCCGGCTGTCAGAATTAGATGACACCCCGTGCGTGGGTGATCGCTCAAATGTAATAATCTGTCCCTAGTCAAATGGGATGGATTATTACATCTGATATTCCTGTGACTACAGTTGCACATATTATTCAGAAATTTAAGCTGCATGGGACTGTAGCCAACCTCCCTGGACATGGCCGCTGGAGGAAAATTGATGACAAATCAAAGAGACGGATAATTCAAATGGTAAAAAAAGAGCCCAGAAAAACTTCTAAGCAGATTAAAAGTAAACTTCAAGTTCAAGAAACATCAGTATCAGATCGCACCATCCATCATTGTATGATCCAAAGTGGACTTCATGAGAGACAAACAAGGAGGACACCATTATTGAAAAAATATCATAAAAAAGCCAGACTGGAATTTGCCAAACTACATGTTGACAAGCCACAAAGCTTCTGGGAGAATGTCCTATGGACAAATGAGACAAATATGGAACTTTTTGGCAATGCACATCAGCTCTATGTTCACAAATGGAAAAATGAAGCATATCAAGAAAGGAACAATGTCCCTACTGTGAAACATGGAGGAGGCTCTATTATGTTCTGGAGCTGCTTTGTTGCATCTGGCACAGGGTGTCTAGAATCTGTGCAGGGTACATTGAAACCTAAAGACTTTCAAGGGATTCTAGAGATAAATGTGCTGCTCAGTGTCAGAAAGCTTGGTCTCAGTTGCAGGTCATGGGTCTTGCAACAGGATAATGACCCAAAACACACAGATAAAACACCCAAGAATGGCAAAGAGGACTATTCTGAAGTGGCCTTCTATGAGCCCTGACTATTCTGAAGTGGCATTCTATAAGCCCTGACCTAAATCCTATTGAGCATCTTTGGAAAGAGCTGAAACATACCACGTGGAAAAGGCATCATTCAAACATGAGACAACTGGAGCAGTTTGCTTTTGAGGAGTGGGTCAAAACACCTGTCGAGAGGTGCAGAAGTCTCATTGACAGTTACAGGAATCATTTAATTGCAGTGATTGCCTCAAAAGGTTGTGCAACAAAATATTAACTTAAGGATACCATCATTTCTGTCCAGGCCTATTTCATGAGTTTTTTTTTTTTTTTAATTCTGTGGAAGCATGGTTGAAAAGCAATGTGTGACTTTCATTTGTTCATTTTCATAGCTTTTTAGTTATTATTAGTTTTGTCGGATGCAAGTTATTTCTGTGATCATTGTGAGTTTTTCTGTCATTAAACGAGGGGTACCAACAATTTTGACCACGTATGTATGTCAACAGAAACTACTATTTGGTCATACATCAGGGCTGAGAAGGAAGCAGTACTTTTTGGCTTTTGAAGATTTGAAGCATAGATTTTGCTGGAATTGTTTGCAGGCGACATTTGTAGGGCCCCAAAGGTGCAGGAACAGCATAAAAACCAAAATAGTGACCGCATTGTAGAAATTGCACCTCTCAACAAATTCACTTATGTCTGCAATGATTATTTTGGACCTACAGTTGTTTTCACTTAGTAACATGCACACCATTCTTTTTCTCTGAAAATTTGCAAATATGCCAGTTTAGTACCCCTAGATTGTGCCGGACTTGTGTTTATGGAGACACTCAACCCATAAATTTGTAAGAGGGGGTGTTAGACAAGTCACTTTTCCTGAATCTTTGTTCTAACAGTATCATGGGGACCCCCTTATATTTCCAGTGATAGGTGATGAACCAGATTGGTGACAGGTTTTGTGTTGGATAAGTTAAGGTTTTTGTTAACTTATCTTTTTATTGCTTTTAGTATAAGACTGAGATCAGATTCTTGTGTTCTACGCTGAGCACTTACGTTGGGTTTTTTATGTAAATCCCACAAAAATGCAATTCAGATGAAACCCCCAATGGTACCACTCACTATAGTGAGACTGATGGAGTCAATTTGAACCCCATTTGGCTTCAGTGGAATCCATCCTCTAAAATTATGGGACACGGCCACAACAGGAGCCATATGGAGACCAAAGTGACTCCATATGCCTCATTATATTGAGTGGTTTCATTGGGGGGATTGTCTTTGGAATTGACACGGATTCCCCAATGTAAGTGCTTAGCGAAGAGCACAGGATAAATGTAAACTGAGACTTATAATGATTTTTGGGAGATAAAAAGAATAAATAGACAGCAGTACAAGAATAGTTTCTATTTTTATTTTTGCTCCATTTTTCATTCAGTATAACTGATAAGATGGCTTTAAACTTTAGGCTAATAAATTACACCGGTACCAAATGTATTTAATAATTTACTATGGTTTGCTATTATCACACAGTAAAAATTTTTTACCATTTTCAATTTGACTGGAGTTTCTAACACTGAGAAGGTCTCTAATGTTTTAGTGCAGATGACTGACAAGATCTTTAACTAAAATGCTTGATCTATAGTTTCAAATCTCATCATCTTATACATAAATAAATACCACTGACTTAGAGAAAAACTGGTTTACACATAATTTTTCAGTATGCATGCGCTGACTCCATTGCCATTTTATCTTATATATAATGGAGGATGCATTCTTCTGTCCCAAGCCAGAGTCAGCATGTGCACATACTGCACTGTGGGGCAATTTAATTGAAGACACTGTTTTCATGAATTCGCAACATAGTGTCTTCATCAATATGTAGATAGCGCAGTGTGTGCACTTGCTGACTCCAGTGCCATTTTGTTGAAGAACTCTACTACAACATCAGTATAGCAGTACGCATTGTGATTGCCATTATCCTTATGGCTGGAACATGTGCACTATGTTGACGTTGTAGAACCTTTACATCAATAAAACGGCGCTGGAGTCAGCATGCGCGCATACTGTGATCTCCGGTGCCATTTTATTGCAGACACTATATAAATATACCAATAAAAATGCTCGCCACCCAGGCGTAGAACATGTTTAATAGCTAGTTTCCATATCAGGCATATAGACTACTACAACATTTTTGTATTTTGTATTAGTCGGTATGACTGATGAAGAGACCTGAGTAGTCTTGAAAGCTTGCAATTTGTTACCATCTTTTCAGTTAGCCATTAAAAGGTATCAACCACTGAGGAGTCTGAATTCCAAATATTTTCCTATCCATTCAATACAAATCCATAAACTGAAAAAAAAATTGGACAGATTTATAAGTCTTAAGAATGAACTATAATTAACAATGTATTTCATAGCAATGAAGAAGTTCAAAGTCTATAGGAATGTGGCGTTTATGCCATAAGATGGTGTTTGCACATATTAATAGCTTTTTCACATTTTGGAGCTGATCACTTGATAACACTAGTTAATTGTTAATCAAAATTACCTAACAAAGTTCACGTTCAATAGAACTGTTCGCGTTCATATACATTCTAGTTCACCTGGTGAGCAGCTGCTTGTAAAAATGGGTCAGTTGTATAACGTGTATTTATTTTTCCTATTTATATTTTATTTTGGAGAGGTGTTTTCTAAAAGACGTCTCATGGTAAACCTCTACTCTACAGAAGAAAATAAGCTGTTAAAGAATAGTAGAGAAAAGAGATCACTAGAAATAGAGAACTACTGCACCAAAAATGGCTGCTGTGACAGTAGAAATGATGACTGCCACCTGATATACATTGGGAAAAATGCGACATGCTACTGTGATGATTTTTGTGACCAAGCACTATTGGGACATGTAGACTGCTGCCCAGACTTTTGGACTACTTGCATTGGACAAAACATAAGGGAGCCTTCAGCAACAAATGTCCCACTAACTTTATTCCCTGAAGCCCCCGATGGAAAAGGTAAGGTAAAAACTGTGCAAACTGTATGCATGCAGTCTTTGTCAATGAATTATACTTTGCATCCATTGACCTTACTTGTTAATAAGGGGTAAAATAACATCTCTGTTGTCTGAATAAACACAAATATAGACTAAGGTCAAACAATATGACTTATATATAAAATCAAACTAACAGCAGTAGAGCATACAGTACATGTGCAGCACAAATAACACACAGGCTATTTATAAAATGAAAATAAGGTAAGTAAGCAACTTATTTCCCATCACTTACATCATATTTCAAGGCAAAAATACATTACAATAGTTAAAATAGACCTTGCATACAACTGTGTCATTTATTAGAGTTATTAAAAATATATTTATGCATGGCAGATTTTTTTAAAGCAAATATTGAAAGTAAAATTTCCATTCTAATAGAGAGGAGTAGATAATTTGGAAACTCAAAATTGCCAGGATTGATGAATTTTCCCAAGTAAGTTGATTTGCTGCTAATTTTTGGCTGTAAATTGCATAGCTAAAAAGAATCTAATTGCCTGAAAAATATGTGAATAACACCTTGAACCCAATTCAACTTGTTCTGAGCTTGGTAATGCAAACACAACCGTCCTAGTGTTTATGAGACCTTAATCTGGTGTAAAGAGGTTTTGACCAACAGGCTATTTAACCACACACACAGCAGTTTACGACTTTGTATGCTACTTGTATTATATAAATTGTGAACAATAACCAGTTTTTGGTGACAAATGCATGTCTTACTGTTGTTTATATCCAGGTAGCACAAGTAGAGGAAGTTGCTACATTTTCTCACACAGTTAGGAGCAAAAATTTTGTTTTTTCGGGTAGTAATAAAAGTGATAGCTTTTTCATGAAGGCACAAAGAAGGTATACTGTCTTGAATGTAAAGAAGTTATTGTTTCTCAACTTTTTAATGTTTCTCAAATATCTTGGGGACCACAACTGATTTGCTAGCTGCTAAATAGTTAGGCAATTACAAAGGTTTTTTCAAGTTGTCCAATTATTACAAAACATTTGCATCTTGAAAAAGTTATTGTTTCTCAACAAGGAGTGAAAAAAGTCTCCGTATTTGGGGGTCCGCAACTAGTCTGCTAATCATAAAATTAATAGGGAGTCATAAAGGCTTATTAGCAAGCTATCCAGAAATGTTCTTGTATTTTAGGGAGGTTAAACAGGAGTAATGTTTTCAGAGTGAAGCGGTTATGACTTGTCATCAAGCCTTTTCAAAAACTAGCCCTATTATAGGATCTATTTCATGTTTGTGTGCTTTTCCCACCTCAATAATGCTGTCTAGCACTATAAAACACCTTGGGCAGGCAGAAGAAGTGTGACTGATGTAGATCTGCATAGAATGTTCTTTGGATGTTACAAGAACAACACAGTAAAGAGATTGGATGGACCATTTCACTTTGTGTGTATATAGATAGATATAGTAAAAAGCGGCAGATGCCGTGTACAGTAAAGAGTAGAATAGGTCTGAATAGAATAGATAGTATAAATATACACACATATATATATGTATATATATATATATATCTATGTCACACACACATACAGTATATATATATACATACAGTTGGAGGTCCCTTCCAACTCTACAATTATATATATATATATATATTTATATATATATAGGAGACATAGATAGCAGAGTAGCCATTAATTCATTTGTCGGCTTTTGTAAAATAATTGCAAAAGCCAACAGGATAGGAGACATTTTTTACATATAGTAAACCGTTGCATATCAGTTAGATTTATATATGTCCCTAACTAATAATGTTAGTACTGTATGTGTGTAAAATTTTGGAGCTGTAGGTGTTAAATTAAGGGATCAATTCACGGAAAAAACTTGCGTGCAATCCATCTGAAGGCATTAAATAGTTTACAAGCCGGAGCGGTGCTAATGCGACCGGCCCGGCTGTAAACCACGGAGGAATGAAGGAAAAGCTGCCTGCGCAGCCTCCTCGCCTGACCAGAAATTAATTGATTAGCATGGGACTTGACTGTATGGGATATTGTTGCTTTTTTATTTTTGATTTTTTACAGGAGAATGCGGGCTTCAATTGGATTGGGAGTTAAATACAGATGGAAAAAATGTGTGTTTATTTATTTCATTAAAACTCTTTATTCTTAATGTGTTCTTTTTAACCCTTTCAGACAAGTGGATTAATAATGGAGAGGTGTCTTGACACCTCTCCATTACTAACCAGACTTAATGTCACCTTACAATAGCAAGGTCACATTAACCCCTTATTATCCCACATGCTACCCACTACAGTGCAATGGGAAGAGAGAGGGTAAGTGCCAGGGGCAGATTTCTTTTTAGCTGGGGGCAATAACAATGGTCCCTCTCTAGGCTATTAATATGTGCCCTCAGTCACTGGCTTCTTACTGATATGTAATGGTTTACTGTATGTAAACCATGTGTCATACTCTGTCAGGTTCTGTAATGTTTTTACTATGTATCTCTCTATGAAATATACAGATATATGTGTGTCACTGACATATATATATATATACACACACACCTATTCTATGTGTATACATGTATTCAATCTTTTGTATTCTAACATGCCAGTGTGATTTTACTGTATAGCCGCATATGAATTGCCAGCTTTTCAAAGGACACTGGTGCATAAAAATCGGACAGCAGTCGCATGGTGCGAGTGCTGTCCGATTTTTTTCTCGCACCCACTGACTTGCATTGGCGATTCTCGTCTGAGAATCGCAGCAATGCGCAGCATGCTGCGATGTTTTTTCTCAGTCCGATTTCGGTTGAGAAAAAAAAAAATCGCAAATGAGATATCACCTATAAAATAACATTGGTCCGAGTGCAATCCAATTTTTTATCGGATTGCACTCGTCCGTATTTCTTGCCAGTGAGTATAAACCCTTAAAATGAATTGCATACACTTCAGGGATACCTCAGAGTGTTAGATATGGATGTGATACCGCATAAATATTCTTTCCACACTTGGAGACATTTTCTCTTGTTTAATAACATAATTAAATATCTTGGTGAAATATAGTTCACAAATCTTAGAAACAATTTTTTTTTCAAATTTCCAGTCATGAATATTATGTTTTTTATTGACAGGATGCTTTAAAGATGGATCCTACTATCAAGAAACATCAATACAGAAATACAACTGCAATTACTGGTAATGGTTTTGTTTTTAATATATTGCAAAACGTTTCTTAAGATGATGTTTCACTGCCATTTTATTTCAACTACAGTACCGTACAGAAGTATTCAGCCCTTCTAGATGTTTGACTTATTTTCATTTAAGTAATAAACTGAAATTATCAAACATTAATTTAATTCCATATTTAAGATTGTAACAAAATACTAGAATCTGGCCAGTGGTTGCAGGAAGAAATAAAGGCTAAATTTCCTATATATTGTCAGTTTTTCATATGCTTGTGTGATATAAACCACACTATATATCAAACCTCATGACAGTAAAGCCACCACTATGTCTAAAGGGGATTACAAGGCTATGAATCACAGAATGATGACATCCATCTTCACAGAAAAGAAAATGTTGAACTGTGTTAAGATGCTTCAGGAGTAGGCAGGCTCCAAAAAATAATGCAGGAATGCAGAACACAATCTTTCATGGTTGCACAACCTTGAGATATCCCTACATGAGTAATGTGAGATGATCTGCTTTGAAAACAAACCTTGCATTGTTCACTTGGGTGTTGGAACTAGAGATGAGCGAACTTTCAAATGCTCGTTGCAGCTCAGATCGGCGAACTTCCCGATGTTCCACAAACAGTTCATCCTAAGACTGATACAGCACATAAAGAGGACTTGAAAGTCCACCAATAGTATAAAACAGCAAAAAGGTTTACCCATACAGGCCTCCAGACAAATGCACTATCAGGATGCAGTGGACCCATATAATTAAGATGACAACACAGGTGCAAGAACACCGATAAAACAAACGCTCACAGCCTACCAATATATGGAGGGGGCAGTTGCCTGGTATGTTGATGCACAACAAAACACTTGTATGCGGCGCTGTTCACACTATGGCCATGCACAGCATCTAGGCCAGCCTAGTAGTGACACCCTTCTATTATCTCAGGCGGGCTGCCCAGCGCTATCAAAATGCATGCCATGTGAACAGACACCACAATTTACAAGACCAAATGGGCCCAACAGCACCCTGAATAAAAAGTGCAAAAAAACACATTAAAAAAATATGGAGTATTAGCTGATATTTTGGCCAAAATACGTGAGCCCGTAACCTGCGTCAAAGATCTCCATGTTTACGGGTACCTAACACTAAATCCTAAGACTGATACAGCACAGAAAGAGGACTTGAAAGTCCACCAATAATATAAAACAGCAAAAGGAGCAAAGTGTTAGGTACCCGTAAACGTGGAGATCTTTGACGCAGGTTACGGGCTCACGTATTTTGGCCAAAATATCAGCTAATACTCCACATTTTTTTAATGTGTTTTTTTGCACTTTTTATTCAGGGTGCAGTTGGGCCCATTTGGTCTTGTAAACTGCGGTGTCTGTTCACATGGCATGCATTTTGATAGCGCTGGGCCAGCCCGCCTGAGCTAATAGAAGGGTGTCACTACTAGGCTGGCCTGGATGGTGTGCATGGCCATAGTGTGAACAGCGCCGCATACAAGTGTTTTGTTGTGCATCAACATACCAGGCAACTGCCCCCTCTATATACTGGTAGGCTGCGAGCGGTTGTTTTATCGGTGTTCTTGCACCTGTGTAGTCATCTTAATTACATGGGTCCACTGCATCCTGATAGTGCATTTGTCTAGAGGCCTGTATGGGTAAACCTTTTTGCTCTTTTTGGTGTTCCACAAACAGTTCACCAAACATAATCAAATTCAATGGGAGGCAAAACCAAATGCATAGACAACACCTTCAGCCAAAACAGCTCAAATTATAGGGCAGACACCAGGAAAAGTGGCATCAATTGAGAAAGAGTGCAAATAATATAGTTATGCTGCATGGAGGCATAAGACAGGGCCTGGGACAGGGCTTGGACCAGATTTCTAGCATAAACATTGATTAGCAACAGGTGGATGAGTGACAGATGTAGCATCACAAGGAAATGGACAGCATGTGACTTAATTATGAGTGTCTGAGCAAAGAGTCTGAATACTTATGGCCATGTGATATTTCAGTTTTTCATTTTTAGTAAATTTGCAAACATTTCTACATTTTTTTTTTCAAAATGGGGTGCAGAGTGTACATTAATGAGAAAAAAATAAAAATAAAATTTTTTGAATTTACCAAATGGCTGCAATGAAACAAAGCATGAAAAAATTAAAGGGGTCTGAATACTTTCTGTACCCACTGTAAATGATTATGTGGTCTGCTACTGAGATTGAGGATCAATTGATATGCAATATATATTACTCCCCACAGTATTTTGTTTGCACTGTACTTCTAGGTGTTATAAAACAAACGGGCAAAGTGCAATATCTCTTCAACAGTAAATAGGAGGGATCAACCAATTTGTATCAAATTGATCCCTTTGAATAGGGACTGTTTATTTGGGGGATCTGGACCTTTGGATACTTTTACTTATAAGGCAGAGACAGACTGCCGTATTTCTCGTGCGAGAATCTCATGGTAAACCTCGTCCTAGCTGTTGGCTCTCCTGACCTGAGCTTGATAGCTGCATAGTAATCCATCACCCTGTCTTTCTCAGGTCAGGAGAGGTGCCAGGCCAGTCCGTGCAGTGCGATGCGATTCTTGCATGAGAAACATGGCAGTCTGACCCTGCCCATAGAGAAAGTGCAATATATATGTTATAGCGACTTAGGTATTGAACAATAGCTTATCTACAGCATATAACAAACACCACATAAAGGGATATAGATTACAATTTCTATAAATAGATTTGATAGCGAGTGTTTTATATAAATATAATGTTCATTATGGAGCACATGGTTACTAATTTATTTTCTGTCTTATGAACCCCTTCACGACATGGGCCGTACTAGTTCTGCACATGTTGTGTCCCTCCCTTTGATGTGGGCTCCGGCGCTGAGCCTACATCTTTCCCAGCACATGTCAGCTGTTTTGAACAGCGACATTTAATGTGATCGCACCAGAAGCGTGTCACTAATCACGCTCATCAGTGTCCCCATCACATGATCGTGGGTCACCGATGGGTTGGCATGACAACCAGAGGTCTCCAGCAGACCTCTATGGTTGTCATTGCCGGATTGCAATGAGCGCCGCCCGATGGTCAGCACTCAAAGCAAGTGAGCATTTCTGCTACAGACAGGCAATCTGATCATCACCTTTGTAGTAGAGGTGATCAGACAAATGCAGCTTCTAGTCTCCCATGGAGACTATTAAAGCATGCAAAAAGTAAAAAAAAGTTTTTTAAAAATTTTAAAAAGATAATGAAAATATAAAAATTGCCCCACTCAAAATAGAACAATAAAAAAACCATATATACACATCGCCACTTTCAGAATCACCCAATCTATCAAGCTATAAAAAGAATTATTTTGATTGGTAAACGGTGTAGCAAAAAAAAGTAAAAATAATACAATTAGGTTTTTTGTTCGCCGCAACATTGCATTGAAATGCAATAATGGGCGATCAAAAGATTGTATCCACACCAAAAAGGTATCATTAAAGACATCAGCTCAGCATGCAAAATACAAGCCCTCACCCAGCCCCAGATCACGAAAAATGGAGGCACTACTGGTCTCGGAAAATTAAACATTTTTTTTTTAACCCCTTACCTACAATTGACGTAATATTCCGTCCATGTGACCATGGACCTAATTACCATGGACGGAATATTACGTCATGCCCTTTAATGCGACATCGCGACTTAAGTCGCGGTGATCGCATTAAAATGCCGATGCCATCTTACCTCAGGATAGATGGCCTCGGCATCCCGGGCAGTCTCCGCCCTGGCCCGCCCCTCTCTGAGCTGTGATTGGCTGTTCAATTCAGAACAACCAATCACAGCAACTCTCTTTGTTTCAGCCAATCAGATTGGCTGAAACAACAGGAATCTAGGCTAGGATCGAGTACCGATGTACTCGATCCTAGGCACCGGAGAAAAGCCCCCAGATTGGCGCGATCGCTGATCTAATCGATCGCGCCAATCGCGGCGCAATATCGCCACTGTGCCCTGCCGGTACCGGCCCGGATCGGTGCTGTAATAGCACCGATCCTAGGCCAGAGCCTAGGACAGGCCCAGTAGGGCCTGCAGGAAGTGGTTGGCGCGATCGATTAGATCGGCGATCGCGCCAGCCACAGGGCACAGCTGCGGTCACCATGACCGCTCTGTGCCCTGCTGATGACCTGGCCATGACCTGCCTAGGAATCGGAGCTGTGAGCTCCGATCCTAGGCAGTTACCATGGTCACCAGGCAGATCAGGGATTGGTGGGATCGATGTAATCATTCGATCCCACCAATGACAGGTCACAGCAGCGAAGTGACCGCTCTGTGACCTGCCCCCTGACCTGCCTCTGACCTGTCTAACCTGTCTGCAGGGGTCCTCACTCTAGCTGAAGATTCCTGCAGAGAGGTCGGACGCAGCAAGAGCTCCTGTGCTGGGTATTGTGGTGCCACAGCTTGTAGCATCACAATCCCTGCAGAAGAAAGAAGAAGAAGAAAGAAAACTACAACTGTAAGTGCTAATTGATCCCTGATCCCCTGCCCAATCTATCTTCACCCCCCACCTATCTTCATCCCCCCGTCCCCCCTTTTACCCCCCTCACCCCCCTTTTACCCCCCTCACCCCCCTTTTACCCCCTCCATCCCCCCTTTTGGCCCGCCTCCGTGTGCAGCCGCCAAGCGTTGATCGGTGACGCAGTTCACCGATCAACACTTGTGCTCGCTTTTTTTACTCCGCACACACATCCCGTTTTTCATTTTTTTCACCCCCCTTGTGCCACCTAACTACAACCCTAACTGACCCCTGCCCAATCTTTCTTCATCCACCCCAATCCCCCCATCCCCCATCCCCTATTTTTACCCCCCTCCACCCCACTTTTGCGCCACCTCCGTGCGCAGCCACCGAGCGTTGATCGGTGACGCAGTTCACCGATCAACACTCGTGCTCGCTTTTTTTCCTTCGCACACACATCCCGTTTTTCATTTTTTTTCTCCCCCCTTGTGCCACCTAACAACAACCCTAACTGACCCCTGCCCAATCTCTCTTCATCCACCCCAATCCCCCCATCCCCCACCCCCCTCCACCCCACTTTTGCGCCACCTGCCTGCCGTTTTAAATTTTTTTTCTCCCCTTTTTGTGCCACCTAACTACAACCCTAACTGTTGATCCCTGTCCGATCTCTATTCATCCACCCCAATCCCCCCAGCCCCCTCTTTTTACCCCCCTTTGTGCCGTTTCCGTGTGCACATTTAGCAGCCGCTGAATTTTGATAAGTGACGCAATTCACTTATAAAAGTTCGTGCCGGCTGTTTTCCATTTTTCTTTTTCACCTCCCCCCCCCCTTTGAGCCACCCCTGTGCACACATCCAGCAGCCACTGAATTTTGGTAAGTGACGCCGTTCACTTACCATATCTAGATCCTGCTGTTTTAGACTTTTTTTTCCACATTTCCTTTTAGCTTTCTCTTACAGGATAGTGTGCACCAATCACTAGCCCCCCACCACATACACAGTTATAAATAAAGTACACCCAAGCACCATATTTACACAAAAAAATGTCCCGCCCATCACGTTCCTCCCAACAGCGCTATTCAATGGAGGAGGCATATTCTTACCTTGCCTCCGACACTGATAGCGAGGATGACGATCCGACTTTTCTTTATTTTTTGGATTCTTCATCCTCTTCTTCTTCCTCTTCCCCCTCCTCATCTTCCTCCTCGGGTCCTGCGGAACCGCCATGCAGACGCTCCAGGACAGAAGATGAGGCAGCGCCCACCATGCCCGCAGCTGATTCAGCAGACCCTGTGTGGACCTCGCCCCCCGAAAATTACGAGCCACTGATTCCTGATTTTGTGGCAGAATCAGGAATCAAGTTTGACACCACCGGCCTCACAGAAATTGACTTTTTCAAAGTCTTTTTCTCTGAGGATTTTGTTAACCACATGGTGGAGCAAACTAATTTGTACGCTCGGCAATTTTTGGAGCAAAACCCGCTTTCATCCTATACTAACTGGTCTCCTGTGGACGCAGTTGAAATGACGAAGTTTTGGGGCCTGGTCCTCCACATGGGTATCCTGAAGAAGCCTGAAATTTCGCAATATTGGATTGTTGATATTTTATACAACACTCCAGTGTTCCGAATGGTCATGGCCCGGGCGCGTTTTCAGGCCATCCTCAAGTTTCTGCATTATAACGATAATGCACAGTGTCTCGCACGAGATGACCCCAACTTTGACCATCTGTTCAAAGTTCGGCCGGTCATCGAACACTTCAACAAAAAGTTTGCTGAAGTGTACGTGCTCCAAAGGAACATCTGCGTGGACGAGTCCTTGGTCCATTTTAAGGGCAGGCTCGGATTCCGTCAATACCTGCCCAGTAAGAGGGCCAGGTACGAAATCAAACTCTATAAGCTGTGTGAGAGTACCTCAGGGTACACCCACAGGTTTAGAGTGTACGAAGGAAAGGACACCAGGATTGAACCCCCTGAGTGTCCTCCTGACCTGGGAATGAGTGGGAAAATTGTGTGGGATTTGGTGCACCCACTGCTGGATAAAGGTTATCACCTCTACACTGATAACTTTTATACCAGTGTCCCACTCTACAAAGCCCTCTTTGCGCGAGGTACCGCAGCTTGCGGTACTGTCCGCAAAAATCAGAGAGGCCTCCCGAAGACGCTACTTGGGCAGATGCTCCGAAAAGGTGAGAGCAGGGCCCAATGTAGCGACCACCTGCTGGTGGTCAAGTACAAGGACAAGAGGGATGTCTTTCTCTTGACCACCATACACGGTGATGGCAGCGCCCTCAGCACTGTACGGGGTACCTCGGCACAGGTCAGCAAACCTGAATGTGTGCTGGGGTACAATAAAAACATGGGGGGCGTTGATCGCTCCGATCAATACCTCCAACCGTACAATGCTTTGAGAAAGGCCAAGGCATGGTACAAAAAGCTGGTCGTGCACATCGTCCAATTGGCAATGCTCAACGCATTCCTATTGTCACAATGTGCATGCCCCAGCGATACGTCGTACCTTCAGTTTCAGGAGGTAGTGGTTAAGGCCCTGATGTTTGGCACTCTGGAAGGAGCGGGCCCCAGAACTTCCGGAACTGAAGGTGCTCGTATTGTACCAGGTCAGCATTTCCCGGGGGAGGTCCCGCAAACTGGAAAAAGAGGTAAATCGCAAAAAAGGTGCCGAGTGTGTTACAAAAACGGAATACGCAAGGACACCATTTATCAATGCGACACCTGCCCCGAAAAACCTGGCCTGTGTATGAAGGATTGCTTCAAATTGTACCACACCTCAATGCACTACTAAATTTCGTTGCCGGAAACATTAGATTAGTTGGGGCACATCTAGATAAGTTCCTTGGGGGTCTAGTTTCCAAATCAATGTCACTTGTGGTTTTTTTTTTACTGTTTAGGCACATCAGGGGCTCTGCAAATGGAAAATGACGCCCACAGACCATTCCATCTAAGTCTGCATTTCAAAACGTCACTGCCTTCCAACCCTGCCGTGTGCCTAAACAGTTTTTTCCCACATATGGGGTACCAGCGTACTCAGGACAAATTGGACAACAACTTTTGGGGTCCAATTTCTCCTGTTACGCTTGGGAAAATTGAAAATTGGGGACTAAACAATCATTTTTGTGGGCACAAAATAGGATTTTTTATTTTCACGCCTGGGCAGTATAAACTTTAGTGAAACACTTGGGGGTTCAAAGTTCTCACCACATATCTAGATAAGTTCCTTAGGGGGTCTAGTTTCCAAAATGGGGTCACTTGTGGGGGGTTTCTACTGTTTAACCACATCAGGGGCTCTGCAAACGGAACATGACGCCCGGAGACCATTCCATCAAAGTCTGCATTCCAAAGCGTCACTTCTTCCCTTCTGAGCCCCGACGTGTGCCCAAACAGTAGTTTTCCCCCACATATGGGGCTCCAGCGTACTCAGGACAAATTGGAAAACAACTTTTGGGGTCCAATTTCTCCTCTTACGCTTGGGAAAATTGAAAATTGGGGACTAAACGATCATTTTTGTGGGCACAAAATAGGATTTTTTATTTTCACGCCTGGGCAGTATAAACTTTAGTGAAACACTTGGGGGTTCAAAGTTCTCACCACATATCTAGATAAGTTCCTTAGGGGGTCTAGTTTCCAAAATGGGGTCACTTGTGGGGGTTTCTACTGTTTAACCACATCAGGGGCTCTGCAAGCGGAACATGACGCCCGCAGACCATTCCATCAAAGTCTGCATTCCAAAGCGTCACTTCTTCCCTTCTGAGCCCCAACGTGTGCCCAAACAGTAGTTTTCCCCCACATATGGGGCACCAGCGTACTCAGGACAAATTGGAAAACAACTTTTGGGGTCCAATTTCTCCTGTTACGCTTGGGAAAATTAAAAATTGGGGACTAAACGATCATTTTTGTGGGCACAAAATAGGATTTATTATTTTCACGCCTGGGCAGTATAAACTTTAGTGAAACACTTGGGGGTTCAAAGTTCTCACCACATATCTAGTTAAGTTCCTTAGGGGGTCTAGTTTCCAAAATGGGGTCACTTGTGGGGGGTTTCCACTATTTGGGCACATTGGGGGCTCGTCAAACGCAACATGGCGTCCAATCTCAATTCCAGCCAATTTTAGGTTGAAAAAGTCAAGCGGCGCTGCTTCCCTTCCGAGCCCTGCCGTGCACCCAATCAGTGGTCCCCCCCACATATAGAGTATCAGCGTACTCAGGACAAATTGGACAACAACTTTTGGGGTCCAATTTCTCCTGCTACCTTTGGGAATATAAGAAATTGGGGACTAAACGATCATGTTTGTGGAAAAAATATGATTTTTTATTTTCACGCCCGGGCGTTATAAACTCCTGTGAAGCCCTAGGGGGTTCAAGGTGCTCACCACACATCTAGATAAGTTCCTTAGGGGGTCTAGTTTCCAAAATGGGGTCACTTGTGGGGGGTTTCCACTGTTTGGGAACATTGGGGGCTCGTCAAACGCAACATGGCGTCCAATCTCAATTCCAGCCAATTTTAGGTTGAAAAAGTCAAGCGGCGCTGCTTCCCTTCCGAGCCCTGCCGTGCGCCCAAACAGTGGTCCCCCCCACATTTAGAGTATCAGCGTACTCAGGACAAATTGGACAACAACTTTTGAGGTCCAATTTCTCCTGCTACCTTTGGGAATATAAAAAATTGGGGACTAAACGATCATGTTTGTGGAAAAAATATGATTTTTTATTTTCACGCCCGGGCGTTATAAACTCCTGTAAAGCCCTAGGGGGTTCAAGGTGCTCACCACACATCTAGATAAGTTCCTTAGGGGGTGTAGTTTCCAAAATGGGGTCACTTGTGGGGGGTTTCCATTGTTTGGGCACATTTGGGGGCTCGTCAAATGCAACATGGCGTCCAATCTCAATTCCAGCCAATTTTAGGTTGAAAAAGTCAAGCGGCGCTGCTTCCCTTCCGAGCCCTGCCATGCGCCCAAACAGTGGTCCCCCCCACATATAGAGTATCAGCGTACTCAGGACAAATTGGACAACAACTTTTGGGGTCCAATTTCTCCTGCTACCTTTGGGAAAATAAAAAATTGGGGACTAAACGATCATGTTTGTGGAAAAAATATGATTTTTTATTTTCACGCCCGGGCGTTATAAACTCCTGTGAAGCCCGAGGGGGTTCAAGGTGCTCACCACACATCTAGATAAGTTCCTTAGGGGGTCTAGTTTCCAAAATGGGGTCACTTGTGGGGGGTTTCCACTGTTTGGGCACATTAGGGGCTCGTCAAACGCAACATGGTGTCCAATCTCAATTCCAGCCAATTTTAGGTTGAAAAAGTCAAGCGGCGCTGCTTCCCTTCCGAGCCCTGCCGTGCGCCCAAACAGTGGTCCCCCCACATATAGAGTATCAGCGTACTCAGGACAAATTGGACAACAACTTTTGGGGTCCAATTTCTCCTGCTACCTTTGGGAAAATAAAAAATTGGGGACTAAACGATCATGTTTGTGGAAAAAATATGATTTTTTATTTTCACGCCCGGGCGTTATAAACTCCTGTGAAGCCCGAGGGGGTTCAAGGTGCTCACCACACATCTAGATAAGTTCCTTAGGGGGTCTAGTTTCCAAAATGGGGTCACTTGTGGGGGATTTCCACTGTTTGGGCACATTAGGGGCTCGTCAAACGCAACATGGTGTCCAATCTCAATTCCAGCCAATTTTAGGTTGAAAAAGTCAAGCGGCGCTGCTTCCCTTCCGAGCCCTGCCGTGCGCCCAAACAGTGGTCCCCCCCACATATAGAGTATCAGCGTACTCAGGACAAATTGGACAACAACTTTTGGGGTCCAATTTCTCCTGCTACCTTTGGGAAAATAAAAAATTGGGGACTAAACGATCATGTTTGTGGAAAAAATATGATTTTTTATTTTCACGCCCGGGCGTTATAAACTCCTGTGAAGCCCTAGGGGGTTCAAGGTGCTCACCACAAATCTAGATAAGTTCCTTAGGGGGTCTAGTTTCCAAAATGAGGTCACTTGTGGGGGGTTTCCACTGTTTGGGCACATTGGGGGCTCGTCAAATGCAACATGGCGTCCAATCTCAATTCCAGCCAATTTTAGGTTGAAAAAGTCAAACGGCGCTGCTTCTCTTCCGAGCCCTGCCGTGCGCCCAAACAGTGGTCCCCCCCCACATATAGGGTATCAGCGTACTCAGGACAAATTGGACAACAACTTTTGGGGTCCAATTTCTCCTGTTACCCTTGGGAAAATTAAAAAATTGTTGCTAACAGATCATTTTTGTGACTAAAAAGTTAAATGTTATTTTTTTCCTTCCATGTTGCTTCTGCTCCTGTGAAGCACTTGAATGGTTAATAATCTTCTAGAATGTAGTTTTGAGTAGATTGAGGGGTTCAGTTTTTAGATTGGTGTCACTTTTGGGTATTTTCTGCCATATAGACCCCTCAAAGTGACTTCAAATGTGAGGTGGTCCCTAAAAAAAATGGTTTTGTAAATTTTGTTGTAAAAATGAGAAATCGTTGGTCAACTTTTAACCCTTATAACTTCCTAACAAAAAAAAATGTTGTTTCCAAATTTGTGCTGATGTAAAGTAGACATGTGGGAAATGTTATTTATTAACTATTTTCTGTCATGTAACTCTCTGGTTTAAGGTCATAAAAATTCAAACTTTGAAAATCGCAAAATATTCTAAATTTTCGCCATATTTCCATTTTTTTCATAAATAAACGCAAGTTATAGCGAAGAAATTTTATCACTAAAGTGAAGTACAATATGTCACGAGAAAACAATGTCAGAACCGCCTAGATCCGTTGAAGCGTTCCAGAGTTATGACCTCATAAAGGGACAGTGGTCAGAATTGTAAAAATTGGCCCGGTAGTTAACGTGCAAACCACCCTTGGTAGTGAAGGGGTTAACAAACTTTGGATTTTTTTCACCATTTAAATAAATAAAAACCTATAGAAGTTTTGTACCTACGAACTCGTAATGACCTGGAGAATTATAATGGCCGGTCATTTTTAGCATTTGGTGAACATGGTAAAAAAAAATCCAATGAACAGTTGTGGAATTTCACTTTTTTTGCAATTTAATTTTTTTCCCATTTTCAAGTACACAACATGGTAAAACCAATGATGTTGTTCAATAGTACAACTTGTCCCACAAGAAACATGGCCTCACATGGCCATATTGCCAGAAAAATAAAAAATTTATGGCTCTGGGAAGAAGGGGAGTGAAAAACAGAAACCCAAAAATGAAAAAGGGCTGCGGCGTAAAGGGGTTTATATCCACAATATGACCCAAGTACACACCAAAGGCCGTGGTGGATAGACTGTAGATAGCAAGGTGGAAAGATATTGAATTTTTAATAAGTTAAAGTTAGATTTTATCAAATATTTGGTACACCTCAGTCAGTGATAGCTAACACTGCACATCACTCTGAAAACACTTTCTTGCAGCACAGGGGCAGACACTGACAGCTTGGGGCCCCTGTGCAAGAATTGTGTCTGGGCCCCTTTCCTTTTATGGCCACAAAGCTACACACACATATATATATATATTTATATATATAGTCACACACTATTACATAGTCTCCTTTATTATGTATGTTGACGTCCCTTATACAGTGCCCTCTCTTGCTATGTACAGAACAGTCCCTTACATATTGGATTGTATAGAGCCCTTTTTTATATTATATGCCATCCTCTCTTGTTAGATATATAATGCAATGATGGCTGATGGAGCATGGGAAAGCTTCTTTTCTAATGGAGGAGATAATGGACTGGTAGTCTGGTCACCGGCTCATCCATCAGCAGTAGAGTTGAGTGAAACGGGTTGGTCAAATTCAAAAGTCGGCGACTTTCGCTGAAGTCGGGTTTCATGAAACGAAACCTGACCATAGCGTGAGGTCGGCCACGAGGTCGGTGACCAGAGCGCCAAAGTCGCGTTTCAAATTATGCTTCCAGCGCCGTTTTTCAGCCAATGATGGAGGATGCACACTGTGGGCAACGCGATGACATAGGCATCGGTCACCACCATCTTTGAGAAGGGCATGCAAGTGATTGGCTGGCTTTGTGTGGCGTCACAGGGGCTATAAAAGGGCGTGCACGCCGACCGCCATCTTACTTCTGCCAATCTTAGCATTAGGCTGGAGTCACACTAGCGAATAAATCGGATGAAAGCAATGCGATAAAAAAATCGCATTGCATTCGTCCCAATGTTATATTATGGGGCAGCTCCCATCATCTGATTTTTTTTTCAGAAAGTTTCCTTGGACCGAGACAATCGCAGCATGCTGCGATTGTCACCGATTTTCGGATCGGACTCGCCAATGCAAGTCTATGGGTGCGATTAAAAATCGGATTACAAGCGGACCACAAGTGTGACTTGCGATAAAATCGAAAGACTTCTCCAGGTCAACAGGAAAGAGCATCAGGCATTGGCATTGGATGTCAATTGGATGCTTAGATGCGAATAAAATCGGTTCATCGCCGGAAATTCGGATGACAGACGGATCCCTGGACAAGAAATCTTTGTGCAATTTCGTACCGTAAAAATCGGACCGATTTTTTAATCATTGTGTGTAACTTCAGCCTTAGGGAGAGGTTGCTGCTGCTGATTCAGAATAAGGGACAGTGTTAGGCAGGGAAGAACCAAAAAACTGCTTCTGCTGTTAGCGATTTCCACTTACAACACAACACTTTGTGTGCAGTGACAGGGGAGGCTATATTTTTGTGCATCAGCTCTGTTGGTTATTAGGCTGCCTTATAAGGCTCCCTGATAGCTGCATTGTTGTTTGCACACTGCTGTGCAAGCTGCTTTTTTAAAAGCAAAAATACTTTTCTTCCTCTTATTTACACAGTTACCAAGCGTTCATTTTTCCACCCTTTTGTGTGCAGCAGTCCTGCTTATTAGGCTGCCTGAGTCCATACTTGGACTGAGAGCATCATTGTCAGCCTCCTCAAATCTCTAGTGAGATCCAAATTCTCACCAATACTATATACACCCTCCACCTTGTCATACACCATCCAATTTCAGCCTGTTACATTGAGGTGTAATCTCTACTGGCCCTGAGATACTAGTTCAGCGTCCTCAAATCTCTAGTGAGATTCAAATTCTCACCAATACTATATATACCCTCCACCTTGTCATACACCATCCAATTTCAGCCTGTTACATTGAGGTGTAATCTCTACTGGCCCTGAGATACTAGTTCAGCGTCCTCAAATCTCTAGTGACATTCAAATTCTCACCAATACTATATACACCTTCTACCTTGTTTTACCGTACCATATAGCTGGTGGTATTCTGGGTACATTTTCACAAAATGAGGAAGTATGGTGGAAGAGGCCGTGGAAGTGGGCGGGGGTTGCCAGCTGGTCCTGATGGTGGTGGTATTGGTGGTGCATCTGTTGGTAGTGGCAAAAGCAGAATAGCACCTAAGGCAGGAGGTGTTGAACCTGCATCATCGTCTGGCTCCACAAGGCCTCGAACGCTCCCTTTTCTGGGAGTAGGTAAACCGCTTTTAAAGCAGGAGCTTCAGGAACAAGTTTTGCTTACATTGCTGACACAGCCTCCAGCACTCTCGCCTCCTCTTCTGAAGTTTCAAAAAATAAAAGCACTGAGTCGTCAGTGGAGGCTCCTGGTCAGGAACAACACCTTTCCTTGTGTCCTTCACCCCTACCAAAAATGAAGGATGCGGCAGGCGACACTACAGATTACTCCATGGAGCTCTTTTAACATACCATGCCTGGGTTATCAAGTCAAATCATGAATTCCCCAGTCCAAGATGAATCTGACATGGAGTGCATTGATGCACAGCCACTGCTAGTTTTTTCTGCTGGTACATTCACTCAGAGCACTACATTGTCCTCGCAGTGTACTGAGGCACAATCAGACCCTGATGAAACTCAGGTGCCCCTTCCCGCATACTATACCACCTTACACGGTGACACAAGAAGGTGCACATGAAATTGAAGAGAAGGTGATGGATGACCCAGTTGTTGACCCAGATTGGCATCCATTGGGGGAAGAGGGTGCCGCTGCCAATAGCTCAGAAAAGGAGGAGGAGGATCCGCAGCAGGCAATGACATCGCAACAGCTGTTATCTGGCAGGACCGTAGCAGTCCAAAAACGTGTTACAAAAACCAAAAGAGTTGCAGGACAACTTGGCAAGATGGTCAAATTAGCACAGCGTGCAAGGCCTCAAAATGTCTTCCATAGTAGGAAGAGTGCAGTGTGGCACTTTTTTTAACAAAATCCTAATGATCAGGCAAACGTTATCAGTAAGAAGTGCGAAAAAGACCTTTAGCCGAGGGAAAAATCTGAGAAATTTGAATACCAGTTGCATGCTTAGACATTTAACCACCATGCACTTGCAAGCATGGACGGACAACCAAACCTCACGTACCACATGTGCACCTGCTCCGAATGAAGGTAGTCAGCAGCGCTACATCGCTTCCCTCACTGTAAGCCCACCGGTTAGCACACCACCAGCAGCAAATGTTGAGGTGTCATCGCAAGGGCAAAGCAGTCATGGAATCACAATGTTATTGCTATGAGAGACTGAATCTAGGCCATGAGCAACACCACCAACATCATCACCATCACCAACCCTCTCTGTCCGCCATGTCCACCGCTAGTTCCACCATATGCAGCTCTCAAGTCCAGCTCACCCTCCCAGAGACTCTGAGTAGGACAAGAAAGTACTCATCCTCTCATCCACGTACACTGGCTTTGAACGCCCACATTGCCAAACTAATCTCGTTAGAGATGATGCCCTACCGGTTGTTTGAAAGCAAAGCTTTCCGTGAGCTCATGGCCTACGCAATACCACGCTATGACCTACCCAGTCAGCATTTCTTTTTGCAAAAAGCCATCCCAGCCCTCCACGTGCATGTGAAAGACCGCATTGTCCATGCACTCAAGCAATCAGTGAGTGGAAAGGTACACCTCACAACAGATGCATGGTCCAGTAGGCATGGCCAGGGCCGTTACGTGTCCATCACTGCGCACTGGGTTAATGTGGTGGATGCAGGGTCCACAGGGGACAACGGCGGTGGGACAGTGCTGCCTATCCCACGGTATAGGAAACTGTTGGCTGTAGGTGTTCGACCCTCCTCCTCCTCCTCCAGAAGCAAAAGCTCATCCACAGAGCACAGTCGCACGAGCACTCCATCCGCAGCTGCCAGTGTTGCACACGAGGTGTCCCACTATCGAACAGCAGGTGGTAAGCGTCAGCAGGCTGTGTTGAAGATGATGTGTTTGGGCGACAACAGACACACCGCAGAGGTACTGGCCGACTGCTTGCAGCGACAAACTGAGTCATGGCTGGGCAGTCTACATCTTGAGGCAGACATGGTAGTTAGTGATAACGGCCGGAACTTTGTGGCAGCCATAGCCCTTTCAAAACTCAGACAGATATCTTGACTGGCTCACACATTGAACCTGGTGGTGCAGTGCTTCCTCAATAATTATCCTGAGTTAACAGCCCAGTTCCATAGGGTGCGAAGATTGTGCTCGTACATCCGCCGGTTGCCTGTACACTCCAGTCATATGCAGAAGCTGCAGCGATTGCTCCATCTTCCCAAGCACCGCCTAATTATCGACGATGCAACAAGGTGGAACTCCACCCTGCACATGGTTCAGAGGCTGTGCGAACAGAGGCAGGCTGTTATTCATTTGTGGAAGGATACACAGCCAGGCAGTTTGCGGGCAGACACGGAGTTGTCTGGTGTGCAATGGTCGAAGCTGAAAGACCTCTGTAAAGTCCTTCAGTGTTTTGAGGAATGCACACGGCGAGTAAGCGCAGACGACGCCATCATAAGCATGAGCATCCCACTTATGCGTCTGCTCATGCAAACTTTGATGCACATTAAGGAGCAGGCGTCTGCAGCCGAGGAGGAAGGAAGCCTTGATGACAGCCAGCCATTGTCTGCTCAGGGAAGTCTCGTGGACGAGGTGGAGGAAGATGAGGAGGAGGAGGAGGATGATGGGGATGATTATTTTGGGGAGGAGGATGCTTCTCAGGGGGCAAGAAAAAATGTTGGCATGGCAAGGTCAGGTACAGGGTTTGTGCATGACTGGAGGGATGTTGATTTGCCAGAAAGTGCTCCTCCACCCAGCACTCGCAGTGCATCATTGACACCTGGAACATTGGCCCACATGTCTGATTATGCCTTGCAGATCCTAAAAAGGGACCCCCACATTGCCAAAATGATGAATGATGATGACTACTGGTTGGCCAGCATCCTGGATCCACGCTATAAAGGCAAATTCCAAAACATCATGCCACAGGAGAACCTAGAGCTAATATTGGCTAACAAACAAGCAACTCTGGTAAACCGTTTGTTTGAGGCATTCCCAGCACACAGCGCCGGTGATGTTTCTCCCACGAGCCATAGGGGGCAACATGGAAGAGGTGTTCGTGGTGCACACAGCCGAAGTGGCATTGGACATAGGTGTTTCATGACCATGTTGTGGACTGATTTTTCAAGTACCACTCACACGACTGGTAATACTGCATTGATTGAAAGTGACAGGAGACAGCAGTTGTCAACTATGGTAACAAACTACTTCTCCTCCCATATCGATGTTCTCCCTCACCGGTCATTCCCCTTTGACTATTGGGCCAGTAAACTTGACAACTGGCCTGAATTGGCACAATATGCCTTACAGGAGCTCGCTTGCCCTGCTGCTAGTGTGTTATCTGAGCGAGTCTTCAGTGCTGATGGATCAGTCCTGACAGAAAAAAGGACCCGTCTGTCGACCCAAAATGTTGATGATCTAACCTTCATTAAAATGAACCATGCATGGGTTTCAAAGGATTTTGTCCCACCCTCCCCTGCTGACATGTAGATTGCCAGAAAAATGGCTCGCTTTTGTCCTCCTCTTCCGCGGACTTCTCCAATTACTCCATTTGCAGCTGCTGAATGTCCAACATCAACATATGCCATTTTTTCCACCTCCCCAACTAGGCTGCCTCCCCCCACAGGGTCGGGATCACCACCTGGTGCATGCACCCGTGTGAGTGCCGTTGCCCTGGACAGGTGGGTGGGCCCACTCTTGGGCAACGGCACTGGCACAGGGTCCCTCATAGCACAATCAAGTGTCTCTGATGGTGGGGGTGCACACCCGCCATCAGACACACCGGCGTACTATGAGGGGCCTTGTGCCAGTACCGCCGCCCATGAGTGGGCCCCCCCTGCTTGCTCAGGGCACAAGCACTTGCAATACTTACCTCTCCCTGCTCCACCACTGTGTAGTCTGGCCTGTTAAATAATTCACTGGGACTGCCAATACAAATTTGGTGAAATGATAGATGATGGTTAAGACGTAGCTATGCCCGTTCTGCTGGGCTCTATCTTCAGATGATCAATGGCTTTCATTTGTTATGGACGTCGACTCTCAATGAGATGCAGTGGTGGTTTATCATCAGCTTTCACGGTTTTCCGACTCAGACGTGTGACATTCCTGCCCATATTTTTAAATGTGTCTTCTCATGCCAATCCAATAGAATCGCCTACGGCCTGTAGCTTGTGTCTTTTGTACTCCAAAGTTACCTGACAGATCATGATAGGCAGTGAGGACAATGTCTACATCTCTCCCTGTGATCACAATTTGGTGGAGATGAGTAACGGTGATGGGTTCCACGGTACTGCGATACAGCAAACCTTTCTTCACAAGAACTGTATTCGCTGTCTCCACGACAAAGTAATTGAGAGTCAGCATCGCCTCTGAGAATTCTCCCGGGAGTTTTTCCCGTGATTAGCAATTCCAAAATTTCTGCAATCACTCGACTTTCCGTCTGTACTTGTATCCATCTCGTTTCCTCTTGTGGAGAGACTGGACTGTCTTACTGAGACTGAAATATATATGAAGATTGAAAAATACCCCAACAGTGTATACTGGTGTACGCTTCGAAGACATAATCCTTTTTCTACTTTTTAGATTCTTGTCTAATCCATACTGAGGCTGTGAGTGTCTTTGTCAGACTCCGGAAATATACACGCATATTTTTAATGCCTAAACTATGCTATATATACCTGCTATTCAGTGATACTGTACCCTTTCTCATCTTTCTACAATCTTGTAGAAGCCATACTGGGCCTGAGATCGTCTGAGTCTGCCTCCTGATTAGAGATGAGCGGTGTTCGAGTCGACCTGTTCGCCAAGTTAAAATTCCAGCTGTTTTGGGCGGTGTTCGAGCCGTTCGTCGAACTCGAACACTTTGCTTTAAAATTCGTCTGTTCGAGGTTCCGTTCGAGAACGGTTCGTTCACCAAAAGCGTAACTTCATTTTCACATTAATAATGGTTTTCAATGTTAATAGACTGTTTCATGGCATAGTAGCGGTGTGTGGTAGCAAGCGGTGTAGTACACCTGTCAAGGAGCTACACAGTGTGTGTTTCTAATAATTTTTTACCGCATCTTGTCCAGAAAATCCTTTAGGGCCTTGTAGAACTGTCTGCTACTCAGCAGAGGAGCCCATCAATGAACCTAGCTATGCCACCTGTTTATGAAAGAACCAGTTTTTGACTGCATTTAGCACAGTTAATACTTTGGGCCTAGTAACTGTGTCTGCTACTCATCAGAGGAGCCCACCCGTGAACCAAGCTGTGCCGCCTGTTTATGTAAGAACCATTTTTTAACTCCATTTAGCCCAGGGAATACTTTGGGACTAGTACTGGTGTCTACTGCTCAGCAGAGGAGCCCACCTGTGAACCTAGCTGTGCCGCCTGTTTATGTAAGCACTGTCTGCTACTCAGCAGAGTTTCCCACCCGTGAACCAAGCTATGTTGCCTGTTTATATAAGAACTTCGTGCTACACAGCATAGGAGCCCAGCTGTTAAGCAAGCTACAGCACCTGTGGTTGGGACACTTAATTTTTCCATTCTTTCTGGAATGCGGGTTAGGCCTAATTCCAGAATTCCGGTTGACCTGCACTTACTGGGAAATCCTCGTTCGCGGGGAAAAATTGGAATCCCAGATCTCCATCACTAATGGTGTTCAGCGGGTTATCTGCACCAGTAAGCGACACACGCTGGTCCTTTCAGTGTAGCACGCATGCAGCCCCAGACATGTAAGGGCATGACAGACCTGTTATTGCTCGATCTCGTGTTCCAGAGCCACACGTTTCCTTGTAGTAAGCTTGACGCGTACCGCGGGGGCATGCCGGAGTCTTGTTCGTTAACGGAATTAAGCTGACAAATTGCTAGCACAACTAAAAACAGACATCCACCACCACTCACTGAATCGACAAAGCTGGCAATCTGACTGTCGCGCTCGCGCCTTGGCTGAATGGCGCGAGCCGGGGGGTTGTGGCCCCACTGTGCCACAAACCAGACTACCCTGGAAGGGGCGTGACTACGACAGCTACCTCGGTCTTCACTGGAGCCTCTGATGGTGAGGTCAGGCTTGTGCGCAGATAGCTGTCGGGTGCCACTACAGGGTGGTGTCTGGCTGTGGCTGCTGGTCCCACTCGGGGACAAGTCACTTTGACAGAGACTATAGGCAGGCAGGTAGACACGACAGGCACGGCTGAGACACAGGGCAGGCGGGCACGGCTTGGAGACACAGGGCAGGCGGGCACGGCTTGGAGACACAGGACAGGCGGGCACGGCTTGGAGACACAGGACAGGCGGGCACGGCTTGGAGACACAGGACAGGCGGGCACGGCTTGGAGACACAGGACAGGCGGGCACGGCTTGGAGACACAGGACAGGCGGGCACGGCTTGGAGACACAGGACAGGCGGGCACGGCTTGGAGACACAGGACAGATTGGCGTGGTATGAGAAGGAGTGTGACTACGACAGCTACCTCAGTCTTCACTGGAGCCTCTGATGGTGAGGTCAGGCTTGTGCGGCAGATAGCTGTCGGGTGCCACTCCAGGGTGGTGTATGGCTGTGGCTGCTGGTCCCACTCGGGGACAAGTCACTTTGACAGAGACTATAGACAGGCAGGCAGGTAGACACGACAGGCACAGCTGAGACACAGGGCAGGCGGGCACGGCTTGGAGACACAGGGCAGGCGGGCATGGCTTGGAGACACAGGGCAGACGGGCACGGCTTGGAGACACAGGACAGGCGGGCACGGCTTGGAGACACAGGACAGGCGGGCACAGCTTGGAGACACAGGACAGGCGGGCACGGCTTGGAGACACAGGGCAGGCGGGCACGGCTTGGAGACACAGGACAGGCGGGCACAGCTTGGAGACACAGGACAGATTGGCGTGGTATGAGAAGGAGCAGGTAGGGACCTGTTCACACAGCAGGTGTAGGCAGGAGGGAGTGGTGTATGCTGGAACAGGATCTGGACCTGTTCACACAGGAGGTGCAGGTATGGATATAGGCAGGAAGGAGTGGTATATGAGAGAACAGGTTTGGACCTGTTCACACAGGAGGTGCAGGTATGGATAAAGGCAAGAAGTAGTGGTATAGGAGAGAACAGGTTTGAACCTGTTCACACAGGAGATGCAGGTAGGCAGAGCCGCAGGAGTGCGGAGCAGGCAGAGCCGCAGGAGTGCGGAGCAGGCAGAGCTGCAAGGGTGCATATGCACAGATAAAGCTGCGAGGGTGCAGATGCACAGATAAAGCTGCGAGGGTGCAGATGCACAGATAAAGCTGCGAGGGTGCAGTTGCACAGATAAAGCAGTGAGGGTGCAGATGCACAGATAAAGCTGCGAGAGTGCAGATACACAGACAAGGAGGACACAAGGAAAGACACAGCAAGGAAGGGAGCCACGGACAAGGAGAAAGGGAGACTGATAGACAAAGGTAAGACTGAGTTCAGACAGAGAGACAGGGACAAAGACACAAGGACCAGGATATTCAGCCTCCTGGCAGGTGGGCAGAGAACAGACAAGGCACTGGGAACAAGACTCAAGGGCCAGGATATACAGCCTCCTGGCAGGCAGACAAGGTACAAAGCAAAACTAAGAGTAAACCTCCAGAGACGGAGATACACAGAACAGGGCCTGGCTTCCTCAGCAGCAAGATACTAACTGAGATTAGACATTGCACAGGCAATGTTTCAGTGGGAGTGGCGAAACTAAATAGTCAAGGGCTCCAGGTGATTGGTCAGGGACAGATTACACAGGTGCACCCAGACTGCATAAGAACCAGAGAGTTCAGGCGCCGCCCCCTATACACACAGTCTGGAAACATGGAGAGCAGAGGCACAGAGCTGGCAACAGACAGAATTCACAGCATGGCTTGAAGCAGAAAGTAAGTTGTTGTGCGGGGGATGGGAGACCATGCAGTGATGCCAGCAGGGTTGTTACACTGTCCATCTTCTCTGTAGCTGGCATGGTTGAGGTTTCCCGGGTGGAGTAGAATTAAGCCACAGGCTCCACTCCTGGTGGTGCCCTTCTGGACATTCCTTTAAGGTTCAGCTTTGCAACCATACTGCCTCCGGAAACCAAATACGTTGCCTTCATGGACGCTGTTCGGAGGTTCGTGGGATTAACGCCGCCCGATCGGCAGTTGGCATAATTTATGGTGGGAAGTCCAATGGTATATTATCGTCTTTGATTTCAGATTTTTATTTTTTTTGTATTTTACATTTTTATTCCAGCCTTTCTTGACTTCATAAGGGCATGACATGCCTATATCTGTGTATCCTCCTCCTCCTTTTACTCCTCCACCTCTTTTCTATATGCAGTTGCCCTTTTCCATATGTTATTTTTGTATTCTGTGCATTTTGTCTGCTTTGGGACACCTTTTAAGGTGTTTTGTAATTGTTTTCTATGTGTTAGTATGTGTTTGTGTTTGCCTGCCTTTGTTTTCAATGGTGTTCAACAGTGTTCGCCGAACATTCGACAAACTTGCCTCCTGTTCGACAAACCAAAACGAACTCGAACACTAGCGTGATGGCTCAACACTACTCCTGATATAGAGACGTACATTTTTAATGTTTAAACTATGCTATATATACCTGGTATCTGGTGATACTGTACCCTTTCTGCCAGGAAGTCCTCCTCCACCCACCACTCTAAGTGTATCATTGACACCTGGAACATTGTGCCACATGTGTGTTTATTTCTTGCGGATCTTCTTGTTATATTGTGGTGTGATCCATCCTGAGCGTGTGACAGTCTGTGGGTTACTCCTGCAATTTAGATGTACATATAAAAATTACCACAACACTGGTGTATACAGCTGTACGCGTGTGATACATTACCCATTTCCTGCTTTTTATATTCTGGTCTAATCCAAACTGACCAAGTGAGAGTTATTTTCTGACTGTGGAAATAAATACTGAGATTGACAGCAATGACTCCTACACTGTGTACAGCTGTACTCTTCAGATCCATTACCGTTTTATGGCTTTTTATATTGTGTTGTAATCCATACTGAGCCTGAGAGCGTCTGTGTCTGCCTCCTGAAATATCTACAGAGATTTAGAATGTTTAAACTATACTATATATACCTGCTATCTGATGATACTGTACACTTTTTCTACTTTTTATATTCTTGTCTAATCCATACTGAGCCTGTGAGCGTCTCTGTGTGACTGATGGAATATATAGGGAGATTGACAATTATTCTTTGACTGTTTAGAGCTGTACGCTTCTGATACAGTACCATATAGCTGATGTTATTTTGGGGTCATTTTCTTCAAAATTTTGAAGTTTGGTGGAAGAGGCCGCGGATGTGGACGTTGGGGGGCCAGGTGGTGCTGATGGTGGTGGTGCATCTTCTGGTAGTGGCAAAAGCACAATAGCAGCTAAGGCAGGAGGTGTTGAGCCTGCGTCATGGTCTGGCTCTGGAACGCCTGGAAGGCTACCTTTTCTGGGAGTAGGTTAACCGCTTTTAAAGCCAGAGCATTAGGAACTGGTTTTGGCTTACATTGCCGAAACAGACTCCCGCAAATATGCCCTCCTCTTCTGAAGTTTCAAAAAATGCAAGCACTGAGTCATCAAGTGCTGGCTCCTGGTCAGGAAGAACACCTTTCTTTGTGTCCTTCACCTCCAACAAAAGTGAATGATGCAGCAGGCCACACTTCACATTAGTCCATGTAGCTCTTTCTATCATACCATGCCTGGGTTATCAAGTCAAATCGTGAATTCCCCAGTCCAAGATGAATCTGACATGGAGTGTGGGTGGCCAGCCAGGGCAGTGGGGTTAATCGGTACCGGGCCGGTGTCTCAGAGGGATGTGTCACGTTGGTGGTGATGACCCGTTCCGTGGCCCTGGGCGTCCATGCAAAGGGGTGAATAACGTTTATATGTGAATGATACGTGACGCCACCTGTGGTTTCTGATTAGATTGACCCGCTCTGCAGTGTCGCTTCTCTAGGACAGATGTTGTGGTGCAGCTAAGATGTAGAAGCCCTTCACAGGTAGGGCCGTAGTCGCAGGGCAGATGAAAGAGTTGGTAGATGGTGTGCAGTGCAGGATGTAGCAGAACCGTGCACCAGGCGCAGGAGAAAGATGACAAACACAGTTGTGCAGTTCCTTTACCTGTACTTGGTAAGTGCCGTCCAGGACCCAGAGAACAGATGGAGAAGGAGTTGGTCAGCCTGGAAGCAAGTTTGGAATTCTCTCTCTGCAGATAGGTAGTGTGGCCTCCGTTCTAGCACTTATCTGAGGTACTCCCAGTGCTGAGTTCACTGAAGTTCCCCCGTTGACTCTCTTTTGGAACTTTCTCAAATGGCAGGCAGCCATAGCCTTTTCCTTCTAGCTCACACACGTCACTGCTGGGGCCTCCGAGCCGTATTTGGGAACAGAGCATTTATAGCTGCTACTTCCTCCGGTTTCTGCTGCAGGACCGTCAGTGTCCCTACAAACTCGGAGACCAGAATCCGGACCATGCGCTCCAGCTAGGAGTGAGCCTTAACTCTGCTCATCCTCCAGCTCCCCTTCTCACATCCAAACATTTTCCTTCCCTTTACAGACTGCCCTAACTTACCTCCTCCCGACCACAGAGAGCAGCTCCTCAGCAGTCAGGTTCAGAGGTCTCCCTGCTGGCCTGGAGTGGGAACTGTGTTGTGTGTTGGTTTAACTGCTAGAGAGATCCTTCATTGCTCCCAAGCATGACATCACACTCCCTAGGAGGAAGGTAATGCCACTGTGGCGACCGTACTCCTGGGGGCGCCACAAGTGCACTGATGCCCAGCCACTGCTAGATGATTCTGCTGGTACATTGACCCAGACCATTACATTCCCCTCGCACTCTACACAGCCAGAATCTGACCCTGATGAAACTCAGGTTCCCCTTCCCGCATAATATACCACCTTACACGGTGACAAAGAGGAAGGTGCAGATGAAAGTGCTGGTTCCTTGAGCAGGTGGGGGGGCATACTCATGGGTGACGGCACTGGCACAGGGCCCCTCATAGTACGCAAAAGTGTCTCTGCCGGTGGGAGGGCCCACCCGCCGTCAGACGCACCGCCGTACTATGAGGGGCCCTGTGCCAGTGCCATCACCAACGAGTGGGCCCCCCCTGCTTGCTCAGGATCACAGCACTTGCAAAGTTGAAATGCTCCACCGCCGTGACGTCTTCCGCGTTTCCTGACAGTGACATTTTGGTCAGAGAGCGCGATGGCATCACGTCTGTACGCCATCTGTCTAAACAGTCCAAGCGCAGTGAGATGGAAGATGGGGACAACGAGGAGTACAGACTAGTACAGGGATTCCCTAGCGAGGAGACTTATTTAATTGTTTTCAATGTTGGGACAGCAATTTTTGGGGAGCACTATACTCTGGAGAATGATATACTATATGAGGCCCACCATACACTGGAGCATTCCAAAGGTGGATATCAGACACTGGAGCGGCATTTACAGGGCCCATCATACACTGGAGCATTTGAAATGGGGCCCATTATATTTGGAGCATTATTTGGGCCCATAAGACAGTGGAGCTTCATCCAAGGGGACCAACATATACTGTAGCATTATGTGGAGCTCTTCATATACTGTTTCAAACATTATATGAGACCAATGATTCTGTATGGAGAAATATATGGGCCTCATTACTCTGTATGGCGCACTATGCGGTGGCCATAATACTGTATGGAGTAATATACTGTCCGGTTTTGGAGCTATTGGAGAATTTAAAATGGATATCAGTCATGAGATGTAAGAAATGAAGTATTTTTCATTGTACTATACAGCGATTTCTCTGCCGTATCAGAGGATCATGAATTGTGGCATGTGTTTAAGGAGCCCAGTGACACTCTTTGGCCCAGGGCCCATGAAAATCTGGAGCCAGCCCTACCCACCCTACAACTTTAGCTAAATAGCCCCCAGTTTTCAATGCCTAACTATTTTAAGGTTGACAAGCTTAAGTAATAAGAATTGATGTTTTTGGCATTAAAATGGGCCTGTAGGTGTTTTTCCTGTCCTTCACTCCCTGCCGACCTTGGTTCCCCATTGGGTTTTGTGTTTCAGTCGGCCTTCGACTTTTCACGATAATCGGCCGATTGCGTTCGACCCGACTTTTCAGAAAGTCGGGTTTCATGAAACCCGGCTCGACCCCAAAAATGGCAAAGTCGCTCATCTCTAATCAGCAGTCATTTTATATCTAACAAGAGAGCGGGCTATTTAATAAAAGAAGGAGCTGTGAACAACAAAAATAACAAGAATACTCTATGTAAGAGACAGCACTGTACATAACAGAGGAGGAAGCTATAAAATAAGGGACCGCACCATATATACAGTCATATTTTAAAGTTTGGGCACCCCTATTAATGTTAACCTTTTTTCTTTATAACAATTTTGTTTTTTGCAACAGCTATTTCAGCTTCATATATATAATAACTGATGGACTCAGTTATATTTTTGGATTCAAATGAGGTTTATTGTACTAACAGAAAATGTGCAATCTGCATTTAAACAAAATTTGACCGATGCAAAAGAATGGGCACCCTTATCATTTTCTTGATTTGAACACTCCTAACTACTTTTTACTGACTTCCTGAAGCACTAAATTGGTTTTGTAACCTCATTGAGCTTTGGACTTCATAGCCAGGTGTATCAAATCATGAGAAAAGGTATTTAAGGTGGCCACTTGCAAGTAGTTCTCCTATTTGATTCTCCCATGAAGAGTGGCATCATGGGCTCCTCAAAACAACTCTCAAATGATCTGAAAACAAAGATTATTCAACATAGCTTTTCAGGGGAAGGATACAAAAAGTTGTCTCAGAGATTTAACCTGTTAGTTTCCACTGTGAGGAACATAGTAAGGAAATGGAAGAACACAGGTACAGTTCTTGTTAAGCCCAGAAGTGGCAGGCCAAGAAAAATATCAGAAAGGCAGAGAAGAAGAATGGTGAGAACAGTCAAGGACAATCCACAGACCACCTCCAAAGACCTGCAGCATCATCTTGCTGCAGATGGTGTCACTGTGCATCGGTCAACAATACAGCACACTTTGCACAAGGAGAAGCTGTATGGGAGAGTGATGCGAAAGAAGCCGTTTCTGCAAGCACGCCACAAACAGAGTCGCCTGAGGTATGCAAAAGCACATTTGGACAAGCCAGTCACATTTTGGAAGAAGGTCCTGTGGACTGATGAAACAAAGATTGAGTTGTTTGGTCATACAAAAAGGCGTTATGCATGGAGGCTAAAAAACACAGAATTCCAAGAAAAACACTTGCTACCCACAGTAAAATTTGGTGGAGGTTCCATCATGCTTTGGGGCTGTGTGGCCAATGCCAGCACCGGCAATCTTGTTAAAGTTGAGGGTCGGATGGATTCAACTCAGTATCAGCAGATTCTTGACAATAATGTGCAAGAATCAGTGAAGAAGTTGAAGTTACGCAGGGGATGGATATTTCAGCAAGACAATGATCCAAAACACCGCTCCAAATCTACTCAGGCATTCATGCAGAGGAACAATTACAATGTTCTGGAATGGCCATCCCAGTCCCCAGACCTGAATATCATTGAACATCTGTGGGATGATTTGAAGCCGGCTGTCCATGCTCGGCGACCATCAAACTTAACTGAACTGGAATAGTTTTGTAAACAGGAAAGGTCACAAATACCTTCATCCAGGATCCGGGGACTCATTAATAGCTACAGGAAGCGACTAGAGGCTGTTATTTTTGCAAAAGGAGGATCTACAAAATATTAATGTCACTTTTATGTTGAGGTGCCCATACTTTTGCACCGGTCAAATTTTGTTTAAATGCAGATTGCACATTTTCTGTTAGTACAATAAACCTCATTTGAATCCAGAAATATAACTGAGTCCATCAGTTATTAGATATATGAAACTGAAATAGCTGTTGCAAAAAACAAAATTGTTATAAAGAAAAAAGGCTAACATTAATAGGGGTGCCCAAACTTTAACATATGACTGTAACTAGAGAGAATGGTATGTAATAAGGTACGGTATTATACATTACAAAAGAGGAAACTATGTAACTAAGGATGGTGTTAAACTATATTCTAAGGAACTGTTAGACATAATAAGTGAATACACTATATACTAAGTGACTGTGCTATACATAAGTGATTACATAAAAAGTGAAAAAGTGACTGCACTATATACTGAGGGATGGCACTATAGAAAAAAAGTGACTACACTATATACTAAGGGACTGTGTGCTATACATAATGAGTGAGTACACTATATACTAAGGGGCTGTGTTAAACATAAGCAATAATAAAGTCTTTCTCCTCCTCCCCCTGTTCCTAAATCCATTATAAATCCCCTTACCTCCCTTCCCAATCCCCCACACCCCTCATTGGCCTCCTCCCCCTGCATCCCATAATTGTCCTCTCCCCCACTCGATCATTGCTTTCTCCCCCACCACCCCATCATTGTACATTCCATCACCTCCATCATTGCCTTCTCCCTCACCAACTCCATTATTGTCCATTCCACCACCTCCCATCATTTCCTCCTCCCCATGACCTCCATCATTTCCCTTTCCACCATCATTGTCCTTTCCACTACCATCATCATTGCTTTTTCTCTCACACCCCCATCATTGCCCATTCCACCATCTCCATCATTTCCTCCTCCCCACCATCCCCATTATTGCCCTTTCCACCACAACCATCATTGTACTTTTTACTACCTTCATCATTGCTTTTTCCCCACCACCCCATCATTGCCTTCTTCCCCACCACATCCAGTATTGCCTCCATCCCCACCACCACCATCATTGTGCTTTCCAATGCCATTATTGCCTTCTCCCCACCACCCCCATCGGTGCAAATTCCACCACCTCCATCATTACTTTCTCCCCCACCACCCCCATCATTGCCCTTTCTATCACCCCATCATTGCCTTCTCCCCATCACCTCCATCATTGCCCTCTCCTCCAATGACACACACAGACACACACAGCACCATTCACCTCTCTGCATGTTCCCCTGCAGCGCTATGCATGCACACACACACACCACCACTCATCTCTACACACACACGTAGGTACACACACACGTATACACACACACAGCACCTCTCACCTCTCCGCACGCTCTCCCGCAGCCGCAGCATCACCGTCAGCTTCCTCTCTCTGGCACAGCCACAGAGGCGGTGCTGAATGATGTCATCCAGCAGCGCCGCTGACTTCTGTGTGAGACAGGAAGCAGGACGGAACCCTGCAGTTCCCCTGCCATTTTCTCTTGTAGGGAGCGGAGCTGAAGGGACAATTCCACCCTGCTCACCGCATATGAGCGCAATCTTGCCAGGGCCCCCCCAAGAGCCTCAGGGCCGGATAAACAGGCCACATTACCCTCATTATTAGTTGCCCTGCAGGGGCCCCCCAGAACCTCCGCACCGGCTGCACATGCGGTATGACTGCCCTTGCTGCAGCAGTAATTTCAGCAAAAGGTGGTCCTACAAAGTATTTACTTGGAGGGCTGAATACAAACGGATGTCACAATTTTCAGATTTATATTTTTAAATTAGTTTGAAAACCATGTATCATTTTATTTACACTTCACAAATGCTTGCTACTTTGTGTTGGTGTATCACATAAAATCCCAATAAAATACACTTAAGTTTGATGGTGTAATCTGAAAAAATGTGAAAAAGTTCATGGGGTTTGCATACTATTCCATTGCACTTCAGTTACTTACAGTACATTCATAGTTATGTAGGTTGAAAAAATATATAGGTTCATCATGTTTCATCTTTTGGCACCAGTTACACATTCTCTATTGCTAGAGATTGAGAGCTCAGTATTTGGTCAGTATTTAACATCAGTATTTGCAAGCCAAAGCCAGGAGTGGAACAGTCAGGGAAGACATATAATAGAAACACGTCACTACTTCTGCATTTTTCAGCAACTTCTGATTTTGGCTTGCAAATACTGATGTAAAATATGTAAAATACTGATCAGATTCATTGCTGAAAGTATGAATGTGTTCTTACAATAATTTCACTCCTGCCCAGGGAGCTTTAAATTTCCCTTAAGGTTTGCAGTGCTCTTGAGTGTTACAAGCCACATATTTAGATCCTTGTCCTGGGCTTCCAAATAAACAACACACTGGCATATAGCTCAGATTTTTTTCACCCTCAAATGGCTGTTGAAAACATGCATAGATTTCACACCCTGACAATGTTCCTCTTGAAGTTCATATTTAAATGGTAATAAACAACCAGAAAATAAAAAAGCTAAAGCAAATAAAGAAAAGACCATTCCTGATTCCTTCTTTTTATGTGTTTTTGTGTTAAACTTTGCAGTGATCTGGTTCCTTCCACTTAATTACAATACTTGCCCTACTCAGCAAGTCTTGCTTGAAGTCTCTGGAACTTGTAAAGTTAGCAAGCATCAACTACCATAATTAACTAATTAACACTGAGAAGATGGCAAAACCTTTTCTTCCTTTAACCAGAAATTTTAATCAACACAAAGTTGAACAAACAGACAATGTCCCAAAACAAATAAACCAATTGCAGTTATCACAGACTTTGGTTTTGTGTTAAGCTATGTACATATCTGCTTTATTCCACTTTATTGCGGTCCGGAGCTCTCCAAACAAAAATTGAATCCCCTAAACCTTTCTAAATACATTTCTAAGTATATATTCAATGTAGTGTAGTTGTATTACCATACTTACCAATTGCTGTCTTCCTGGGTGTGCAATGTTGCTTTGGTTCTCTTCAACGCTGCTTGACTTCAATTTTGAGTAGCTGGAAAACACAGGGGTTTCTGTGTAGACCAGTTATCGCTTTATCTATATCTTTTTTGTAAACTTATGGAGCCTTAAGGCCCTTTTACATTTAGCGATGCACGAGCGATCAGACCAGCGATCCGACCCGGTCAGGATCGCTGGTGCATCGCTAAATGATCGCTAGTGAGCTTTCATACAGAAAGATCTCACAGCGATGCAGCAGCGACGCAGCGCACGATACTCACCTTTCACACACAGCGATCCTGACGTCCTCCCGCCCACCTCCACGCGTCGCTCGTCGTCACAGCAGGAAGCCCCAGCAGGAAGCTGACGACGAGAAATGGAGTCGGACATTCTCGCGCGATCAGTGATGGACAGCGGGGGAGCCGGTCGGAGGTAAGTATCACACATAGCGATATCGCTATAACGTCACAAAATCGGTGACGTTATAGCGATATTGCTAGCGATATCGCTATGTGTAAAACCCCCTTTAGTATGAAGGAGCGGAGCTGTGCTGGAAACTGGGCAAGAAAGTGATTGTTAAGTATTTTTACAAAACTACGCTATTTTACATATGCTTTTAGAAAGGATTAGGGGATAACATTTTGTTGGGAGAGCCTCCTTAAATTGCTCATGAAGATATATTGATTGTTGCTATATGTCTCTCTGTTTCTTGGTGTGTCCTATCTATCTCTGTTTATAAAATTGAATGTGTGTGTGTGTCACCAACCAATCACGAAGCATCTTTCATTTCACCTGAGCTGTTTAAAAGAAGCTGAGCTGTGATTGGTTGCTATGAGCAAGTTTTCCTTGCAACCAATCACTAAGCATCTTTCATTTCACAAGAGCTGTTTTAAAGAAGCTGAGCTGTGATTGGTTGCTATGAGCAACAGTTTTCTCACTCCACGACAACACCTCAGCAGACAGTGACTGGGTGGAGGAATCTAACATCCTCAGAAACATAAGCTCCCAGCCATTGTCTGCCCCCCCAGAAAGTAGCAGAGAGCACATGATAGAAATGAATTCCCCCTCCCGTTCCTATATACCCATCACACATCCTTCATCCCATAGGCACATCTTCCCTCTTAAAGGAATCTCCGGTATGGAAGTTAGGACCGTTCCACTCAGCGCTGTGGTTCTGAACCCAGGGCCTCTTAAAGGGATCATTGGTTTGGAAGTTAGGACAATTCCACTCAGTGCTCTGGTTCTGACCCCAGGCCTTTCTTAAAGGGATCCCCGTGTTAGGGGCTTGTGGAACACACCAAATAATAATAAAGCAAAGACAAGGTGCGTACACAGCCCGGGGTCCACCGTGCAGAGATGTTATCTGCTGCCAGGTAATGGTGGATGCAAGATGGTGGTATAACAAACACACATGGGTTAACCTCACCGGGTATGTAAAAAGGCGGACCCTGCTGCTTCACAGAGCCGCAGTACCGCAGGGAGAACGCTAGTGTTTTGGTCACAGGACCCTGCCCCAGAAGCACGGGGTTAGAGTCCCTCTAGACCCACTGGCATTTGGCACAGCAACCACGGTACGAGGAAAAGCAAAGATTAGACCGCACGAAGTGCATGCAGCACCACTCTGGTGGGCGCCACTAGCGAGCCTAAGCTTAGGACCGGAAAGCGCACTAATTGCGCATGGCGCCGCTCTGATGGACGATGCTGAGAATGCGGTACAGTCATGCCTCGTGCTGGATGGCACAATCTGGCGCTAACACGTGTGCAGAGAAATGGGAGCACTGTGGCGCATAGGCAATGCCACTACTAGGCGCTGACTCTAACTCCAATAACCCTATAAAATGCACAACCAAAGGAAGGGAATCATAAGGAGTCAGTCACCAGAAACATGCATCCATCATCTTACACACAAGTACAAAATTCAATACTAGCGCATGGCCGGGTGGCCATGTGAAGCTTTTATAGTTGCAGCCTTTTGGGACCTACCTAGTGGTCCAATTGGAGCAGCAACAGGACCTGAGCATGTGACCTCCGACCTCCAATGAGAGGTTGTCCCACGGGCATGCTCAGTGGACCGAAAGAGGGACTTAGTTCCAGGAGCTGCTTGCTGCTGGCTAGTGTGGATTGCTATAGCTGGACCACCAGGAGTGGCAGCAGCAACCAAACCAACAGTACTAGGCTGGGCAAGATGCCGGGTTCGACGTCTCTGCTGAGCAGCCTCCTCTGCGATTGGGAAAGAATGGGAGACTGCAGAAGGCAAGGCTCGGGATTCCTCCTGTGCAGGGGAAGAAACCTGACGCCTAACACCCCGGTATTGAAGTCAGGGTAATTGCCTTCAAATGCTCTGGTACTGACCCCAGGCCTCTATTAAAGGGATCATTGGTATGGAAGTCAGGGCAAATACAACCAGCACTTTGATTTTGACCCCAGGCCTCTCTTAAAGGGATCCCCGGTATGGAAGTTAGGAATATTCCACTCAGCGCTGTGGTTCTGAACCCAGGGCCTCATAAAGGGATCATTGGTATGGAAGTTAGGACAATTCCACTCAGCACTCTGGTTCTGATCTCAGGCCCCTCTTAAAGGGATCCCAGGTATGGAAGTGAGGGCATATCCACTCTGCAGTCTGATTCTGACCCCAGGCCTCTCTTAAAGGGATCCCCGGTATGGAAGTTAGGGTAAATCCCTCAGCGCTCTGATTCTCAACCCAGGCTTCTAATTAAGGGATCATTGGTATGGAAGTCAGGGCAAATCCACTCAGCGCTCTCTTTCTGATGCCAGGCCTCTCTTAAAGGGATCCCCGGTATGGAAGTTAGGGTCATTCCACTCAGCACTCTGGTTCTGACCCCAGGCTGACGGGATGATATAGTAGTCCGGTGGCTCTTGCTGATGGGATGATGTGGGATATTATGGGTAGTAGTTCGGTGGCTTTGACGGGATGATGTGGAATATTAGTAGTCCGGTGGCTCTTGCTGAGGGGACGATGTGGAATATTAGGGGTAGTAGTCCGGTAGCTCTGGCTGACAGGATTGTGTGGGATATTATAGTCAATGTGGCTATGCGGAGTAGGCAGGGCTGTACACTCAGCTTTATATATATATATATATAGAGATAATCATTATAATTTGTTATAACTAACCGTAGTTAGTTACTATGCCCGTGCAACCCCGGGCTCTTCAGCTAGTATATATTAATGTGGATTTGTAAGTGTGGTCCATAGTATACATGAAAAAAAAGATGTCTGTAAAAGGTTCAAATTTTGAAAAACTTCCCATAGCCTTCTGTTTGAGAAAGCAAATTACTCGTTATAATGAAATGATCTGTGCACAACTACAACGGGGATAAGGGCTCATGCTCACATGCCCTAACCCTCACCCTAGCCTTAACCCTAGCCCTAACCCTAACCCTAATGGGAAAATGGAAATAAATACATTTTTTTTAATTTTATTATTTTTGCCTATCTAAGGGGGTGATAAAGGAGGGTTTAATTTACTATTTATACCAGGTTTTTATGTTTGGCAGCTGTCACACGCTGAAAGACTCTTTTTATTGCAAAAAATAGTTTTTGCATCACCACATTTTGAGAGCTATAATTTTTCCATGTTTTGGCCCAAAGAGTCATATGAGGTCTTATTTTTTGTAGAATGAGTTGACGTTTTAATTGGTATCATTTTCGGGCATGACATTTTTTGATCGCTTTTATTACAATTTTTGGGAGGCAGAATGAACAAAAACCAGCAATTCATGAATTTCTTTTGGATGGCACGCTAACACCATTCCGCGTGTGGTAAAATTGATAAAGCAGTTTTATTTTTCGTGTTTGTACGATGACAGCGATACCTCATTTATATCATTTTTTTATGTTTTGACGCTTTTATACAATAAAAACAATTTTATATAAAAAAATAATTATTTTTGCATCTCCTTATTCTGCGAGCTATAATTTTTAAAATTTTTTCACTGATGATTCTGTATGGTGGCTCGTTTTTGCAGGACACGATGATGTTTTCAGCGGTTCCATGCTTATTTATATTTGTCTTTTTGATCGTGTGTTATTGCACTTTTATTTCGGCGGAATGATGACAGAGCATTGTTTTTTGCCTTGTTTTTTTTGAAGGGGTTCACTAAAGGGGTTAACTAGTGGGACAGTTTTATCGGGTGGGTCATTACGGACGCCGTGATACTAAATATGTGTATTTTTATTGTTTATTTTTATTTACATAAAGAAATGAATTTATTGGGGAATATTTTATTCTTTATTTAGGAATTTTTTAAAAATTATTTTTACACATTAATTTTTTTTACTTTATTACATTGTACTAGGGTGGAACATTACTATATAAAGTCCGATCACTGATCTGACACTTTGCACTGCACTGTGTCAGATCAGCGAGCTGACAGACAGTCACAAACACATGCGCGATACACACAGCGAACAAGTCTGAGATGGGTATACCTTGACGTTTGGTAGAGCGGCTAAGTATACATTTTATGCAAAAATAAGTATCAACAAAATAACCTGTTTTGTTGTCATCTTTTTACTAGCACTTACTGTTTACTGTTACTTTTTTGCAACAGAGTATATATACATTTGTTTAACTGTGTTTCTCTCTGTTTCAATCTGACAGGCAGTGTAGGAGGCTTCTCAGTGCCTGCTCTCAGCAGGCACTGAGAAGACACCTCCCTGCAGGACCCAGAAGGACCCCGTGGCCATCTTGGATCCGGGAGCCTGCAAGGAGGAGGCCCTCAGAACAATGCGATCACAATGCCCCCTCTCTGCCCGATGCTTCCCTATGCCACCGGAACACTGCAGTCATGTTTGATCGCAGTGTGCCGGGGGTTAATGTGCCGGGAGTGGTCTGTGACCACTCCTGGCACATAGCGCTGTGTGTCAGCTGTGATAATCATCTGACACCCGGCCACGATCAGCTGCGCTCCCCCTCACAAAGATGGCCACACACTGAACCTCATCTTCACCCACCTCTGTTACCAATCTAACCTTTCTAACTCACTTCTACCTCTTTCTGACCACAACCTAGCTACATTCTCTTCCCTCTCCTCTCCATGTGCACGATCTCCATTCCACAAATTTGCCAATCCTTGCAGAAATCTCAAACACCTTGACCTAAACTCACTCTCCAAATTCCTCCTCCCTCTTACAGACATACAGTACAGACCAAAAGTTTGGACACACCTTCTCATTCAAAGAGTTTTCTTTATTTTCATTACTATGAAAATGTAGATTCAATCTGAAGGCATCAAAACTATGAATTAACACATGTGGAATTATATAATTAACAAAAAAGTGTGAAACAACTGAAAATATGTCTAATATTCTAGGTTCTTCAAAGTAGCCACCTTTTGCTTTGATTACTGCTTTGCACACTCTTGGCATTCTCTTGATGAACTTCAAGAGGTAGTCACGAGAAATGGTCTTCCAACAGTCTTGAAGGAGTTCCCAGAGATGCTTAACACTTGTTGGCCCTTTTGCCTTCACTCTGCGGTCCAGCTCACCCCAAGCCATCTCGATTGGGTTCAAGTCTGGTGACTGTGGAGGCCAGGTCATCTGGCGTAGCACCCTATCACTCTCTTATATAGAAAATAAGACATATTTTCAGTTGTTTCACACTTTTTTGTTAATTTTATAATTCCACATGTGTTAATTTATAGTTTTGATGCCTTCAGGGTGAATCTACAATATTCATAGTCATGAAAATAAAGAAAACTCTTTGAATGAGAAGGTGTGTCCAAACTTTTGGTCTGTACTGTACATTCCTTACACAAGGCAGACCATGTGGCTGCTTTATATAACACCACAACAGCTGCAGCTCTCGAATAGGTAGCCCCCCTTACACCTACCGAAGCTTGTACACTCAACAAGTCTGACTAAAGAACTGAGGTGGATGTCCAGGGTTGGAATTTCCAGAGATGGAAAAGATCCCACTCCAGTGAGCACTTTATCACATTCAAACAGCCCCACATTACTTTCAAGTCCATGCTCACTGCAGAAAAACAAACTTAATTTTCAGAGCTTATATCCTCCCTGTCTCACAACCCTAAACAGCTATTAAGCACTTTCAATTCTCTCCTTCATCCCCCAGTACCTACTCCCTCTCCTTTCATTTCAGCTGAAGACTATGTCTCATTCTTCAAACAGAAGAATGATAACATCAGAGAATACTTTGGCCTACAGCCCCCACATAGCTACTCCTCCAAAACCAGCTTCTCCACTACTGCAGAAGATCAAATTTCCTCTTTACTCTTCAAATCACATTTCACCACCTGTGAACTTGACCTAATCCCATCCCACTTCATCCCAAACCACACCACAGTCTTCATCACAACCCTTAACCAATTCTTCCATCTATCACTAACAACTGGTGTCTTCCTCTCATGCGTCAATCATGCCTCAATCACACCCATCCTCAAAAAGCCCTCCCTTGACCCATCCTCTCTGTCTAGCTATCGCCCCATATCACTTTTCCCTATACTTCAAAACTACTGAAACAACATGTCCATTTTGAACTGTCCTCCCACCTCTCCTCCAGCTCCCTCTTTGACCACTTACAATCCTGCTTCCGACCACACCATTCTACTGAAACTGCACTGACTAAAGTCAACAATGTCATACTAACGGTTAAATCCAAGTGGCACTACTCTGCCCTTTCACCTGGATCTGTCATCAGCCATCAACAAAGTGGACCATTCCCTCTTACTACAGATTCTCTCATGTCTTGGCATCACAGACTTGGCCCTATCTTGGATTTCCTCATACCTAACAGACTGGACATTCAGTGTCTCCCACTCACACACCACCACCTCACTTCAGTCCTAGGTCCCCTACTCTTCTCCATCTACATCTTCAGCCTGGGACAGCTCATAAGAGTCCCACGGCTTTCACTATCACCTCTATGCTGATGAAACACAAATCTTCCTCTTTGGACCAATTTCACCTCCTTACTAATCAAAATCCCACAGTGTCTATCTGCTATTTCATCTTTATTCTCTGCTAGATTTCTAAAACTTAACATGGCTAAAACAGAATTCATCATCTTTCCACCTTCTCACTCAACTCCCCCAACAGACCTATCCATCAAAGTCAATGTCTTCCCACTCTCCCCAGTCCCGCAAGGTCGCTGCCTTGTGTTAATCCGCGACTCTGATCTCTTCTTCAAACCACACATCCGAGCCCTTTCCACTTCCTGCCGACTTCAACTAAAAAATATCTCTCGGATCCGCACATTCCTCAACCAAAACTCTGCAAAAACACCCTATGCATGCCCTCATCATCTCCCCCTTGACTACTGCAACCTCATGCTTTTTGGCCTCCCCTCTAACACTTTCACACCCCACCAATCTATCCTAAACTCTGCCCCGTGACTAATCCACCTATCCCACAATTATTCCTTGGTCTCTCCTCTCTGTCAATCCCTTCACTGGCTCACCGTTGCCCAGAGACTCCAGTTCAAAACCCTAACCTTGGCATACAAAGCCATCCACAACCTATCTCCTCCATACATCTGTGACCTAGTTTTCCGGTACTTAACTGCATGCAACCCCTGATCCTCACAAAATCTCCTCTACTTCCCTCTTTTCTCCTCTTCCCACAATTGCAAGCAAGAGTTTTCCTGTGCATCCCTCCTACTCTGGAACTCTCTACCCCAACAAATCAGACTCTAATCTATCTCTTTTAAACCTTCAAAAGGAACCTAAAGACATACCTCATCTGACAAGCCTAAAATCTACCGTAGTCCTCGATCCACCATGTTGCTGCACAAGTAGCTCTACCCTCACCTACTGTATCCTCACTCATCCCTTGTAGATTGTGAACCCTTGCAGGCAGGGTCCTCTCTCCTACAGTGCCAGTTGGTGACTCGTTCTGTTCAAGATTTTTGTATTTGTGCCACCTTCTTCAGGTTGACTGACTGCTCAATAACTAAACTACACAACCAATAAGTTGTCACTCGTGCAGAATAAGGTATAGCTAACAAGGTAAATAGAACTGGGAAGGAAGGGGCTAAGGAGTGCTACAATTTTTCCCAAGGCATTTTAACCTAGAAAAAGTCTCATGGTGCACCGCTGAGCTCAGTGAGTTCACCACAGTTCATAGTGAGAAATATCTTCTGGTGAAGTGCGGTGAACTTACTAAGCTTAGCGCTGCATCGTGAGGCTTTTTCTCACTGTGCTAGCAGTGATCTCACTGAGGTCACTGCATTTCATCGGCACACAGCCTTAGTGACCTAGGAACACAGCCTCAGTGACCTGTGCTAACCTCAAATACGTCAACACTAGTCACTAGCGCTTCGCTCGTAGCAGCTCATTCTGCTGTGGCCTTCAGCCTAGGCGTTCACATCTTGGCACCATCCCAAGTTGAAAAACGCTAATGGCAGACATGGATCAAGGTGTGGGATAGTATGTCGGACAGGTCAGGGATATGGTTGCTTTTATTTTTTTTTCAGAGAAGACCAGGGCTTCAATGGAATGGGCATTAGGTGAGTATTAATGTTGTTTATTATTTTCTGTTTTTTTACAGCTGGACAAGTGCTTCAATGGCATGAGTATAAGGTGAGTATAACTTTGCTTTTTATTTTTAAATAAAAAAGTAAAACTGTGTATTTTTTTCTAAATAAAGAACTTTATTCTGGCTGTGTGTTTATTTATAATCTGATTATGGGGTTAGTAATGGATAGGCATATTATAGATTTCAGCAGCCATAAAACAGCTGATATCAACCCCACAAATATTAACCATAATTGCCACCGCCAAAGATAAGTGGGATGAGCCAGATAAAGCACCAGAATTGGTGCATTTAAAAGATGAGCCTTTTCTGGGGAGGCTGCGGGCTGCTATTTTTAGGCTGGGGGAGGCAATATCCCCTTACCAGTTTGAGAACACAAGCCCCAGCTGTCTGCTCTAACTTGGCTGGTTTTCAAAAATGAGAAGGACCCCATGCCAAATTTTTTAATTATTTCATTAAATAATTTTAAAAAATGGCATGTGGACCTTTCTATTCTTAATAATCAGCCATATTCTTAATAACTAGCCATGATTAATCTCATGGCAGAGAGTTACAGCCGGCAGCTGTCAGTTTTGCCAACTGGTTATCAAAAATAGAGGGGAACCCAACCAGTGTTTTTTTTTATTTATAGTGCAGGCACACCTGATGAATACTCTTTTCAGCCAGAGCATGCTCTCACTGTTATCAGCAAAAAAAGGGGTAGGCTGATGGAAGAAGTAGTCTCATCAGCCGACACCTGTGAACAGAGGTAGACTTTTTACCATCGGTCACAGCTGCTGGCTCAGCTGTCATCTGACAGAGTGGGAGCCATAGTGCTCTGACCAGCAGTAATGATCTTCGTGCCGATTAGAGCCCATGTTTGCAGCACTGTCATACTGATGACAGTGTGGCAAACAATGGATGTTTCGGCCTCCACATTCATCTCAATGGGGTCCAGGCTTCGGGTACTGTTCTGGTACTCGAACATCTATGGGTTCGCCCATCAAGGCTAATTAGCAATGATTTCTGAAAATATTAGAATCATAGAATCATGGAATCATAGAATCGTAGAGTTGGAAGGGACCTCCTGGGTACATCTGGTCCAACCCCCTGCTCAAAGCAGGATTCGCTAAATCATCCCAGACAGATGTCTGTCCAGCCTCTGTTTGAATACTTCTATTGAAGGAGAACTCACCACCTCCCGTGGCAGCCTGTTCCACTCATTGATCACTCTAACTGTCAAAAGTTTTTTCTAATATCTAATTTGTGTCTCCTCCCATTCAGTTTCATCCCATTGCTTCTAGTCTTTCCTTGTGCAAATGAGAATAAAGATGATCCTTCTACAATGTGACAGCCCTTGAGATATTTGTAGACAGCTATTAAGTCTCCTCTCAGTCTTCTCTTCTGCAAGCTAAACATTCCCAAATCCTGCAACCTTTCCTCATAAGACAGGGTTTGCAGACCTGTCACCATTCTGGTTGCTCTTTTCTGAACTTGCTCCAGTTTGTTGATGTCTTTTTAAAATGTGGCACCCAAAACTGGACACAGTATTCCAGATGAGGTCTGACCAAAGAGGAGTAGAGGGTAATAATGACTTCAGGTGATCTAGACTGTATGCTTTTGTTAATACATCCTAAAATTGAATTTGCCTTTTTTGCTGCTGCATCACACTGTTGACTCATATTCAGTCTGTGATCTATTAGTATACCCAAGTCTTTTTCACATGTGCTGTTGCTTTGCCCTATTCCTCCCTTCTGTATATGCTTTTTCCAGTGTTATTGCCCAGATGTAGTACTTTGCATTTTTCCATGTTAAAAACCATTTTGTTAGTTGTTGCCCACTGCTCCAGTTTATTTATATCTTTTTGAATCCTCTCTCTCTCTTCTCTAGTATTAGCTATCCCTCCTAGCTTTGTGTCATCTGCAAATTTAATCAGTTTACCCTCAATTCCTTTATCTAAATTGTTGATAAAGATGTTGAACAATACCAGGCCCAGGACAGAGCCCTGTGATACCCTACTTGAGACATTCTTCCAACTGGATTTGCAGCCATTTACGACCACTCTTTGGATTCGATCACTAAGCCAGTTATGAATCCAGCTAACAGTTGCCTTGTCCATTCCATTTTTTCAATAAGGATTGTGTGAGATACTTTGTCAAATGCTTTGCTGAAGTCAAGATATACTATATCAACAGCATTTCCTTGATCCACCCAATCAGTGATACCATCATAGAAGGAAATTAAGTTAGTCTGACATGACTTATTAGTTACAAACCCATGCTGACTCTGTTTAATCACTTCATTCTTATCCAGGTACTTACATATACAGTGGGGAAAAAAAGTATTTAGTCAGTCAGCAATAGTGCAAGTTCCACCACTTAAAAAGATGAGAGGCGTCTGTAATTTACATCATAGTTAGACCTCAACTATGGGAGACAAACTGAGAAAAAAAAATCCAGAAAATCACATTGTCTGTTTTTTTTCATTTTATTTGCATATTATGGTGGAAAATAAGTATTTGGTCAGAAACAAAATTTCATCTCAATACTTTGTGATATATCCTTTGTTGGCAATGACAGAGGTCAAATGTTTTCTGTAAGTCTTCACAAGGTTGCCACACACTGTTGTTGGTATGTTGGCCCATTCCTCCATGCAGATCTCCTCTAGAGCAGTGATGTTTTTGGCTTTTCGCTTGGCAACACGGACTTTCAACTCCCTCCAAAGGTTTTCTATAGGGTTGAGATCTGGAGACTGGCTAGGCCACTCCAGGACCTTGAAATGCTTCTTACGAAGCCACTCCTTCGTTGCCCTGGCGGTGTGCTTTGGATCATTGTCATGTTGAAAGACCCAGCCACGTTTCATCTTCAATGCCCTTGCTGATGGAAGGAGGTTTGCACTCAAAATCTCACGATACATGGCCCCATTCACTCTTTCATGTACCCGGATCAGTCGTCCTGGCCCCTTTGCAGAGAAACAGCCCCAAAGCATGATGTTTCCACCACCATGCTTTACAGTAGGTATGGTGTTTGATGGATGCAACTCAGTATTCTTTTTCCTCCAAACACGACAAGTTGTGTTTCTACCAAACAGTTCCAGTTTGGTTTCATCAGACCATAGGACATTCTCCCAAAACTCCTCTGGATCATCCAAATGCTCTCTAGCAAACTTCAGACGGGCCCAGACATGTACAGGCTTAAGCAGTGGGACACGTCTGGCACTGCAGGATCTGAGTCCATGGTGGCGTAGTGTGTTACTTATGGTAGGCCTTGTTACATTGGTCCCAGCTCTCTGCAGTTCATTCACTAGGTCCCCCCGCGTGGTTCTGGGATTTGTGCTCACCGTTCTTGTGATCATTCTGACCCCACGGGGTGGGATTTTGCGTGGAGCACCAGATCAAGGGAGATTATCAGTGGTCTTGTATGTCTTCCATTTTCTAATTATTGCTCCCACAGTTGATTTCTTCACTCCAAGCTGGTTGGCTATTGCAGATTCAGTCTTCCCAGCCTGGTGCAGGGCTACAATTTTGTTTCTGGTGTCCTTTGACAGCTCTTTGGTCTTCACCATAGTGGAGTTTGGAGTCAGACTGTTTGAGGGTGTGCACAGGTGTCTTTTTATACTGATAACAAGTTTAAACAGGTGCCATTACTACAGGTAATGAGTGGAGGAAAGAGGAGACTCTTAAAGAAGAAGTTACAGGTCTGTGAGAGACAGAAATCTTGATTGCTTGTTTCTGACCAAATACTTATTTTCCACCATAATATGCAAATAAAATGAAAAAAAAACAGACAATGTGATTTTCTGGATTTTTTTTTCTCAGTTTGTCTCCCATAGTTGAGGTCTACCTATGATGTAAATTACAGACGCCTCTCATCTTTTTAAGTGGTGGAACTTGCACTATTGCTGACTGACTAAATACTTTTTTTCCCCACTGTATGTTGTTTAATAATTTGTTCAAAGATCTTTCCTTGTATAGAAGTCAGACTCACCGGTCTATAGTTGCCTGGGTCCACCTTCTTCCCCTTTTTGAAGATAGGAACAACATTTGCTCTTCTCCAGTCTTCTGGGACTTCTCCTGTTCTCCAAGAATTTTCAAAGATTATGGAGAGGGGTTCAAAATTTTCTTCAGCTATCTCCTTCAATACTCTGGGGTGTAATTCATCTGGACCTGGAGACTTGAATTCATTTAGGTTAGCTAAGTGTTTTCTCACTATCTTTCTGTTTATAGCTATCCTGGATTCTTCTATTCCCTTAATAGGACAGTGAAGAACAGTTTATGTTACATTTCCTTTCTGAGAGAAAACAGATGCAAAATAGGAATTTAAAGTTCAGCTTTCTCAACATCCTGTCTTACCATTTCATCATTTTCATCCTGTAAAAATCCTATAGCATCTTTGACTTTTATTTTACTTTTGACATATCCCCAAAATCCTTTATTATTGCTTTGACGTCTCTTGCAAGCCACAATTCATTGTCAGCTTTAATAATCTGATTTGTGCCCTGCAGGTTCTGCAGACAGCATTATATTCTTCTTTAGATATGCCTCCCTCTTTCCATTTTATAAACATTTCTTTCTTCCTTTTTAGCATGTGCTTAAGTTCTGTGTTCATCCATCCTGGTTTCCTTAAATGCTTTCTATACTTCCCCCTTTTTGGAATTGTTAACAATTGTGCTTTGAGAATTTCATTTTTCAAGATTTCCCTTCATTCCTGGACATTTTTGTCCTTAAGGATATCCATCCATTGGATCCCTCCAATTCTCTTTCTGAATCCCTTAAAATCTGCCTTTCTGAAGTCTAACTTTGAAGTCTGAGTCTTCACAGGTCTTCCTCCTCTAGTTATCCAAAATTCTAAAATAACATGGTCGCTACCTTCATGGCCAAGGATGGATTAGCAAAATAATAATTTGTATATAGAATATTTGACAAATGTACCCTTTTAAAAATATGGAATCTAAGTGCTGTCAGCTAAAAAATATAGTTTACATATGCATTAAAGCAAAATATTTGTTTATTTACAGTATGGGTCACAGGTTTGGACACACCTCTTTGTACAATGGTTATCCTTGTTCTTATTCATGTGTGCACATTTCAGTTTCAGACTGAAAGCAGTAAACAAAAAAGAAATACATATGGAACATGAATAAAGAAACATGTGAAACAGACCAGAATATGTGTTATACCTTCTATTACTGAAAGTAACCTACTTTTATTCTGATGACACCTTTGCATTTTTGGTATTTTTTCAAGCAGTTTCATCTTTTAGTCACTTGAAATGGCTTCCAATTAACATTGTCAAGGGTGCATGTGAAAAGTTAATTTGTGGAATCACTAGCCTTCATAAAGTTTTTGCCACATTAGGTGTGTTTTGCAGAGGCAGTGAAGGTGTATAGTTCCACACATGGCTGTGCCCTTTTCCCTAACTGTTCTAAGCCAAACATGGCAAGAATCACTCAACTAAGTAAAGAGAAAAAACAGTCCATAATTTCTTTAAGTATATTTGGAAATTTGTTAAAATGTTGAAGGTATCCAGAAGTGCAGTTATGAAAACCACCAATTGCTATGAAGAAATTGACTCTCATAAAGATGGTCCCAGGAAAGAAAGACAATTAATTAACTCTGCGACAGAGGATAAATTCATCAAAGTTACAAGCTTCAGAAAATACAGAAAATGTAAGCGGATGCATTACACATGTGTTGTCACGACACAGCTGTGGGGTGACCTGGGACCAGGGGCTCCTTCCCTGTCATTAACACTAGGGAGCACCCTAGCTCGTCCTACTCACTGGGAAACTCCTGAAGGTGAACATGCCAGGCACTCCACCCTTGCCTTATCTCCTGAGTAAGCCCTCCATCTGTTCTCCTCCCCCACCCAGGGAAGAAGGGCGATACTGTGCGCCGTAGTACACCAACCTGACAAACAAGGCAACAAGGGTTAACAGAAAACTCCAGGCATACAAAATATTCCTTCACATACACACGTGGTCAAAATTGTTGGTGCCCCTCGTTTAATGACAGAAAAACCCAAAATGGGCACAAAAATAACTTGAATCTGACAAGAGTAATAATAAATCAGAAATCTAAGAAAATGAACAAATGAAAGTCAGACATTGCTTTTCAACCATGCTTCCACAGAATTTAAAAAAATAAAACTCATGAAATAGGCCTGGACAGAAATGATGGTACCCCTGAAAATAATGTGACAAAAGGGACATGTTAAATCAAGGTGTGTCCACTAATTAGCATCACAGGTGTCTACAATCTTGGAATCAGTGAGTGGGTATGTATAACGGGCTACAGATACTCACTGTGCTGTTTGGTGACATTGTGTGTATCACACGCAACATGGACCAGAGAAAGCGAAGGAAAAAGTTGTCTCAGGAGATTGGAAAGAAAATTATAGCCAAACATGTTAAAGGTATAAGTTATAAGACCATCTCCAAGCAAATTGATGCTCCTGTGTCTACATTTGCAGAGATCACACCTTCCGTCATTGTATGAGCCAATGTGGACTTCATGGATGATGACCTAGGAGGATACCATTGTTGGGAAGAAATCATAAAAAAGCCAGACTAGAATTTGTCAAACTACATGTTGACAAGTCACAAAGATTCTGGGAGAATGCCCTATGGACAGATGGCATAAAAATTGAACTTTTTGGCAAGGCACATTAGCACTATGTTCACAGACGGAAAAATGAAGCATATCAAGAAAAGAACACTCTCCTTACTGTGAAACATGGAGGAGGTTCTGTTATGTTCTGTGGCTGCATTGCTGCATCTGTCACAGGGTGGCTAGAATCTGTGCAGGGTACACTGAAATCTCATGACTATCAATTGATTCTAGAGAGAAATGTGCTGCCCAGTGTCAGAAAGCTTGGTCATGGGTCTTACAGCAAGATAATGACCCAAAACACACAGCTAAAAGCATCCGAGAATGGCAAAGAGGAAAACATTGGACTATTCTGAAGTGTCCTTCTGTGAGCCCTGACCTAAATGCTATTGGGCATCTTTGGAAAGAGCTGAAACAGACGGCATGTTTCAGCTCTTTCAGCACAGTCACCAGACTTGAACCCAATCGAGATGGTTTGGGGTGAGCTGGACAGCAGAGTGAAGGCAAAAGGGCCAACAAATGCTAAGCATCTCTGGGAACTCCTTCAAGACTGTTGGAAGACCATTTCCTGTGACTACCTTTTGAAGCTCATCAAGAGAATGCCAAGAGTGTGCAAAGCAGTAATCAAAGCAAAAGGTGGCTACTTTGAAGAACTTAGAATATAAGACATATTTTCAGTTGTTTCACACTTTTTTGCTAATTATATAATTCCACATTTGCTAATTCATAGTTTTGATGCCTTCAGAGTGAATCTACAATTTTCATAGTTATGAAAATAAAGAAAACTCTTTGAATGAGAAGGTGTGTCCAAACTTTTGGTCTGTACTGTATATGAATCCTGAATACTTGCAGAAATAGTGCCAATCTGGGCAACCCCAGAAGGCAAAAAAGAGAGACAGAGTCCTGTAGGAGATCAGAGTATTTGCATGAGATACCTATAAAGATAGTGCCCCTATAAAAAGGGAGTACCCCTAAAATGAAAATAACCTGCATAGAAGAAAGCACCAAGGTAAGGCTTAGGGCTAAAATAGCCAGCAAGTCACCAACCAGGAGAGCACATGTCAGGGTGTCGGGGATAGCAAGGCAAATGGGACAGTGGTCCTGGGACCAAAGGTGATGTGGGGAGCCCCACGCGTATCGCTGCTGCTCACTGCTTCGTCACTTCCCCTGATTCTAGACATTCTAGACTTTATCACAGTCGGAAGTCCTAGTCTAGAGTCCACTTCTTAAGGGCTCAGCAATGTCACTGGTATAATACCATCCAAAATCCCCAGCCTAGAGTCTGTGTCCTAAGGTAGTAGTAGTTGGAAATCTCAACCTTTTGTGAAGATACTCGGCGTTCAGCATGCAACTGTTGTGAGAAGAGGTGTAGAGGACCAATTGGGGAAGAATGAGCAGTGAAGGTTTTCGAAGAAGTGAACAGTAAGATGAGTCACTGTTTTTATGTCTTTTAACCTGTTGCAGGTCCTTTATAGTACAGAAAAATGTCAGCCAGCCATCATTTTGCTGAATTTGCATAAAGCAAATTAAAATAAATCATAATTCTGGAGAATATGGTTTCAATTTCATTGATCTAAATTTGCCCAACTCTAGTGATGAGTGTATAGTCACTTGGAGAAAAAATACAGTATTAATTGTATATAATCAGAGATTCAACAACATTTTTTTCCAATGACTTAGATATTTTCTCCAATTGCAGTTAATATTCCCATTTCTTCTATCTGGACTAGACTAGCAAAAAATGCATCACTTTACTATCCTGTGTATCTTTACAGTTTACTGCCTAACCTCCTTACTTTTACACTACATAATTCCAATCAAACAGATTACCTCAATGAGAGCCAATATGTTTCTAATGTCACCGCCATGTCATACTGACTCTGGTTCCTACCAGCTTACTTAAATGTGCAGGTTTGCAACCCAGGAGAGGCATGCGTGCCCATTCACACAGTAGACTTATAGCACAAGAGAGGCATGTTTTAGATGGTAGGGATGATAAGACCCATCAGAGAAGTGTCACCTTGTCATGGTTGATGGGCTCACATGAATTGACCAATTTATTAGATAAGAACCTTTACTTTTGTAATTATTTTTTTTTTTTACTTTTTGCTACAATTTACTCAGCAATTATGATAGATTTTGTGTTTATATATACAGCTCGGGCAAAAATTAAGACACCACCACATCAAAACCCTGTCATGGGCAGCCCATTCTCCAGACCAGAACCCCATTGAAAACCTCTGAAATATAATCAACAGGATGATGGATAGTCACGAGCCATCAAACGAAGAAGAACTGCTTAAACTTTTGCCCCAGAAGCAATGTGAAAGACTTGTGGCAAGCATGCCAAGACGTATGAAAGCTGTTTTTAAAAATCATGTTTATTCCACAAAACATTGATTTCAGAACTCTTCCTGAGTTAAAACATTAGCATTGTTGTTTCTAAATGATTATGAACTTGTTTTCTTTGCATTATTTGAGGTATGAAAGCACAGGGTTTTTTAAAATTTTGACCATTTTTGTTTGTGAGAAAAAAATACAAAATTTTTTTGCTTGGAAATTCAGAGACATGTTGTCAGAAGTTTATAGACTAAAAGAACAATTTGCATTTTGCTCAAAAATATACCTATAAAGAGAAAAATCAGACAAACTGACCATTTGAAAGTGGTCTCTCAATTTTTGCCAGAGCTATATATTGGTCTTTAGAGAGTGCTGCTGCATGCTTCCTTTTTGCAAGTTATATATTCATTGCAGTAGGCACTTGTTCACACTATATAGAGGTGTAGGTCATGTTTTTTGTTCTCTGGCATAATGACTGTAGCAGTGTTCCTATTAAAATAACACCTATATGACAAACATAATACTCCATGAAAGTTAGTGACCCCTATGCAAATTATAATTTATGAATGACAGTCACAATGCCTCTATAGAAGTCACAATGACCCCACAACAGCCACAGATCCCCATGAAAAAATGATGTTTATGCAACCACAATGTCCTTATGCTAACTATAATGCCTACAAAACCAGTCACAAAGCCACTATCTTATTGGAATTACCCTTATGTATGCCATAATGCATCCTACATCTTCACAGTCACAATGCTCCCTTGGTATCCATAGTGCTCCATATCTGGCAAAAAGCAATCCCACATATACATGTAGCAGGCATGATTTAAGTCAATTGCAGCAAATGACTTTGAGATGAACTTCAGTAAATTAGAGATAGAGAAGCAACTGGGACCTAATGGTAAAGACTCCAGAATAGCTTGTGCTGTTACTTTTTACACCTGGGGAAATTGATTGTTCAATTTGACATGCTAAATATGAGAATGGCTGCTATGCTAAGATTTCTCTTTTCTTTATTATTTGTGTTGTCTTTCTCCTTTTTAATTTAATAAAGCTGTTTTATTTTGCAGTTATTGTCATGAGAATCAGTGGAGATGTACACACCATACCTGTCTTGTTGAGCCAGAATTTATTAACTTTATTAATAAAGGCGACTTTGGGTGAGAAAATGAAAAATTCATATAATCCAAATTCTCCCTCTCTCATGTAAAATATATGAAAAAAGTGGAAATGGTGAATGTTTGCAGTCATTATTTTCTGTCTTTGATAGGTCTTATAACAGCACTATCCTAGAACTCTACAAAATTTTCTCAAAGTAAAACTTAGTACAATCAGAAACAGCAGATATGTTGGTCAGCAAGCTCTAATTGATGAGCACTGAAATCATTGTCAAAACGCTAACTATAATTAAACATCCATATACTGATGGAGTAAAAGTAGTAAAATAGAAATTTATGGCAGTTATTTTAGCTTTGCATTTGATCAGTCATTTGGTTGCTTTTGGATGCAATTAAGAGAATGATCTTCCTGTGTTAGCAAGAGCTGTGATTCAGTATCTCAATTTCCTTCCACAATCTAAGTTTAATTTGTTTTTGATGAAAACTAACCTGGTCAGCAATAGGGAGAAATTCCACATGTTAAATAATATATTCTATGTACAGAATATGTGCTAGCATGATATAACCAAAAGTAAACCAATAATATTTGTTTAATTACAGATGGAAAGCAGACAACTACAGCCAATTTTGGGGCATGACTTTAAGTGAAGGATTTGAATATCGCTTGGGTACTAAATCTCCATCTTCTTCACTCCTCAGTATGAGTGAAATGACTGTAAGTTTAGGTGATAAAAAGTTGATAAATGTAGGATCCAAGCCCAGACTGGCCATCTGGCATACACTCTAGCCTTGAACTGAATGAAGTGGGCGTTATTATCAATCCACTTACCATGTGTTTGAGTTCCATAATGGCTAATGGCGGACGGCGTGCGTTCCAAGAAACCTCAGGTGAGTGTTATTATTTTGATTGGCAGTTTATATTAGTGCCCTTTCAGCCAGTCTGCCTCACTCCATTGTCATCTTAGGAGGCAGCCTGTATACCTTGTTATGATGCCCAATATGTGCTAGTAGGTCCCCTGAAGAGTCAACAAGTGACGAAACGTGTCAGGATGCACAGGGATTTTGTAGGGCTATTATTGTGAGGGTTAGATGTGGAGTGCCCTTGTTAGGGCGGGAGTCATGGGTGTCAGAATCACTAGCTCCTTTAGGGCTTGAATAGGGTGAATACCTTTTTTCCTGACCTGACATGACTCTGATGGGACATCTGACTTTGGACATCCTCCATCTGCATGTGGTGAGATCTTTCCTTTTCTCATAATGTTCATGGATTTTTTATTTTGATGTCTTCTCTATATGCATGAATAGGCATATTCCTTGATAACCTGAACAGGGTAGAGGTTTTTCTTTTTTATTCCTATGATAAGGAAACCGTTCATGGTTTGAACTTGGTCTTTATTCACATTGATTTAGACCAAGTATTTTTTAGTCCAATCTTTTCTAATTTTTGGACTTGGAATAGTCACATGTACAGTATATACTGTGGGTGATCTGTTGTTGAGATTTATACAGACACTCTCTGTTATAGTCTGTGGCATTTGATTCAGTGTGTGTTTATCTGCACTATAGTCTTTGGTAGCTTTTATTATATTCATTAAAGGTTATGTTTTATGATTTTTCTCTATTGCTGATTTGCTGTTGTAGCAAATCTTGCTTTCCTCCATCCAGGGTAATATTAGTAATATATCCCCATCTGGTATTTGGGGATGGGGACAACATGGGCCTGTGTGATTTCAATTGCCAGGGCTGAATTTCGGCATCAGTCTGTACCTGGTATGATCTTTTGGAGCCCCAAGCCCTGATTGATAAGTAGAACAAAAGTCCAAAGTCTGGGTTTACAGAGAAATCTAAGTGGAAATGAGATTATTTATGCACTCTACACTTCATCCATTTTTAGCTGATGGAAGTAGTTGAGTACAATGTTTGGCTACCTCCTTCAGACCCACTGTAGCCTTGAAGCTCCTCTGGAGAGGTGGTGTTCCAAACAATCATGCCACACAGAATGTAAGATGAACATTATCAAAGAAAATGACTCCCAAATAACTGAAAATAGGATATTGACAGAGTGATTTATGCTGCTGAATCTGAAAGCGGCAAATGATAGACAAAGAGGTTTATGTGATTTGGAGCTGGATTTCAGAGGAAAAAGCAGAGTAAATACTGAAATGACTCAGTGAAAAGAAAGTATTGACCTGCTCACACAAGCTGACCGGCACATGCTGTACACACTGATACTGGGGAAACTGTCAATCAGTTTGTGAAGACAATTCTTTTGAACTCTCTGAATAATACTTTTTAACCCTTTCGCGCCAGAGCCTGTTTTTGCCTTCATGACCGGGCCAATTTTTTTCAATTCTGACCAGTGTCAATTTATGAAGTCATAACTCTAGAAAGCGTCAACGGATCCTGCTGATTCTGATATTGTTTTATCATGGCATATTGTACTTCAAGATAGTGGTAAAATTCCTTAGATATGACTTGTGCTTATTTGTTAAAAAAATCAAAATTTGGTGAAAATTTAGAAAATTTTGCAATTTTCAAACTTTTAATTTTTATGCCCTTAAATCAGAGAGTCATGTCACACAAAATAGTAAATAAATGACATTTCTCACATGTCTACTTTACATCTGCACAATTTTGGAAACATAATTTTTTTGTTAGGAAGTTATAAGGGTTAAAATTGACCAGCGATTTCGCATTTTTACAACAAAATTTACAAAACTATTTTTTTAGGGACCACCTCACATTTGTGATTTTGGGGGTCAATAAGACAGAAAATACCCAAAAGTGACACCATTATAAAAGCTGCACCCCTCATTGTACTCAAACCCACATTCATGATGTTTATTAACCCTTCAGGTGCTTCACATGAGTGAATAGAATGTGGAAGGAAAAAATAAACATTTAACTTTTTTTCACAAACATTTTACTTCAGAACCATTTTTTTATTTTCACAAGTGTAAAAGGAGAAATCAAACCACAAAATTTTTTGTGCAATTTCTCCCGAATACGCCGATACCCCCATGTGGGGCTAAATCACTGTTTGGGCACACGGCAGGGCTTGGAACAGAAGTAGTGCCATTTGACTTTTTCAATCCAGAATTGGCTGGAATTGAGATCGGACTCCATGTCGCATTTGGAGAGCCACTGATATACCTAAACAGTGGAAACCCCCACAAATGACACCATTTTGGAAACTAGACCCCTTAAGGAACTTATCTAGATGTGTGGTGAGCACTTTGAACCCCATGTGCTTCACAGAAGCTTATAACGTAGAGCCATGAAAATAAAAATCATATTTTTTCCGCAAAAATGATATTTTCGCCCCCAAATTTTAATTTTCCCAAGGGTAACAGGAAAAATTGGACCTCAAAAGTTGTTGTCCAATTTGTCCTGAGTACGCTGGTACCCCATATGTGGGAGAAAACTACTGTTTGGGCACACGGTGGGGCTCGGAAGGGAAGTAGTGACGTTCTAGAATGCAGACTTTGATGGAATGGTCTGCGGGCGTCATGTTGCGTTTGTAGAGCGCCTGATGTGTCTAAACAGTAGAAACCCCCCACAAGTGACCCCATTTTGGAAACTAGACCCCCCCAAGGAACTTACCTAGATGTGTGATGAGCACTTTGAACCCCCAAGTGTTTCACTAAAGTTTATAACGTAGAGCCGTGAAAATAAGAAAATAATTTTTTTTCCACAAAAATGATCTTTTAGCCCCCAATTTTTTACTTTCACAATGGTAACAGGAGAAATTGTACCCCAAAAGTTGTACAATTTGTCCTGAGCATGCTGGTACCCCATATGTGGGAGAAAACTACTGTTTGGGCATGTGTTGGGGCTCAGAATGGAAGTAGTGACGTTCTGGAATGCAGACTTTGATGGAATGGTCTGCGGATGTCATGTTGCATTTGCAGAGCCTCTAATGTGTCTAAACAGTGGAAACCCCCAATTCTAATTCCAACCCTAACCACAACACACCCCTAACCCCAATCCCAACCCTAACCCTAGCCCTAACCCTAACCCTAGCCCTAACCCTAGCCCTAATCCTAGCCCTAACCCTAGCCCTAACATGCATACCTGCTTTTTTTTTTGCTTTACTTTATTTTGTGAAAAGATCGCTGCCTGGCACAGCTGTTGCCAGCAGCGCTTGTCACACTGTTTCTCCTCTGAACCCTGCGATCTGACTCATAGTAATGCCACTTCTCCTCTGATCTCGCACTGACAGGAGATCAGAGGAGAAGCAGCATTACTGTGTGAAAAGATCCCTGCCTGGCACATAGTAACGCCACTTCTCCTCTGATCTCGCACTGACAGGAGGTCAGAGGAGAAACAGCATTACTGTGTGACAAGATCACTACCTGGCGCAGCTGTGCCAGGCAGCGATCTTGTCACACAGTAATGCTGTTTCTCCTCTGATCTCCTGTCAGTGCGAGATTAGAGGAGAAGTGGTGTTACTATGAGTCAGATCGCCAGGAAACAACAAGCTTTCCCTGCAAGCTCTCTCATTGGCTGCAGTGACGCTGACATCATCAGGACCTGAACCAATCAGGTCTCGATGAGGTCGGGGGGTCGCAGCAAGCATTGTGCATCAGGAACCCTGCATTATAAGTTATGTGGGGGTCCCGGGGGGCACAAAACCGCCGACAGTAGATAAACGTCGGCACTGCACAAAGAACAGCAAGCGCTGATGTATATCTACTGTTGGCGGTCGGGAAGTAGTTAAACATTCCAGAAATCCTTTAAATAAAATATTGAATGAGTGAAGAATATAATTTAATTAAATAATTCCAATATACAGCATTCTAATCTGATAACGTGACCAAGGCTATTTCCATTATGTTTATGAATGTTTGATTCTTCATACTAAGCATATATTTAACACATATTTTACAATTTGACACCAATATACAAATTTGTAAGTCAATGAAAAGAAAAATACAATTAAATATTAATTGAACAATGAGTCTCATAGCTATTTGAGAAAGACATTTTGGAAGCTCCTTTGGTTTTATGGCATACAGAACATAAAATAAACTGTGAATCATAATTTGTTATTTCAGCAACTTCATAATCATTGCTGTCTAGAAAGTTGCATAAAGATAATTATCCAAAGGCTTGAAATATCCTTGAACTGACATTAGTAAATGTATAGATATTGGGATTTCAAAATGTTAAACTTTAATTTTGTTGTTGTCGTTCCTCTTGGATGTACTATATTCATTCTAGTTGACAAAATGTAACGGTGATTGACAGTTCGAACTAGCCACCTAAAAAAACAATCTTAATACATGACTATAAATATCTAAGTCTAAGCTTGGTGAACATTCTGCAGTTTTGCATGAGGAACACAATCACTTGTTCAGAATATTTAGATTTATTCTCCTCTATAACGTACATGAAAAACGTATTTTTAAAACAGCTCTATGTTTACTGTTGTTTTCTGTAAAGTAGTTATAAAGTATATACATTTGTCTTCATGTATTGAATTAGAAAACAGGATGCAATGTTCCCAATGCATGGAAATAAAATCTAGTATAAAGGTTTTGTAATTAGCTCTTGTTTTTGGGCACTGCTATTATTTTGAACACTACTGAACCTGTGCATGTATTTCCACAGAGTTACTAAACTCAAATATATTCTTAGTTTTCCTAACTTTCATTTTTGTGAAGTGTAATGAGTGAATTATATTCTTCATTTGTTTTACCTCAAAGAAAATGTTCTCTTGTGTGTTAAACTTCTTACATGCTACCCTCTTCTAAAATGCAAATATAGTCATTTTACTTGGAATGACGATATTTGTTCAAATTGTGGATGACAAATTTTGTCAATTATGAACTAAAATATTTTATTTGCCAAGCCATTAATTCACTTATTTAGGCTACTTTAACACTTGCGTTTTTTTGCGCTGCGCACCATGCGCAGTGCAAATGCATATAAAAAATGCATCATGCATTTGTGTGCGTTTTTTGCGTTTTTGCGCATGGTTTTTTTAAAAAACGCATGCGTTTTTTGCGCTGACGTGCGCATTACCATGCACACGTCAGCGCACCCATAGACTATAATGGGTTTTTGGGTGAATTTTGTCCGCATTGCATGCGCATGCTTTTTTTGAGACAAGTCGGGTGCACAAAAAATGCAACGGGATGCATTTTGTGCACCCGGGCGCACACTACAAAAAACGCATGCGCATACAAATACGTACAAACACATGTGTATGCGCACCCATGTAAGGTATAGAAAAAAAGCATGCTTTTTTTTGCACAAAAACAGCGCAAAAAAACGCAAGTGTGAAACCAGCCTTAGTGTACAAAACAGATTTAATTGGTTTTCTACCTATCCTTGTCATACTTTCAAAGATTTTGCAGTAAATGTCTAAAAAGTAAAATCAAAGGGTGAGAGGCATTGAATAAATAATTGGTGCATTATAGGGTACCTGTCATAATGTACTTATTTAAAGGGAACCTGTCACCAGGTTTTTCCCCATATAACCTATGGACACCAAATTTCAACTCTGTGTTACAACATTCTAGAATGCTGTATATAAATCTCCAAGCCATGCTGCAAAACAAAAAAAAGACCTTTGACTATACTTGACCAATGAGGTCATCCGGTTCCTTGGGCATTGCTGGTCAAGATTCAGAGCTTCCTTTCTTCTTGCGATCGAAGTCCTCCTTCTCTTCTTCATATGGATGACACATCTTATGTCACCCATACAGTGTTCCCTATCATGCTCCTGTGCATGCATAATTATCTGTGCCCTGTTGAAGGCAGAGCAAAGTTCTGTTCTGCACATGTACAGAGAATGGCCAGAGAGTGCTGGTGCTGGCCATGCACATTACAGTACTTTGCTCTGCCCCAGGCAGGGCAGAGAAAAGAACACCTGTGCAGGAGCGTGATGGGGAACACTGTGTGGATGATGTAGGATGCCTCATCCACATGAAGTAGAAAAGGAGGACAGTGAAAGCAAGAAGAGAGGAGGCAATGGACCTAAACAAGCAGCACTCATTGGACCAAACCGCCCCTACCCATAGGTACCATATTTTTCAGACCATAAGAAGCACCCAAAATTTTCAGTCGGAAAATAGGGAAAAAAAATTAATATGTCAAATGGGGGTACGTCTTACAGCCCAAATTCAGCTTACCAGGGAGATTAGCAGCGCTGGTAGAGCAAGGTCACAGGAGATGTTCGATGGTCCAGCGATATGACTCCCATCCCAGGCTGCTGCGGCAGGTGCGGTGGCATCCGGGAAATCCCATCCCAGGTTGATGCGGCAAGTTCAGCGGTGTTGCTCGGGGCTCTGCCGGCATCTTGTGAAAGCTCGGAGGCCCCGCATATCCATTGCTGTGATGCAGTGGCCTCCGGGAAATCCCATCCCAGGCTTGTGCGGCAGGTGTGGCGGTGGTTCCCTGTGGTGCAGGTGGCTCTGCCAGCATCTTGTGAAAGTCCAAAAGCCCTGCATATTCATTGTTGTGATGCAGTGGCCTCTGGGAAAATGGCCACCGGGGGTGGCGCATGCTCAGATTGAGATGTTGTTGCCGAGATCTCAATCTGAGCATGCGTTGCCCCGGCGGTCATTTTCCCGGAGGCCACTGCATCGCAGCAATTGATGTGTGGTGCCTCCGGACTTTCACAAAATGCTGGTAGAGCACCACGCACCAGAGAGCATTACCGTGAAACCTGCCGCACCTGCTGCACCAGCTGCACCAGCTTGGGAAGGGAGTGTGAACATCGCCCAGCAGTGTCGGACAGGAACCGTCGCAGAATCGCCCGACTCCTGCTGCTGCCACAGTATTTGTAAGTATATTCTGACTATAAGACGCAATCCCATTTTCCCCAAAAAAATTTTGTGAAAAAAGTGTGCCTTATAGTCTGAAAAATACGGTAAGTATACAGCATTCCAGAGTGCTGTAACACAGGGCTGAAAGGTGGTGTCCATAGGTTATATGGCAAAATGTAGTGACAGGTTCCCTTCAACTAAAGAATTTGCTTGTGCAGCAGTATGTGTAAGCAATTTTATACATGTTCTTGTGCAAATCATAAGTTTGAGGAGCAGAAATAAAATGAACTTAGATCAATGTAGCATGCCGCTTGGGTCCTGTCAACTGGGTAGAGCGACACCACTGGTCATAGCTGTAATCAGTGTCTCTGCTATAATCACGGCATTTGTGCTTTGTTTGAAGTTTTGTTCAGTGTGAAAATGTTCTGAGATAATTAATAGTGATGAGCGAGTATACTCGTTGCTCGGGTCTCCCTGAGCATGCTCGGGTGGTCTCCAAGTATTTTGGCGTGCTCGGAGATTTAGTTTTCGTCACCTCAGCTGCATGATTTGCGACTGCTAGACAGCTTGAATACATGTGTGGAATGCCTGTTTGTTAGGGAATTCCCACAAGTATTTAGCCTGTCTACAAGTCGCAGATCATGCAGCTGAGACAACGAAAACTAAATCTCCAAGCATGCCAAAATACTCGGAGACCACCCGAGTGTCCTGTATACTTGTTACAACAGTTGTGACTGTCATACTTATAACAGATTTGGTAGAAAAAATAAGCTCCAAATGTATCAACATAATATTTCCTCAGAATAATTTAAAAGACAATACATAGTTTGCTGTTATGTTTAAATTACTAATTATAATTATATAATTATAGTGTAATATAAACTTATTTTCTTTACACTTCTACATTGTAAACAATAACATTTTATTTATTATGCTGGCTTTTTCCATTTAGCATCGCGTTTCATCATATGAAGAATTTCCGCTGTTTTTCATATCTTCATATAAATGGCCTAATTATATCCATAGACCTTTGGATCAAAAAAATTGTGCTGCATCATGGGCATTTTCTACTGCAAGTAATATATAAATTCTTTTATTTCATTCATATATATTTGTCATTATTGCTAAATCTATATTAGCACCCATGAATAAGAAAATCTACAATAGAAGTCATAAAATGCATATTTGAAATAAAAGGTGTTGTAATGTTCTGATAAAAAAATAGATCCAAGACAGAGAAGTGGAGGCACAGTATGTGCATAATTGTAACCTTTGGTTTCACAATGGTCTTATGTTTCCTACAATATGACTTCTAGACCTGGCAAGTCACTGGGTCTCTATTATGAAAGGCTTTTTGCATATGCCAAAGTTAATCTTTTTATACATATTTCAAATTAATTGAGTCATCAACACAAGTCCTTCTTAGAATGAATCTGACACACACAACACGCAACATAACATTGAGCCTTTTCAAGTGAATAGACAACTATGTTATATACAGTATGATATCTGGACCCACTTTATGTTCCAACTCTCCATATTGGCTGTCATTTAGATGATTATCAATAGTCATGAGCGAGCGTAATCGGATAAGGTGTTCTCCGAGCATGCTCGTTTGCTAGTAGAGCATCTTCGGCGTGCTCGAATACTATGTTCGGGTCGCCGTGACTGCATGTCTCGCAACTGTTCAACAGCCGCCACACATGCAGTGATTGCCCAGCAAACAGGACATCCCTGCATGTGTTGAGGCTGTTGAACAGCCATGAGACATGCAGCCACGTTGACTCGAACATAGTATTCGAGCATGCCGAAGATACTCTATTAGCACATGAGTGTGCTCGCTCATCACTAATTATCAAATTTTAAAAAGTGAAATATGGTGTACAATATTAGGCTACAGGACAATGTGTTGAATAACAGCAGTTGTCCAGCAAAAGTATTGAGACAAAAATATTTATGCAACTCGTGTTCGACTTGCTACCACACTACTGCTTTAGAGCTCAGATTTTGCTGTAAGTATAACAGACAGGTTGTCTATGACAAGTGATTTTGTGTTGCACTATGTTGCAGGTTGCAATGAAGATCAATCCATCCAGTGTTGCAACATCCAATCCTATGTTGCAATGTCTCGCTATAATTTCAGTGTTACAAGACCCTTGTCGCCATGTAGATCTAGCCTAAGTCTTACATGTTCAAATTTTAAATCAACATCTATAATACATATTTACTTCAGAGAAATGCACAATTCTAGACAATAATTTGAGTTATGCTATATCGTATTAATCTCAAATGACGTTCTTGCATTCTCATTCTGGAAATTGTTTGTTTCACTTGACACAAAAAGACAAATGTCCATCAAGCTTAACAGAGTGATTGGAAATGATAAAGGGAATGGAGTATAAGTTCAGCTATAATGCATGATCCAGTCCACACCCCAAAGAGTTAATCTTTCCCTCCCAATCTAAATTTTAATCCACTGAACCAAACAGTCAGAGAAGGACCTTACACATGTTATTTTCTTCTGAGAAAGCATCTAAGCCCTTTCTGGAAGCCATCAACTATTCCCACTATGAGCAGCTCTTGAGATTTACTACACCATGGATTAGTAGCTCTTAGAATAAAGAAGACTTGTCCACTCTGGAGAGTGAACGATTCTTTCTGTAGAAAGAAGCAGTGGCTTCTCATCTTCTGAGGGGGTTTATACATGTAACATATTTTGACCATATTTTTTGTACAGGTCACTTTTGTACTTGTACAAGTTAATAATGTCACTCTCAAGACTAAAGAAATTATTATTTTTTTTAATTTTTCCTCCTCTTTCCTCGAACCAGGATTCTAGATCCTAAAAATATTTAAATATAATGTATTCTACATATTACTTAGCATTTTATACCTTCTAAAAGATTCTATATAAAAATGATATTTGCATTATTTTAACGTGCCATGTCTTAATTTCAGGTGTTGCGGCTGATCGAGTAGCAATACACTCTCAAGGACGCTACACTTCAAATCTGTCTCCTCAGGATTTAATTTCTTGTAATGTTCACAATCAAGACGGATGTAGAGGAGGACACATAGATAGTGCCTGGTGGTTCCTGAGAAAACGTGGGTAAATATTAGGGAGACTTTCACATATATCAATGCGTTTTGTCACATTTTCGTGAAAATCAGAAAACACATGAAAAATAATTAAATATAGTTACTGTATGGCATATCAATACTTAAAAATAGGTTACTGTGTTTCATATATATATATATATGTGTGTGCATATATATATATATATATATATATACTGTATATTTATATATAAATATATATATATATATATACACACACAGTGGTTCTAAAAAGTATTCAGACCCCTTTAAATTCATCACTTTTTGTTTCATTGCAGACATTTGGTAAATTAAAAAAAGTTCTTTTTTTTCTTATTAATGCACCCCATCTTGCATGAAAAAAAACAGAAATGTAGACATTTTTGCAAATTTACTAAAAAAAATCACATGTTCATAAGTATTCAGACCCTTTGTTCAGTATTGAGTAGAAGCACCCTTTTGAGCTAGTACAGCCATGGGTCTTTTGGGAATCATGCAACAAGTTTTTCACACCTGGATTTGGGGATCCTCTACCATTATTCCTTGCAAATCCTCTCCAGTCCCATCAGGTTGGATGGTGAACGTTTGTGGATAGCCATTTTCAGGTCTCTCCAGAGACTGCACTCCACCTCCTCATGACCCTTTTGGGTGGGAGGAAGGTGGAGGATTCAGAGGCCCAGCCTCTTGGCTACTAAGACTGGACCAGGTGGAAGTGTTGTGAATTCCCTTGCTCAGACTTCTGAGCTGGAGCTCCCTCTGGTGGTTACTGGGAGTAGTGGAGCTGGCCAGTCTGATGGAAGTTGCCACCTGATGATGATGATTGGGAATCTGGGATTGCTGGCTGGGAGCATATAAGTGAGCAGGCTTCAGTTGACGGTTGCTGGTGATTTCCTCCTTGTGCATTTTGAGCTCTTCAGTCTCCTGCCTGATCTGCATGGTTCAGTTAAGTGATTCTTTTGCTAATCCTTTGCATCTTATCTGGTTGTGCCTTTTTTTTGCTTTCTGCTTTGTTGCGAGGGTTCAGCGTACTCCCTACTGGGGGGCAGTACTGGGCCCCACTCCATATGTTACAGCTTGTGTCAGTTTGCTCAGTCCCCTGTTATATTGGTATATTTTACTTTGCTTCCAGTTCACACCAGAGTGCTGATCTAGCGGGGGTGAGGTCGTGTGGCCTCAGGTTTTTTGAATATCAGATGGATGTGTTGGATTTTTAGGGTTTTGTGTGATTGCAGCCAGTATCTTTTCTGTCCTGTCCTATCTAGACAGTTTGGGCCCCATCATTTGCTCAGTCTATTTTCTGCCTATGTTTGCGTCTCATCTTGTCTCACCAACAATATATGTTTGGGGGCTGTCTATTCCTTTGGGGATCTGCTCCAGGGCAGTTTAGATTTCACCTTTATGGCTTTAGGCTTAGTTAGTTCTCCGGCTGTGCCAAGGCATCTAGGGCATCATAGGAATGCTCCACGGCTACTGCTAGCTGTGTAGTTAGGATCAGGGGTCTGCAATCCGCTGATTTACCATCCTCTCTTGTTTCCTGATGGCTTAGCCTGTTCCTGCCATCCTCCTCGGTGACCCATTCATAACATGGAAGACTTTGTGTGTTGCCTGTAAACACACTGGATCCTTTTTCTGCCATCCAACCCATAACATCCTTGCACTTGTCTGGGTTCATCAGTGGTGTAGCGTTCTCGCCAAATTTTGACAGGACGCTAGAACAAGATGCAGTCACCTTCAAATCTGTCACATGACCTTGGCGGGCACCACCACATCCACATCCCTTAATATCACCCTTTCCTATATTGACTGCATTTATGTAGCACAACTGCAAGATAAAAATATGCTATTTATTAAACCAATTGAAAATTAGTATTTTTTAATATTGCCTTGCTGACACATGGCAAAATCAAACTAAAGAAAATTATTGCCACTGCTAAATTGTGACATTTGCTTATCTTTGCATGGATTGGGCTGTGAGCACAACCCCTATCTGTGGATGTCGGGCCCTCAGACCATCCTCATGGAATTGATTTCTAACCGCACATTTGTGGCCGGCTGGAGGTCATTTTGCAGGGTTCTGGCAATGCTCCTCCTGTTCCTCCCTGCACAAAGGCGGAGGTAGCGGTCCTACTGCTGGGTTGTTGCCCTCCTATGGCCCCCTCCATGTCTCCTGGTTTACTGCCCTGTCTCCTGGTAGTGTCTCCATCCTCTGGACACTATGCTGACAGACACAGCAAACCTTCTTGCCACAGCTCGCATTGATGTGCCATCTTGGATGAGCTGCACTACCTGAGCCACTTGTGTGGGTTGCAGAGTCCATCTCATGCTATCACGAGTGTGAAAGCACAACCAACATTCAAAAGTGACCAAAACATCAGCCAGAAAGCATTGGTACTGAGATGTGGTCTGTAGTCCCCACCTGCAGAACCACTTCTTTATTGAGGGTATCTTGATACTTTCCAATAATGTCCATCTGTTGTCTATTCCATTTGCACAACAGCATGTGAAATTGATAGTCAATCAGTGTTGCTTCCTAAGTGGACAGTTTGATTTCACAGAAATTTGTTTTACTTGGAGTTATATTATGTTGTTTAAGTGTTCCCTTTATTTTTTGAGTAGTGTATATTGCTATTGATCCTAAAACTGAAGCCTAATTCTTCCAAAGAAAATCACTTTTACCGTTCAACAAAATATTCTAGGGTCATATCATCTTTCCTTTTTTTATAATGGCCCTATTTCCAGTGTGACAGGAATTGATGTTGTTGATTGACAGGAGTTGACGAGGGACATCATTTAGAGCAGAATATGGCATTGCATAAAAATTTAGGATTTAGCTTTGCATTTACTTTTTTCTTTTTATCTCCTAAAATATTTTTTTGTTTCACATTTAGCTACATGAGACTAAAGTTTATCATTAATAACTAAACTGCACAGATTCACAGATTCAGTAAAGTATCTTAAAAATGTAAATCCCTGCTGCAATTTCTCCATCTAGGCTAGGTGTATAACAGTTTTTATATTCAGAAGATATAGAGCTCCTAAAGAAATTGTATATAAAGGATATAGCAAAGAACAATACATTAAAGATGCACTATATATTAGGTCCTTTTGGCACAGTCATTTGCCAGTAATAACTATATTGACTTGAAGCTCCAGAATAGTGACAGTCATAATTTTTACTACACAGCAAAAAGCAATTACCCGTATATACTCGAGTATAAGCCGACCCAAGTAAAAGCCGAGGCACTTAATTTTGCCACAGAAAACTGGGTAAGCTTATTGACTCGAGTATATGCATTGCTCTCTCATCCCAGTTCTGGTATGCGTGGCTTCCCCCGTCACTGTCCTGATATGCGTGGCTCTTCCCTTCACTGTACTGGTATGAATGGCTCCCCCCGTCCTGTTATGGTATGCGTAGCTCCCCGTTCTGTCCTGGTATGCATTGTCCTCCACATCCCTGTCCTGGTATGCGTGGCTCCCCCATCACTGTCCTGGTATGCGTGGCTCCCCCCATAGCTGTTCTGGTAGGAGTGGCTCCCTCCATAACCGTTCTGGTATGCGTAGCTTCCCTCGTAGATGTCCGGGTATGCATGGCTCCCCCTGTAGCTGTCCTGGTATGTGTGGATCACCCCCTCTGGTCCTGGTATGCATGCTTCCTATTACAAAAAACAAACAAACATCCTACTCACCCTCCAGCGTACCCTCGCAGCACCTCGTTCCGGTTTCCAGCAGCTCTTATGGTGCTGAGCAACCACGTGACATTGCTCATTAAAGTAATGAATATTCCCTCCATGCTTATGGGAGTGGAGACGAGTGCATGTAAATTACCTTAATGAGTGGTGCCATGTGATTACTCAGCACAGGAAGTGCTGCCGGAAGCCGGCACCAACGAAATGCTGTGAGGGCGCCAGGAGCAATGAGATTCAGGACATGCTGGAGGGTGAGTATGATGTCTTCTGGAAGTTGGTGGCTGCTCCTGCAGCTGTCACTGTGCACGCTATAAGAGAAATTAATATTATTTCTCTTTAGCAGCGGCACAGGCTGAAGCCACAACCGCCGGTTGCTGCCTCTGACACCCGCTGCTCCGCTGCTGGCCATCTGGGACAATTGACTCGTGTATTAGCCGAGGGGGACGTTTTCAGCACAAAAAAAATGTGCTGAAAAACTCGGCTTATACATGAGTATATATTATAGATATAGAATAGCTATAAAACCTCCCCATATGTTTCACTACTTTACACTGCATCCCCAGAGGCCTTTAATTACTAGCATATATCCATACATATTTTATTAGTTATACAACATCAGAAAAATGTAAATATTCATTAATTTTATTTATAAAAATTGAAAAAACCCATGTAGTTTATTTGACCGTCCAAAATAATCATTGGAGTCTGTTTAATTAGTAATTGTATAAAATGATACATTACAACAGCTATAACATCTACTAATACTTAATTCACACATTTAATATCTCTGTATTGGTGTCTAGTGTTTGTATTATCCTTTAAGTTATTAGGTTTATCCTCTAGGACACTGGCTTGCTATACATTTGAATAGACTAGCACTATTTAACCCTTTCGCGCAGAGCCTGTTTTTGCCTTCGTGACCGGACCAATTTTTTCAATTCTGACCTGTGTTACTTTATGAGGTCATAACTTTAGAGTGCTTCAATGGATCCTGGTGATTCTGAAATTGTTTTCTTGAGACATATTGTGCTTTATTATATTGGTAAAATTTATTTGACATGACTTGCATTTATTTGTAAAAAAAATGGAAATTTGGTGAAAATTTGGAAAAATTTCGCAATTTTCAAACTTTTAATTTTTATGCCCTTAAATCAGTCATATCGCATAAAATAGTTGATAAATAACATTTCACATATGTCTACTTTACATCACCACAATTTTTGAAACATAATTTTTTTCTTAGGAAGTTATAAGGGTTAAAAGTTGACCAGCGATTTCTCATTTTTACAACAAACTTTACGAAACCATTTCTTTAGGGACCACCTTACATTTGAAGTGATTTGGGGGGGTCAATATGACAGAAAATACCCAAAAGTGACACCATTCTAAAAACTGCACCACTCAAGGTGCTCAAAAACACATTCAAGAAGTTCATTACTGTATATACTCGTGTATAAGCCGAGATTTTCAGCCCATTTTTGGGGGCTGAAAGTCCCCCTCTTGGCTTATACACGGGTCATAAACCTGGGAGTCAGCGGGGGAGGGGGAGCGGGGGTGTCAGAGATCATACTTACCTGTCCTGCCACGGTGTCTGTAGCCTTACTTCTCCACTGTCTCCCTTCCTGTCTTCAGTGGTCATGTGGTACCGCTCATTACACTCATGAATATGCACATATTCATGAGTGTAATGAATGGTACCACATGACCGCTGAAGACAGGAAGGGAGACAGTGGAGAAGCGAGGCTGCAGAGACCGCGGCAGGATGGGTGAGTATAGCGATATTCACCTGTCCCCCGGTCTATCGCTGCTCACCGCTGTCTCTGCTACATCCTGTGTCAGTGACGTTTAGGCAGCAGAGGGCGCGGTGACGTGGTTCGTGCGCGCCGCCCCTCTGCTGTCTGAACAGTCACTGACACAAGAAGCGGCAGACAGCGGCGATGGACCCAGGAGAGGTGAGTATGGAATTTTTTTTTTGCAGCATATGGGGGCATATTCTATGGAGCAGCATATGGGGGCATAGTCTATGGAGCAGCATATGGGGGCATAAACTATGGAGAAGCATATGGGGGCATAATCAAAGTTTGCATGAGCAGACGCATAAGTGGGATGCTCATACTTAGGATGGCGTCGTCTGCGCTTACCAGACGTGTGTATTCCTCAAAACACTGAAGGACTTTACAGAGGTCTTTCAGCCTCGACCACTGCACACCTGTCAACTCCATGTCTGCTCTCAAAGTGCCTGGCCGTGTATCCTACCACAAATGCATTATGGCCTGCCTCTGTTCGCACAGCCGCTCAACCGTGTGCAGGGTGGAGTTCCACCTTGTTGCAATGTCGATAATGAGGCGGTGGTTGGGAAGGTGGAGCAATCGCTGCAGCTTCTGCATACGAATGGAGTGTACAGGCGACCAGCGGATGTGCACGCACAGTCTTCGCATCTTCTGGAGCAGGGCTGTTAACTCCGGATAATTGTTGAGGAAGCACTGCACCACCAGATTCAAGGTGTGAGCCAAGCAAGGTATGTGGCTGAGTTTAGAAAGGGCTATGGCTGCCACAAAATTATGGCCATTATCACTAACTACCTTGCCTGCCTCAAGATGTATACTGCCCAGCCATGACTCAATTTGTCGCTGAAAGTACTTGGCCAGCGGTGTGTCTGTCGCCCAAACACATCATCTGCAACACAGCCTGCTGACGCTTTCCACTAGCTGCTCGATAGGGGGACACCTCGTGTGCAACAGTGGCAGCTGCAGATGGAGTGCTCGTACGACTGTGCTCTGTGGACGAGCTTTAGCTTCTGGAGGAGGAGGAGGAGGAGGAGGATCGAACGCCTACAGCCAACTGTTTCCTATACCGGTGGGCTAGGCAGCATTGTCCCACCACCGCTGTCCCCTGTGGACCATGCATCCACCACATTAACCCAGTGCGCAGTGATGGACACGTAACGGCCCTGGCCATGCCGACTGGACCATGCATCTGTTGTTAAGTGCACCTTTCCACTCACTGACTGCTTGAGTGCATGGACAATGCGGTCTTTCACATGATGGTGGAGGGCTGGGATGGCTTTGCGAGAGAAGAAGTGGCGACTGGGTAGGTCATAGCGTGGTACTGCATAGGCCATGAGTTCGCAGAAAGCTGCGCTTTCCACCAACCGATAGGGCATCATCTCTAACGAGATTAGTTTGGCAATGTGGGCGTTCAAACCCAGTGTACGCGGATGAGAGACTGAGTACTTTCTTGACCTACTCGTAGTCTCTGGGAGGGTGAGCTGGACTTGAGAGCTGCATATGGTGGAACTAGCGGTGGACAGGGCGGACTGAGAGAGGGTTGATTATGGTGATGGAGTTGGTGTTCTTTCTGATGGCCTAGATTCAGTCTTTCGTTGATATAACAGTGGGATTCCCTGACTGCTTTGGCCTTGCAACGGCACCTCAACATTTGCTGCTGTGCTAACTGGTGGGCTTACAGTGGGGGAAACAATGTAGCATTGCTGACTACCTTCTTTGTGATCAGTTGCACATGTGGTACTTGAGGTTTGGTGTTGTGTCCACGCTTGCAAGTGCATGCTGGTTAAATGTCTAAGCATGCAACTGGTATTCAAATTTTTCAGATTTTTCCCTCGGCTAAAGGTCTTTGCGCACTTCTTACAGATAACCTTGGCCTGATCATGAGGATTTTGTTCAAAAAAGTGCCACATTGCAATCTTCCTACTTTGGAAGACATTTTGCGGCCTAGCAGCTGTGATATTTCGACCGTCTGGACAAGCTGTCCAGCAACTCTTTTGATTTTTCGAACCTGTCTTTGGAGTGCTCCGGGCCTGCCAGATAACAGCTGTTGCGATGTCGATGTCTGCTGTGGATGCTCCTCCTCCTCATCTGAGCTATTGGAAGCAACACCCTCTTCCCCCAATGGATGCCAATCTGGGTCAACAACTGGGTCATCCATCACCTCCTCTTCAATGTCATGTGCACCTTCCTCTGTGTCACCGTGTATGGTGGTATAGTATGCGGGAAGGGGCACCTGAGTCTCATCAGGGTCAGAATCTGGCTCATTACACTGCAAGGACAATGTAGTGCTCTGACTGAATGTACCAGCAGAATCATCTATCAGTGGCTGTGCATCAGTGCACTCCATGTCAGATTCATCTTGGCCTGGGTAATTCACCATTTCACTTGATAACCCAGGCATGGTATGTGAAAACAGCTCCATGGAGTAATCAGTTGTATGGCCTGCGTCATCCTTCAATCTTGGTTGGGGTGAAGGACACAAGGAAAGGTGTGGTTCATGAACATGAGCCTCCCATGACGACTCAGTGCTTTTATTTTTTACAACTTCAGAAGAGGAGGCGATAGAGCTGGAGGCTGAGTCAGCAATGTAAGCCAAAACTTTTTCCTGAAGCTCTTGCTTTAAAAGCGGTTTGCCAACTCCTAGAAAACTAAGCCTTCAAGGCCTTTTGGAGCCAGATGATGTCGCAGGCTCAACACCTCCTGCATTCGGTCCTATTTTGCTTTTGCCACTACCATCAGATCCACCATCAACACCATCACTACCAGCTGGCAACCCCTGCCCAATTCCACGGCCTCTTCCACCAGCCTTCCTCATTTTTGGTAAAAATGTACACAAAATCCCACAATCTATATAGTAATGTATAACAAGGTACAAGGTGTATATAGGACAGGGGAGACGTAGAATTTCTGAACACACTTGTGGACACTATTGGATTGTGTGAGGCCCAGTGAATATCACACTGCTATGTCACAGGCTCAATGTTGTAGGTGTGAAAAATGTCACAATAGGACAGGGGAGATGTAGAATTTCTGAACACACTTGTGGACCCTGTTGGATTGTGTGAGGCCCTGTTAATATTACACCGCTATGTCACAGGGTCAATGTCGCAGGTGTGAAAAATGTCACTATAGGACAGGGGAGATGTAGAATTTCTGAACACACTTGTGGACACTGTTGGATTGTGTGAGGCCCAGTTAATATCACACCGCTATGTCACAGGCTCAATGTCATAGGTGTGATAAATGTCACTATAGGACAGGGGAGATGTAGAATTTCTGAACACACTTGTGGACACTGTTGTGTGAGGCCCAGTTAATATCACACCGCTATGTCACAGGCTCAATGTCGTAGGTGTGAAAATGTCACTATAGGACAGGGGAGATGTAGAATTTCTGAACACACTTGTGGACACTGTTGCATTGTGTGAGGCCCAGTTAATATCACACCGCTATGTCACAGGCTCAATGTCGTAGGTGTGAAAAATGTCACTATAGGACAGGGGAGATGTAGAATTTCTGAACACACTTGTGGACACTGTTGTGTGAGGCCCAGTGAATATCACACCGCTATGTCACAGGCTCAGTGTCGCAGGTGTGAAAAATGTCACTATAGGACAGGGGAGATGTAGAATTTCTGAACACACTTGTGGACACTGTTGTGTGAGGCCCAGTGAATATCACACCGCTATGTCACAGGCTCAATGTCGCAGGTGTGAAAAATGTCACTATAGGACAGGGGAGATGTAGAATTTCTGAACACACTTGTGGACACTGTTGTGTGAGGCCCAGTTAATATCACACCGCTATGTCACAGGCAGAAATTGGCTAGTGTATGACAAACTACAAGGTGTATATAGAATTGGGCAGAATAGGAATCTCCCTAGAGTGTAGGTCTGTAAGAACGGAACATGTCCTCGACTTATCCTTACAGAGTGACACACAGATAGCTTCACTGTAGCCGTGATAACAGCTGTTACACGGTACTGAGAGAGGATCGTGCACGTACACCGCTGTCCGGTGTCCGTAAAATTGTCAAGCTCCACTTTTTTAAGTATACAGACTGACACACGCTGTCTCTCTATAGTTTTGAATGTGATCAAACAGCAAATATACTTAACTGTTTGAAAAGCAGACAAAACTACAAGGTAGAGGTCTGTAAGCACGGAACATGTCCTCGACTTATTCTTACAGAGTCACACACAGATAGCTTCACTGTGGCCGTGATAACAGCCGTTACACGGTACTGAGAGAGGAGCGTGCACGTACACCGCTGTCCGGTGTCCGTAAAATTGTCAAGCTCCACGTTTTTTAAGTATACGGACTGACACACGCTGTCTCTCTATAGTTTTGAATGTGATCAAACAGCAAATATACTTAACTGTTTGAAAAGCAGACAAAACTACAAGGTGGAGGTCTGTAAGAATGGAACATGTCCTCAACTTATTCTTACAGAGTCACACACAGATAGCTTCACTATGGCCGTTATAACAGCCGTTACACGGTACTGTGTGAGGAGCGTACACCGCTGTATGGTGTGAAAAAATGCACGCTCAGTACCTCACCAGGACAAAAAAAACAAATTTGGATTGCTTTTAAAAAAGCAGTTTGCAGAGCAGTGGGAAAACAGCAATGCAGCTATCAGGAAGCCTTATAAGGCAGCCTAACAACCAACACAGCTGATCCAGCAAAATATAGCCTCCACTTGCACTGCACACACAGTGACTGGTGTGTTGTACAGGCAAAATCGCTAGCAGCAGAAGCTGTTTTTGGTGTCTTCTTCCCTGCCTAATGCTCTCCCTACAGAATCAGCAGCAGCAGCAGCTCTCCCTATTCTGAGATCAGCATGAGTAACATGGCGGTCGGCGTGCACGCCCTTTTATACCCCCTGTGACGCCCCCCAAAGCAAGCCAATGACTTGCATGCCCTTCTCAAAGATGGTGGTGACCCCTGCCTATGTCATCACGTTGCCCACAGTGTCCGTGGATCCTGATTGGCTGAAAAATGGCGGAAAACAAACTTTTGAAACGCGACTTTGGCGCTAAAGTCGCCGAGCTCGTGGCCGACCTCACCCTAGGGTCGGGTTTCTTTTCATGAAACCCGACTTTACCAAAAGTCGGCGACTTTTGACATTTTTCGACCCGTTTCGCTCTAGTTATAAGTACTTTGTGCATAAAATATGAATCACAATAATGACTATGAATACAGAGAAATATATAGGTAGGTACTATTGTACTATTAGGTTACAGCTAGCTTGCTACCAGGAGAAACACTTTAGGTGGGTAACATACCTACGCTCTTCCCATGGGCTAAATCTAATATTCAGGTTGCTCCATTTAAGTGACTGGGATGTGCAGGAATGACATCAATTCTAGAAAAAGTAGTCCTTTTTCTATTCTAATGAAATCCTTTCTGAATATTGCATAGTTAGCTGTATGTATCCTAGTTTTGGACTTGAATGAGTTGTCCATTATCACAGAGAACTATGCTACAGGCAGGTAATACTTTCATACCTTTCCAAAACATGACATGCTTGTACATCACTAGTCAGGTCTAGGTGTAGTGTGAAGGCTTAACTGCCTGCTTTATTATACAGCCAATTTCAGCCTCTTACAGCAGAGCTAGCTTTAATTTCTGCTTTATATCCAATTAGATATGTTTGCTCTTCAATGATGCAATTGGAATGTGCAGATGATTTACCATGGCAGCCTGCAGCCTACAGAAAACTTGTCACTACCATTTTTGTATTTCATGCTTGGCTTCATAGACTATTAATTTCACCATATTAGTTAAATTTTCCAATTTAACAAAATATGAAATATTTTAATCCTATGGAAAATTCCATATGGGTCTCAGAAAATGGTGACGCAAACCATTTAAAATAAAAACAATGAAAAGTAATAAAAAAAACCCTTTGATATCACCATAATCACACAGAGCTGCAGAATCATGTAAGTACTAGAGATGAGCAAACCCCTAGATGTTTGGGTTCAGCAAACAGTTAAAAAAGGTTTTAGTTCAGGTATCAGAACAGTATTCTAGTCCGAACCCAAACCCAGACCCCATTCACTTTAATGGGTGCTAATGAGTGCAGAACACTCAGTGTTTGCCAGGCTATCATGTGCATGACGGTGCAACAAACACTTCCTCTGATAGGTGGTAAAATCATTACCATCTGTCAGAGAGTCGCAGTTCCCATGCTGTCAAATGACAGAGTGAGCACGCAGCTGTGATTGGAGGTAAAAAGTTTACCTCTGATAACGTGTCAGCTAATGGGACTACTACTCCCATTAGCCGATGTCTACTGCCGCTAATAACAGCGAGGGCAGGCGTGACTCATGGGAATATTCATAAGCTGATGCCTGCGCTCAAAATAAATTAATTAATTCATTAAAAAAATGGTGTTGGTTCCCCTGTATTTTTAATAATCAGCCAAGCAAAACTGACAGCTGCTGGCTGCAACCTATAGCTGTCAGCTTTTAAAAGGTTGGTTATTAATAATAGAGGGGTCCCCGTGCTGTTTTTTATTTATTTAAATAAATAGTTAAAAAATGGAATTTTTTAGATCAAGCCAAGCTAAAGCAGACAGCTGGGGGGCTGGTATTCTCAGGCTGGTAAGTGGCCATGGATGTTGCCCTCCCCAGCCTAGAAATAACAGCCTGAAGCTGCCCCAGAAAAGGAGCATCTTTAGATTCACCAATTCTGGCTCTTTGCCCAGCTCTTCCCTGTGTTGGTGGCAAGTGGGGTTCATATTTGTGGGGTTGATGTCATCTTTGCATTGTCTTTAAGACACCTTTCCATTACTAATCGTATAGTTGTATTGCAAGTTGTATTGCAAGGCTTACGAAGACTGGTAAGCATGTATTTGGAAGTCGCCTTGCTACACTTGTAAGGAGAGCTTTAAACTAGAACAACATGGGAAGGGAAGCAAAAGACCAGAAAAAGCCATACACCTGACAAATGCTATTGAGAACTCTGCTATTAGAAGTGGAAAGGAAGAACAAAGACGAAAGAATCTAATTAATAAAAATATTGGAGAAAGAGAAACCAATCACAAACTAAAATGTTTCTATACTAATGCACAAAGCATGGGCAACAAACAAGGAGAATTGGAACTACTAACACAGGAAAAGAAATATGATGTCATTGGAATCACTGAAACTTGGTGGGACAATACACATGATTGGAATACAAGACTAGAAGGATACAACTTATTTGCAAGAAACAGACTTGATAAACGAGGAGGGGGTGTCGCATTGTATGTTAGAAACGCGTATATCTGCACAGAGATTGAAGCTTCAGAGACTGGGAGTTCTGTGGAAACTGTTTGGGTAAGAATACAAGGACAGAACAATGGAAAGGACACCATTGTAGGCATTTACTACAGGCCGCCTGTGCAAGCTGAAGCTATGGATGAACTCTTTATGCATCAAATGGCCAAGTTCTCAAAAAAAATGACATAGTTGTCATGGGAGATTTCAACTATCCAGACATTTGTTGGGAATCTCTCTCAGGCAAAACTAACAGATCAAGGAAATTCTTATCCTCTCTTGCTGACAACTTTATCTTCCAAAAGGTAAGGGAGAAAACAAGGGGAACTGCTACCTTGGATCTAATCCTTATAAACAGGGAGGAAATGGTTGAGGAGGTAAAAGTGGCTGGGACCCTAGGAGGTAGCGACCATGCTATTTTAGAATTTTGGATAACTAGAGGCGGAAGACCTGTGAAGACTCAGACGTCAAGGTTAGATTTCAGAAAGGCAGATTTTAAGGGATTCAGAAAGAGAATTGGAGGGATCCAATGGCTGGATATCCTTAAAGACAAAAATGTCCAGGAAGGATGGGAAATCTTGAAAAATGAAATCCTCAAAGCACAGTTGTTAACAATTCCGAAAAGAGGGAAGAATAGGAAGCAGTTAAGGAAACCAGGATGGATGAACACAGAACTTAAGCACATGCTAAAAAGGAAGAAAAAAATGTTTATAAAATGGAAAGAGGGAGGCATATCTAAAGAAGAATATAATGCTGTCTGCAGAACCTGCAGGGCACAAATCAGATTATCTAAAGCTGAAAATGAATTGAGGCTTGCAAGAGATGTCAAAAGCAATAATAAAGGATTTTGGGGATATGTCAAAAGTAAAAGAAAAGTCAAAGATGCTATAGGATTTTTACAGGATGAAAATGATGAAATGGTAAGACAGGATGTTGAGAAGGCTGAACTTTTAAATTCCTATTTTGCATCTGTTTTCTCTCAGAAAGGAAATGTAACATCAACTGTTATTCACTGTCCTATTAAGGGAATAGAAGAATCCAGGATATCTATAAACAGAAAGATAGTGAGGAAACACTTAGCTAGCCTAAATGAATTCAAGTCTCCAGGTCCAGATGAATTACACCCCAGAGTACTGAAGGAGATAGCAGAAGAAATTTTTGAACCCCTCTCTATAATCTTTGAAAATTCTTGGAGAACAGGAGAAGTGCCAGAAGACTGGAGAAGAGCAAATGTTGTTCCTATCTTCAAAAAGGGGAAGAAGGTGGACCCAGGTAACTATAGGCCGGTGAGTCTGACTTCTATACCAGGAAAGATCTTTGAACAAATTATTAAACAACATGTATGTCAATACCTGGATAAGAATGAAGTGATTAAACAGAGTCAGCATGGGTTTGTAACTAATAAGTCATGTCAGACTAACTTAATTTCCTTCTATGACGGTATCACTGATTGGGTGGATCAAGGAAATGCTGTAGATATAGTATATCTTGACTTCAGCAAAGCATTTGACAAAGTCTCTCATACAATCCTTATTGAAAAAATGATTAAGTATGGAATGGACAAGGCAACTGTTAGGTGGATTCATAACTGGCTTAGTGATCGGACCCAAAGAGTGGTCGTAAATGGCTGCACATCCAGTTGGAAGAATGTCTCAAGTGGGGTACCACAGGGCTCTGTCCTGGGCCCTGTATTGTTCAACATCTTTATCAACGATTTAGATGAAGGAATTGAGGGTAAACTGATTAAATTTGCTGATGACACAAAGCTAGGAGGGATAGCTAATACTAGAGAAGAGAGAGAGAGGATTCAAAAAGATTTAAATAAACTGGAGAAGTGGGCAGCAACTAACAGAATGGTTTTTAACAGGGAGAAATGCAAAGTACTACATCTGGGCAATAAAAATGGAAAAAGCATAATAGAATGGGAGGAATAGGGCTAAGTGACAGCACATGTGAAAAAGACTTGGGTATACTAATAGATCACAGACTGAATATGAGTCAACAGTGTGATGCAGCAGCAAAAAAGGCAAATGCAATTCTAGGATGTATTAACAGAAGCATACAGTCTAGATCACGTGAAGTCATTATTTCCCTCTACTCCTCTTTGGTCAGACCTCATCTGGAATATTGTGTCCAGTTTTGGGCACCACATTTTAAAAAAGACATCAACAAACTGGAGCAAGTTCAGAAAAGAGCGACCAGAATGGTGACCGGTCTGCAAACCCTGTCTTATGAGGAAAGGTTGCAGGATTTGGGAATGTTTAGTTTGCAAAAGAGAAGACTGAGAGGAGACTTAATAGCTGTCTACAAATATCTAAAGGGCTGTCACATTGTAGAAGGATCAACTTTATTCTCATTTGCACAAGGAAAGACTAGAAGCAATGGGATGAAACTGAATGGGAGGAGACACAGATTAGATATTAGAAAAAACTTTTTGACAGTTAGAGTGATCAATGAGTGGAACAGGCTGCCACGAGAAGTGGTGAGTTCTCCTTCAATGGAAGTCTTCAAACAGAGGCTGGACAGACATCTGACTGGGATGATTTAGCGAATCCTGCTTTGAGCAGGGGGTTGGACCAGATGGCCCAGGAGGTCCCTTCCAACTCTACGATTCTATGATTCTATGATTCTATGATTCTAAGGCTGGTTTTCAAAAATGGGGGAGACTCAATGACATTTTTTTAAATTATTTATTTAAATTATTTAAAAAACGGCGTGGGGACCCCTCTATTCTTGATAGCTAGCCTTGCTAAACCTGACAGCTGAGAGTTGCAGCCCACAGCTGTCAGTTTTGCCTGGCTGGTTATCAAAAATACAGGGGAACTCACGCCATTTTTTAGAAAAATTAATTGCATAGAGCGCAGGCACCGGCTGACGAATACTTCCATCAGATGTGCCTGCTCTCGCTGTTATTAGTGGCATCAGCCATCAACTGATAGGAATTGTAGTTCCATCAGATAATGCCAGCGACCGGAGGTAAACTTTTTACCTTGGATTACAGCTGCGGGATCACGTTGTCATTTGACTGAGGGGGAACCTCGGCTCTCATATCGGTAATAATGATTTACATTACTGCCGGTCACTGTCACATCTAACAGCGTTTCCCAGCAACGCTCTGACAAAGAGCACCTCACTTACCGGCCTTCACAGCAGATCACCATGACAATTTTTCATGGTGATCTGCTTTGAAGACACTGAGCTTGAACTGCGGTCATCTCATGACTGGCATTTTCCCACGGTCCAGAGGTCACCACAGTTCAGCCTGGCTGGAAGGGCAGCCTCAGTGACATCATAACTAGTCACTGAGGCTGCGCTCCCAGTATCTCATTCACCAGTGGTTTTCAGTCAGGACGGTCGCATGCTGGCAACGTCCAGGTTGAAAACTGTCATTTTTTTAGGGTCCCCCATTTTAATAGCCAGTAAAGGCTAAGTACACAGTTGTGAGCTGATATTAATAGCCTGGGACGCTCCATGGGTATTATACCCATCCCAGGCTATAAACTTCTGCCCCCAGTCGTTGGCTTTCCCTCTGATGGTTATGAAAATTGCGCTGAGCCCACACCATTTTTTTCAGAAAAATAATCTTTTATTAATTAAATACATGTCCTGTAATTCGTACACACTGTACTAATTGTATTTGTCACTGACATCTATATATCTAACTTCCATTTGCATTTACTGTATCTAATCTCATCTCTTCTATCCTGTCGGCTCCTGCTGTGATTTTACAGAACCCGGCAGATGAATTACCGGATTTTCTTGTATCTATTTCTCTATGCAGTATAAATACATATATTTGTGTGTGTCACTGACATATATATATATATATATATATACGCCATCTGTTAAGCATGGCGGAGGTAATGTGATGGTCTGGGGTTGCTTTGGTGCTGGTAAAGTGGGAGATTTGTACAAGGTAAAAGGGATTTTGAATAAGGAAGGCTATCACTCCATTTTGCAACACTATGCCATACCCTGTGGGCAGCGCTTGATTGGAGCCTTGGAGCCAATTTCATCCTACAACAGGACAATGACCCAAAGCACACTTCCAAATTATGCAAGAACTATTTAGACTTTACTACTTTAAGAAGCAGGCAGCTGGTATTCTATCTGTAATGGAGTGGCCAGTGCAGTCACCAGATCTCAACCCCATAGAGCTGTTGTTGGAGCAGCTTGACCGTATGGTGCGCAAAAAGTGCCCATCAAGCCAAACCAACTTGTGGGAGGGGCTTCTGGAAGCATGGGGTGAAATTTCTCCAGATTACCTCAGCAAATTAACTGCTAGAATGCTAAAGGTCTGCAAAGCTGTAATTGCTGCAAATGGAGCATTCTTTGACGAAAGCAAAGTCCGAAGGAGAAAATTATTATTTCAAATAAAAATCTTTTTTTAACCTAGTCAATGTCTGAACTAGATTTTAAATTCATTTGGCAACTCATTTGATTAATAAAAGTATGAGTTTCCATGGAAAACACAAAATTGTCTGGGTGACCCCAAACTTTGGAACGGTAGTATATATATATATATATATATGTATATATGTATATATATATCTGATATATATATGTGTGTTTTGAAGAAAATGCTCATGTTAAAATCGCATTACAATCAGATATCAACCGCAGTTTATTCTGATGTAAATTGGAGGCTAGGTGTGAATAATCGGATTGTACTCACATAAAAAATGCATGACACTCGCATGACACTTGTATTACACTCTCCTGCATCACAATCGGCCCAATTTTAAAATCGCTAGTGTGTCTCCAGCCTTATTCTTATACATTCTCTATGCATTAAAGAAAACATGATAACGTCATTGTGTATTAATAATGGTTTTGGGTTCTACCAAATTTATATCAAAAAGTTTAAGAAGCATATTTAAGACCAATGAAGCATGCAGGTGCAAAGCTTTATGCTGTGCATTCATGCTGAGTTTTTAGTGAGTTTTTGATGCTGCTTATTTTTGCATCATCAAAACCACAGCATTTCCCAGTTCCAGCAAAATGAATAGGATTTATAGAAATCTCATGCACACTGTCCTTTTTTTTGCTCAGTGTAAACTGTTCTCTGGTGCGTCTTTCAAATCTTCCACATGCTACCTGCTCTTGTTGGTATGCTGAGATTCCTTGTGCAGATTTTTCCTATAGACTTCCATGAGATGCAGTATATCTGCAGATAAAAAAATGCACATGCATTTTTAGTGCGTATCTGCTGCGTAAAAGCATCAAAGACGCATGTAAGGCCAGCGTTACACACAACGATAAAAAAATCGGTCCAATTTTTACTGACTAAAATCAGGCAAATGTTTTATGTACAGTGATCCGTCTGTCATCCAAATTTCCTACGATGATCTGATTTCATTCTCATCTAAGCATCCGTTTGACATCCGCCTGGCGATATTTTCTCGCAGGCTTGCAAAATGGACATATAATGGATCCCTATGGCAGGTTAAAACCCAAAACAAAGGAATAGATATATACACATAGAATACATATATATATATATATATAATGTCATTGAGACACACACACATATATATACACTCACTGGCCACTTTATTAGGTACACCTGTCCAACTGTGTGTTAAGACTTAATTTCTAATCAGCCAATCACATGGCGGCAACTCAGTGCATTTAGGCATGTAGACATGGTCAAGACAATCTCCTGCAGTTCAAACCGAGCATCAGTAAGGGGAAGAAAGGTGATTTGAGTGCCTTTGAACGTGGCATGATTGTTGGTGCCAGAAGGGCTGGTCTGAGTATTTCAGAAACTGCTGATCTACTGGGATTTTCACGCACAACCATCTCTAGGGTTTACAGAGAATGGTCCGAAAAAGAAAAAAAATCCAGTGAGCGGCAGTTCTGTGGCCGGAAATGCCTTGTTGATGCCAGAGGTCAGAGGAGAATGGGCAGACTGGTTCGAGCTGATAGAAAGGCAACAGTGACTCAAATTGCCACCCGTTACAACCAAGGTAGGCAGAAGAGCATCTCTGAACGCACAGTGCGTCGAACTTTGAGGCAGATGGGCTACAGCAGCAGAAGACCACACTGGGTACCACTCCTCTCAGCTAAGAACAGGAAACTGAGGCTACAATTTGCACAAGCTCATCGAAATTGGACAGTAGAAGATTGGAAAAACGTTGCCTGGTCTGATGAGTCTCGATTTCTGCTGCGACATTCGGATGGTAGGGTCAGAATTTGGCGTAAACAACATGAAAGCATGGATCCATCCTGCCTTGTATCAACGGTTCAGGCTGGTGGTGGTGGTGTCATGGTGTGGGGAATTTTTTCTTGGCACTCTTTGGGCCCCTTGGTACCAATTGAGCATCGTTGCAACGCCACAGCCTACCTGAGTATTGTTGCTGACCATGTCCATCCCTTTATGACCACAATGTACCCAACATCTGATGGCTACTTTCAGCAGGATAATGCGCCATGTCATAAAGCTTGAATCATCTCAGATTGGTTTCTTGAACATGACAATGAGTTCACTGTACTCAAATGGCCTCCTCAGTCACCAGATCTCAATCCAATAGAGCATCTTTGGGATGTGGTGGAACGGGAGATTCGCATCGGGGATGTGCAGCCGACAAATCTGCGCCAACTGTGTGATGCCATCATGTCAATATGGTCCAAAATCTCTGAGGAATGCTTCCAGCACCTTGTTGAATCTCTGCCACGAAGAATTGAGGCAGTTCTGAAGGCAAAAGGGGGTCCAACCCGTTACTAGCATGGTGTACCTAATAAAGTGGCCAGTGAGTGTATATATATAATTCATACAGTTCTTCATAGCAGAAAAGCCGCAAAATCAATTGCCGGCTTTTGTAAAATCATTCCCCAACTCGACATGAAGTGACACATGGTTTACATACAGTTAAGCCGTTTCATTTCATGTTTTTTTATATGTTTTCACTAGTAATTAGATGAGGGTTTGTGTGCACAATTTGGGAGATCTAGGTGTTAAATAAAGGGATTAATTCGTTGTAAAAAAAAATGTGTGGGCTCCCGCGGTAAAATCGCAACCAGAGAGGTAAAGCAGGTGAGTGAGGGAAGATTTTTATAGCCTTGAGAGGGACCATTGTTTTTGCCCCCCAGCTACAAAAATCTGCCCCCAGACACCCCACAAAAGGCACATCTCTAAAGGTTCTCCCTTTCTGGCACTTATCCTCTCTATTCCCATTGCCCTGTAGTGGTGGAAAATGTGTTAATATAACAAAGGGTTAATATCACCTTGCGATTGGAAGGTGACATTAAGCCGATTAATAATGGAGAGGTGTCAAAAAGACACCGATCCATTATTAACACAAAACTATGAAATGGTTAAAAAACACACACAGACATTAATTAAAAAATCTTTTAATGAAATAAAGACAAGTTTTTGACTAATTTTTATTCCTCTGCTAATCCAAAATTAAACCATGATCTGCAAAAAACAAAACATAAAAAAGCAACACTATCCTTACCTCTCCGCCGTTCAGTCATGTCCCACGCTGTAATCCTTCACAAGGGGTTAAATAGTTTACAATGAGGACCGGTGCTAATGCGACAAGCCACACTGTAATCTACTACAGACCGAATTAATTCAGCTCTGCGCAGCCTCACTGGCTGCCTGGAGATGAACTAATTACAGTGGAAAAATTTCTGACTTTTTTCCCACACTCATTAGTTCACCTCAGGTCAGCCAGGGACTCCCCTCAGCCTCAGTGACGTCAGCGGGAGTCCCCGGCTGACCTGAAGAGAACTAATGAGTGTGGGAAAAAAGTCAGAAACTTTCCCATGGTAATTAGTTCATCTCCAGGCAGCCAGTGAGGCTGCGAAGAGCTGAACTAATTCATTCTGTAGTAGGTTACAGTGTGGCTTGTCACATTAGCACTGGTTCTCATTGTAAACTATTTAACCCCTTGTGAAGGATTACAGTGTGGGACATGACTGAACGGCAGAGACGTAAGGATAGTGTTGCTTTTTTATGTTTTATTTTTTGCAGATCATGGTTTAATTTTGGATTAGCAAAGGAATAAAAATTAGTCAAAAACTTGTCTTTATTTCATTAAAAGACTTTTTAATTAATGTCTGTGTGTGTTTTTTAACCATTTCATAGTCTAGGGTAAATAATGGATCAGTGTCTTATTGACACCTCTCCATTATTAATCGGCTTAATGTCACCTTCCAATCGCAAGGTGATATTAACCCTCTGTTATTATTATTATTATTTATTTATAAAGCACCATTGGTTCCATGGTGCTGTACATGAGAAGGGGTTACATACAAATTACAGATATCACTTACAGTAAACAAACTAACAATCACAGACTGATATAGAGGGGAGAGAGGACCCTGCCCTTTCGGGCTTACATGCTACAGGATGGTGGGGAAGGAGACAGTAGGTTGGGGGGTTGCAGCAGCTCCAGTGATGGTGAGGCGGTAGCTCCAGTAATGGTGAGGAGGCAGCGGGAATCATTGCAGGCTGTAGGCTTTCCTGAAGAGATGGGTTTTCAGGTTCTGTCTGAAGGATCCGAGTGTGGTTAATAGCCGGACGTGTTGGGACAGGGAATTCCATAGGAAGGGGGCTATTCGGGAGAAGTCTTGGAGGTGGCTGGGTGAGGAGCGAATAAGTGTGGATGAAAGAAGGAGGTCTTAGGAGGACCGGAGATTACGTGAGGGAAGGTATCGGGAGATTAGTTAAGAGATGTATGGAGGAGACAAGTTGTATATGGCCTTGTAGGTCAGTATTAGTAATTTGAATTGGATACGCTGTGGGAATGGGAGCAAGTGAAGAGATTTGCAGAGGGGAGAAGCGGAGGAGTAGCGAGGAGAGAGATGAATTAGTCGTGTGCCAGTGTTGAGGATGGACTGGAGAGGTGCAAGGGTGTTAGCAGGGAGGCCACAGAAAAGGATGTTGCAATAGTCGAGGCGGGAGGCGATGAGGGCATGCACAAGCATTTTAGTAGGTTGAGGAAGGGACGGATTCTGGAAATATTTTTGAGCTGGAGGTGACAGGAGGTGGAGAGAGCTTGGATGTGTGGTTTGAAGGACAGGGCAGAGTCAAGGGTTACTCCGAGAAAGCGGAACTCTGGTACGGGGGAAAGCGTGATGTTGTCAATTGTTATAGAAAGGTTCGGTAAGGAAGATCTGTGAGATAGTGGAAAGATGATCAGTTCAGATTTGTCCACATTGAGATGGAGGAAGTGAGAGGAGAAGGAGGATATGGCTGATAGACATTATGGGATTCTGGAGAGCAGAGAGGTGATGTCTGGGCCAGAGAGGTAGATCTGAGTATCATCGGCATAAAGGTGGTACTGGGACTTTGAGTTGCCCCAGGCCAAGTGTGTAGATTGAGAAGAGTAGGGGACCTAGAACAGAGCCAGAGTTATATTGACCCATTAACCACCGCTACAGGGCAATGGAAATAGAGAGGATAAGTGCCAGAAAAGGCACATCTAATAGATGCGCATTTTCTGGGGTGTCTGGGGGCAGATTTTTGTAGCCGGGGGGGAAAAACAATGGTCCCTCTCAAGTCTATTAAAATCTGCCCTCACTCACCTGCTTTACCTCTCTGGTTGGCAAATTAACGCGGGAGGCCACGCAATTTTTTACAACGAATTAACCCCTTAAATTAACACCTAAACCTCCCAAATTTTACAAACAAACCCTCATCTAATTGCTAGTGAAAGACATATAAAAAAAAATGTAATGAAATGGTTTACTGTATGTAAACCATGTGTCATTTCATGTCGGGTTGGGGAATGATTTTACAAAAGCCGGCAAATGTTTCAGCGGCTATTCGGCTATGAAGAACTGTATGAATTATAAATATATATATATATATGTGTCTCAATGACATGTGTGTATATATATATTGTATATGTATTTTATGTGTCTATATCTAGTCTTTTGTTTCTTTATTAAACCTGTCAGTGTGATTTTACTGTATTGCAAAATGAATTGCTGGCTTTTGTTAAAGGACACCGGGTGCGAATTTATCGCAAGTCACACTTGTGGTCCATGTGTAATCCGATTTTTAATCAAACCCATAGACTTGCATTGGTGAGTCCGATCCGAAAATCGGTAACAATCGCAGCATGCTGCGATTGTCTCGGTCCGAGGAAAAGATCCGAAAAAAAATCGGATGATGGGAACTACACCATAGAATAACATTGGGACGATTGCAATGCGATTTTTTATCGCATTGCATTCGTCAGATTTTTTCGCTAGTGTGACGCCGGCCTAATCCGCTCATAAATATATCAATAAATCCAGCTACCAGGAAGTGTTATAAACATAGCAGCTTTGCTTTAAAATATGACACATCAACAAAAGACAAGAAATGCAGCTTCAAAATCTTGAGAAAAATGCGTGTAAGAAAGCGCAAGTAGCCAGATTGACATAACAAAATGGTACAGAAATTCTGCAATATCACAAAGTCACCAAAAGCTCATTGTCAGATGGTAACCTTAGAAGATGAGACCTTAAAGGAACCTGTCAGCAAAAAAACCCTTAATATATATTTGCAAACATAGTGGTAATCTGCAGGTAGATACCTTTTTTGAAACATGGAGGAGAAAAGGAGAAAATGAAATTCTATTCTCTCTGCAGCCACTCGCTTCTACTCAGCACAATGTGAGCATGCTGCAATCACTCCCACTGCTTTTCCACTTACATCCCACTGATCGCTAACTTTACACTGCCCCGGTGCTGCCCCTATGACTGGAAGCGAGTGTACATAAAGAGTCTATAACTTCAATTTCTCCCTGTAGCAGTGCTTCTTTTTAGACTGTCGTATATGTTTCAAATCATATTCACCTGCATGCCTGCATGTCTACAGGTAAATAGCGTTTTTGTTATTTTTTTGGCTCACTATTTTTTCTATGTTTTTTCTGCTTTCGCAAAGTAGAAATATTTTTGTTGTATAAAATAATTAACTTTGGTGCTACATTTAGAGACCTATAACATTGACATTTTTCTATTGCGTGAGTTTGATTTTTAGGTTATAATACATTTTTTAAACCATTTTTTCTTTCTTTGTTGAAGCAGGATTTAACAAAAACTGCAAATCTGGCTTATTTTTATTTATTTTTTAATGTATTCACTATGCAGAATAAATAATCTTTGTATTTTATCATGTGGGTGTTGAAATGTGGCGATGATAGTTGTGTGTGTTGTTTTCTTCAATAATAAATCATTTTGAAAGGGAAGAAAGTTTAATCTAAAAGACTTCAGAATCCATACTCTCAGATTTTCATAGTAATTCAACAATAGTGATCTTTCTGTAAATGCTTAGACCTTTCCAGAAGACCTTATGCAAAGATAAGCGTCTCTACCATTGACAGGGGAACATGTATAGCTTACATAAGTATTACTTTATAGTATAATGTATAGGTTTGGTTACATTATTAATTTTACGTCAAGTTTCATCATGACAATATTGATTGTAATCTGTCCTTTTGTGGTGCTTTATATTCATACAAATTAGTGCTCTTACATTCTTAATGCTGAAATATGAGTTACTTCTACAGACACATGATCTCATATTTTATTGTGGATGAGAAACACATTGATAATTTATGACAGTTGATTTATGATACTTCTAATGTTGGTTTTCTATAAATATTAAGTCACTTAATAATATCCATTGTACTTTTCCTGCAGAGTGGTTTCACATGAATGTTATCCCTATGAAATGGATGATAATACTAACGCATACAATAAATGCAACATCTCAAGTTTCAATGATGAACATGGGAAAAGTCATGCAACAACGCAATGTCCAAATCAGCTAGAAGACTCCAACTATCTGTACCAGTGCAGCCCCCCGTATAGAGTACCTTCAAATGTAAGTCATTTCTATTAGATAAGTTAAGAAGACCACACAACATTTGAACTACTAGTTTCTCACAGTCTGCTAATTTGCATCCCATGATCTTCATTTTAAACAGATTTTGGTCCCCAATAAATGTAATTTGCTCAGTTGTATAGTGTGTGCTCTAGTACTTATACTCTAGTGCAAAGACAATGGTTTTAAGACGTTTTGTCACACGTAGCCAACCCAATGACTTAATGATCAGCGGTTAGTATCAGATACACTTCACAATTTGTTATGAAATTGTGAGTAGGACAATTATATTTTTACTTTAGTCTTGTCTTTACTACACCAGACAAATCAGCATAAATGAGAGTTCCTCTTTAAAGGAAATCTGTCAGCAGGCTGTGCTATGTATTCTAAGTTAAGAAAAATGTAGCAAAAGAAAGCATGATTCCAATGATGTATCACTTACTGGGCTGCTTTGTGCAGTTTTCATAGAATACCTGTTTTATTTGTTGAAAAGAAATAAGAACAAATCCAACCAATAAAGTCCCAATATATAAAAAAATTAAACAAAATGATATTTTATTAGGATCAGGTGATAACAGATAGAATAACAAACCAATGTCTACCCCTCACACAATTACTGTATATCTGACCCATGGAGAAGGCGGCATGCATGTTCTCTTTGGTGTCCGGAACCTTTCTCTCATGGCTCAGGATGGGATTTCCTTCTCCGTCCTGGGTTTGCTGGGGTTAAATCTGCATGGCCTCCCTTTGGTTTGGGGAGGGCTATTTGTACCCGCTCTGATGCTGGGCTCTTTGTCAGTGATACTTCCGTTCTCGGCTGAGCAGCTGAACTAAGTGTCTTTAGTGTATACCACTTGCTCTTCTGTGTGCTTGTTCTGTGTATGATTTGGCTTGTCCCACGTTTTGTGTCTGCTTTGTGATTCTGTACTTCTGTTATATCTCTGGTTCTGACCTTTGGCTAATTTCTCTGACTTCCCTCCTGTCTATGCCCCTGATTACCGCGCTCCTGTCTGGTTTCTGACCGGCTTGTATTGCACCATTCTTCTGCCTCATCCCTAGAACACTGTGTTACTATCTGGTTACTGAACTTACGACGCTGCAGGCTCCTGCTTTCATTTTCTCTCCTGTACGGGAGTTAGCTCCACCTCTGGCCACTCCCCCGATGGTCATGTGTCTCAGGTCCTGCTCTCGTGCAGCTTGCACTTAGCAGTGGCCACACACTCTGACTCTAGATTGCTGCCTCTCTCCTTACTCCCCCTGGTGTTCAATACACTTTCCTGCAGTCCAGCATTATGTACCCCATGACGTCAGATCACATGGTTTCCCATGTGTTTGCAGCATCACAGGCCACATGACGCAGTCACCATGGTTGCTCCTGGATGCCTATGCCCATCATAGATCATAGATTTTAAGCTTGTGAGCAGGGCCTTCATTCCTCCTGGTGTCTGTTATGATCTATGTGATTATTGCTAGGCTGTAATGTCTATTGTCTGTACAAGTCCCCTCTGAAATGTAAAGTGCTGCGGAATATGTCGGCGCTATAGAAATAAAATGTATTATTTATTATCATGCATCACACCACACCTCCTCCGTGATCATTGCACAATGTTAGGAGTGGCGGAAGGCACTAAATAAAAATATAAATAAAGTGCCTTCGCCACTCGGGGTCCACCGTGCAGAAGATGTAATAACTGCTGCTAGGTGATGGCAGAGCAATCTGGCGGTAATGTGCACAGGGTTTAACGGCACCCAATGTGCACTACTCAGACTCTGTTGAACTCACAGAGTCACATAAAAAAAATACAAAAACGCTGAGTCTGTTATGAGCACAGACTGACAGCGCGACACCCGCGGTATATGGTCACAGGAGTAGCACTAGATGGCGGTACTTACTCCATCTAGACCTACTGAAGAGGATCGGGTGTAGTGCGTCGCAAGCACGAACGCACATAAAGCTGCAACTTCAGCGTGGCGGGAACAGAGCCGCTGCAAAGACACTGCTAACTAGCAGGCGCAATGCTGACGCTTGGCTGCTGAGGCGATGGAGCAATAGCGTGCTGGTGCTGATACTGGCAATAACTCAAGCACTCTCACAGACGTAGTATCAGAGGGTAGGGGTTTCCAATGAGTCATTCACCAGTCCATGCATCCATCAACAAACATACAGCAGCAGTATGGCTATACTAGCACATGGCGGAATGGCCATGCGGGCTTTTTATAACAAACGGGACCTTCCGGAAATCTCCAGGTCTCCAAGAGGAGCCAATGGGATCCGACACAGGACCTGAACACCTGACTCCTGAACTCCAATGGGAGTTTGTCCCATGAGCATGCTCAGATGCAGGAGAAGAGGACTTAGCCTCCGGAGACAGTTGCTGCAAAGCACTCTCCTCTGCAGTCTCCTCTACAGCAGATGAAGAGCAGGAGACTGCAGAATGTGAGGATCTAGATTTCAGCAAAGGAGAGGCAGAAATCTGACTCCTAACACACAGTACCTACACACTGTAAACTGTGGATTGGCTCATACTGCTTAATTTACCACCATTCTTCCTTGATGACTCCACCCCTTATGAAGGCGGTAGCCAAAATGCTGATCAGGGTGTAGGGTGTACACCACTCGGACGACGGAGCACGATGGTGTAAGTCCTTATACCAATCTTATTATTTTTAAGTTATTTATGTTCTGCAATGGTGAATATTATAAGTGAAAGATGTTGGCCCACATATTACAGACAAGCAGCAGGAAAGGTGTTTTATCGAGTATATTATTAATGCTCATGATTACAATTTTGTTCTCTATATTGGCACGTTACAGTGGGGAAAAAAGTTTTTAGTCAGCCACCAATTGTGAAAGTTCTCCCACTTAAAAAGATGAGAGAGGCCTGTAATTCACATTATAGGTAGACCACAACTATGAGAGTCAAAATGAGAAATCAAATCCATAACGTCACCTTATCTAATTTGGCAAGATTTACTTTACAAATTATGGAGGAAAATAAATATTTCGTCATTAACAAAAGTTCATCTCAATATTTTGTTATATATCCTTTGTTGGCAATGACAGAGGTCAAAAGTTTTCTGGAAGTCTTCACAAGTTTGGCATACACTGTTAGTGGTATGTTGGCCGATTCCTCCATGCAGATCTCCTCTAGAGCAGTGATGTTTTGGGCCTGTCACTGGGCAATACAGACTTTCAAATCCCTCCAAAGGTTTATTATGGAGTTGAGATCTGGAGACTGGTTAGGCCACTCCAGGACCGTCATATACTTCTTACGAAGCCACTCCTTCTTTGCCCTGGCAATGTGCTTGAGATCATTATCATGCTGAAAGACCCATCCACATTTCATCTTCAATGACCTTGCTGATGGAAGGAGGTTTACACTCAAAATCTCATGTTACATAGCCCATTGATTCTTTCATGTACATGGATCAGTCATCCTGGTCCCTTTGCAGAGAATCAGCCACAAAGCATGATGTTGCCACCCCCATGCTTCACAGTAGGCATAGTGTTCTTTGGATGCAACTCAGCATTCTGTCTCCTCCAAACATGACGAGTTTTGTTTCTACCAAACAGTTCTACTTTAGTTTCATCAGACCATAGGATGCTCTCCCAATACTCTTCTGGATAATCCAAATGCTCTCTAGCAAACTTCAGATGGGCCTGGACATGTACTGGCTTAAGTAGGGGGACAAGTCTGGCACTGCAGGATCTGAGTCCCTGGTGGCGTAGTGTGTTACTGATGGTAGCCTTTGTTTCAGTGGTCCCAGCTCTATGCAGGTCATTCTCTAGGTCTCCCTGTGTGGTTCTGGGATTTTTGTTCACCATGTGTGATCATTTTGACCTTACAGGGCGAGATCTTGCATGGAGCCCCAGATCGAGGGAGATTATCAGTGGTCTTATGTCTTTCATTTTCTTCTTTTTGCTCCCACAGTTGATTTCATCACACCAAGCTGAATTGCAGATTCAGTCTTCCCAGCCTGGTGTAGTGCTACAATTTTGTTTCTGGTGTCCTTCGACAGCTCTTTGGTCTTCACCATAGTGGAGTTTGGAGTGTGACTGTTTGAGGTTGTGGACAGGTGTCTTTTCTACTAATAACAAGTTCAAACAGGTGCCATTACTACAGGTAATGAGTGGAGGACAGAGGAGCCTCTTAAAGAAGAAGCTACAGGTTTGTGAGAGCCAGAAATCTTGTATGTTTTTAGGTGACCAAATACTTATTTTCCACCATAATTTGCAAAATAAATCTTGCCAAATCAGACAAGGTGATTGACTGGTTTTGTTTTCACATTTTGACACTCATAGTTGTGGTTTACCTATGATGTCAATTACAGACCTCTCATCTTCTTAAGTGGGAGAACTTCTACAATTGGTGGCTGTCTAAATACTTTTTTCCCCACTGTATATGCATGTGGATTTTCCATGTACTAGGATTATGGACTATGCAGTAGGACTATGCAAAAATATATGCAAATTCAAAGATAATTCAATATGCCATCCAATACAAGTATAATGTTTCAGTCTAAACTAGACCTTCCTCAGTGAACTGCATAGAGACAAATACATATTTACATATTTTCAAGAAGACAGACATTGACCTAAATGTATGTATAGTCATTAGAAATGGCGTGGTAGTGAGAGGATGTCAGAGAAGTGAGACAGTAATTAAGGTAATGAATAACTAACCGGATTGCGTTAAGCAGTAATGCTGTGGTTTATCTCAAAATATCTACCCCATTATAATTGATTCCCAAATGTTACTAGGAGGAATAAAGTTAATTTCCTCCTAGTAGTGGGGTTCTAAGTGTAGGCTCAGAATGTTATTAAGCTGCAGATTGACCCAATATCTACAAGATAAAAGTGTTTTTTCAAATGACAGGTTCACTTTAATAAGGCCACCATCTTCTCGCATGGACAGAAAGCTAAGAATGTTAATATGTCAGGAGCCTCATGTGAGCATGTGTAGCATGAAACTCCCTGGAGATAACTTAAATTATGTACTGTCAAGCTCTCTCAAGGTCACAACAGCAGCTCAGCATTCAGAAGGTCAGGATGAACAGCAGTGTGAGCAGCCTCTTCTTACTTCACCCTGATTATCCACCATGATACATAAAAGTGGACAGCAGTGTGAGCAACTTCTTCTTACTTGACTCTGATTATTCACCATGTTACATCTGAGTGGACAGCAGTGTGATCAGCCTCTTCCTAATGCATCCTGATTATGCACCATGTTACATCTGAGTGGAAAGCAGTGTGAGCAGCCTCTTTTTACTTCACTGTGATTATCTACCATGTTAAATCTGAGTGGACAACAGAGTGAGCATCCTCTTCTTAATTCATCCTGATTATCCACCATGTTACATCTGAGTGGACAGCAGCGTGAGCAGCCTTTTCTTACTTCACCCTGATTATCTACCATGTTACATCTGAGTGGACAGCAGTGTTAGTAGCCTCATCTTTCTTCACTGCGATTAATACCATGTTACATCTGAGTGAATAGCAGAGTGATCAGTCTTTTCTTATCTCAGTAAGTCCACTATCTCCAGTATTATATCAGAATATCCACTGTTAGCACAATTTTCTACATATAATGAGAGGAGAATTGAGCTTCTTACTGCACTTGCTGACAGTCACCTGTCATATTAACATTACAGGTTGATTTCTGGCAGTGTAATAAGATGATAGCCATTTTTCTCTAGTACATTGGTTAGCTTCCTAGACAAAATAAGTATGGTTTTCTAAATAACCCCTTCACGACCAGAGGTATTTCCATTTTTGCATTTTCATTTTTTGCTCCCCTTCTTCCCAGAGAACATATCATGTACTGGAAACCAAGAAAAAAATTCCAAGCACTGTGAAATCGCAAAAAAAGTGCAATTCCACAGTTGTTGTTTTTTACCATGTTCACTAAATGCTAAAAATGACCTGCCATTATGAATCTCCAGGTCATTATAAGTTGATAGAAACCAAACATGCCTAGGTCCTTTTTTTAAGTCATGAAAACAAAATCCAAACTTTGGTATAAAAAAAGGCACCATTTTCCGAGACCTGTAGTGTCTCTATTATTCCTGATTTGGGTCAGGGTGAGGGCTTATTTTTTGCGTGCCAAGCTGACATTTTTATGAAAAAACATGATTCTGATGTAGTAAATTTTTTTCTCATTATGTTGTTTAGCAATCTAGTTAATTCTTTTTTGTATTGATAGATCGGGAGATTCTGAATGCGGCAATACCACATATGTGTATATTTGATTTTTTTAAATATTTTTCAAAACTTTTTTTAACTTTTTGCAGGCTTCAATAGTCTCCATGGGAGACTAGAAGCTGCAGTACTTCGATCGCCTCTGCTACACACAGGTGATTATCAAATCGCCTGTGTTTGGCAGAATTGCTCACGTGCTATGAGCACTGACCACAGGGTGGTGCTCATAGCAATCTGGCAATGACAACCATAGAGGTCTCCTGGGCGGGATTTACGACAAGCTTATGGTAAGTGCGAGTTAAATGCCACTGTCAGAGATTGGCACATGTCAACTGGACAGATCAACTGTCATGAGCGCCAAAGCCCGCACCAAACAGGGAGAGTCCAACATCGGCGTACTATTAAGGGGTTAAAGGTATTTACGAATTATATTTATAAGGAATTGTATTACTTTATTTTTAATATTCCTAATGGAAATTGCTACATTTGCAGAGCATCCCTTTAAAATATTGTATAAATTTTAATACATTATAGCACCGAATTCAAATAAAACTTAGGTTTTCTATAATAAAGACAGCTATATTATTACGGCACTTCTTCACAGATTTCTATTTTTATATAGGAAAGAGAGATCATGAAGGAAATAATGGAAAATGGTCCAGTGCAAGGTACAGTGACCAAATATAGTTTATTTATTACATGCTATAATAATAGGTTAATATTTCATTTCTATTTCTCTATGACCTCTACAGCTCTGGCAAAAATTAAGAGACTGCTTCTAAATGTTCAGTTTGTCTGATTTTTCTCTTTATAGGTATATTTTTGAGTAAAATGTAAATTGTTCTTTTAGTCTATAAACTTCTGACAACATGACTCCGAAATTCCAAGCAATATATTTTTTTTTTTGAAAAGGAGAAATGGTCAAAATTAAAAAAAACAAAAAAAACGTGCTTTCAGACCTCAAATAATGCAAAGAAGACAAGTTCATAATCATTTAGAAACAACAACAGAAATGTTTTAACTCAGGAAGAGTTCAGAAATCAATATTTTGTGGAACAACCATGATTTTTAAAAACAGCTTTCATGCGTGTATGCATGCTTGCCACCAGTCTTTCACAATGCTCCTGGCACAAAAATTTAAGCAGTTCTTCTTTGTTTGATGGCTTGTGACTATCCATCATCCTCTTGATTACATTACAGAGGTTTTCAATGGGGTTCAGGTCTGGAGATTGGGCTGGCCATGACAGGGTTTTGATGTGGTGTCTCTTAATTTTTGCCAGAGCTGTATACAGCTATCATATTCTCAAGCAATCAATGTTAACACCTTACACCCTGCATTAAAGTATGACACGGTCAAGGTGTGCATGTCTGGAGAGGGCTCAGAAACGGTGTCCATTCTATATAGAGCAAATGCCGGCTTGAAACACATAGTCAACATCTGCCTGTAACAGCAGAGATTGACACAGGAAGCGATCACTGCTATATAATAGTGACTGACAGCAACATTAGAAATAGCGATGCAATCAATGGGAACCACATCACTGCCATGTTGGTACTCCTCTCAAGTATAGACTGAACTTCAAAGGAAACAGTGATTTATGTAATATTGTGAAATTCTCTGGGATTGCAGTATATAGTGTAAGTGATGAAATTGTCACTGGTTACAGACTATTGGGACTAAATAATAAAATTAAAAAATTATGTTTTTGAAAATATTTTTTTTTTAAATCTGCATTTAAATTACTCCCTTTTCCCAGTTTTAAATAAAGAAATAATAATAATAACAACAATAACTCGTATTACTACATCCATAAATGGCCAGAGTATCAAAATATACAATTAATTAAAACACATGTGGAATGCCAGAGCCTAAAAAATAAATGAATAAAATAAATCAACAGACTTGCAATCTTTCAGTCACCATTGTTAAAAAAAGATGCAAAAAAAGTTGCCCATATGTAGAGATGAGCGACTCTGCCGTTTTTCGGGTCAAGTCGGATTTCATGAAACCCGACTTTCGCAAAAGCCGGGTCGAACAAAATCGGCTGACTATAGGGAAAAGTGGGAGGCCGACTGAAACACGAAACCCAATGCAAGTCAATGGGGAAGCAAAGTCGGCAGAGAGTGGAAGACAGTAAACACACCTACAGTGCCTATTTCAATGCGAAAAACATCAATTCTTATAACTGAAGCTTGTCAACCTTAATTTACTTCCTAATAATAGTTACGCATTGAAAACTGGGGGTTATTTGGCTAAAGTTGTGGGGGGGTTGGGCTGGCTCCATGTTTTCATGTGCCCTGGGCCAAAGGGTGTCAGTGCGCCCCTTTAACACATACCACAACTCATGATGCTCCAATACGCCACAGAAATATAGGTATAGTACAATGACACATACTTCACTGCTTACATGACATGACTGATCTATTTTAAATTGTACAATAGCTCAAAAACAGGACAGTATGTTACTCCATACAGTGTTATGGCCACCACATTGTGCGCCATACAGAATAATGAGCCCATATATTTCTCCATACCAAATAATTAGTCACATATAATGTTCCATACAGTATATGATGAGCTCCACATAATGCTCCATATGTAATGGGCCCCATTTGTAATGCTCCAGTGTAAAATGGGCCCCTTAGATGATGCTCCAGTGTCTGATCTGCCCCATTTACAATGCTCCAGTACATGATGGGCCTCATGGATGATGCTCCAGTGTATCATGGGCCCTAATAATGCTCCATATATAATGGGCCACATTTGTAATGCTCCAGTGTATAATGGGCCCCTTAGATGCGGCTCCAGTGTCTGATCTGCCCCATTTGCATTGCTCCAGTACATGATGGGCCCTATTTTTAATTAACCCAGGCATGGTATGTGAAAAGAGCTCCATGGAGTAATATGAGGTGTGTGCTTCCACATCCTTCACTTTTGGTGTGGGTGAAGGACACAAGGAAAGGGGTTGCTCCTGACCAGAAGCCTGCAGTTACGACTCAGTGCTTGCATTTTTTACAACTTCAGAAGAGGAGGCGATAGAGCTGGAGGCTGTTTCAGCAATGTAAGCCACAAACAGTTCCTGATACTCCGGCTTTAAAAGCAGTCTACCTACTCCCAGAAAAGGGAGCCTTACAGGCTTTACAGAGCTACACCATGACGCTGGCTCAACACCTCCTGACTTAGCTGCTATTGTGTTTTTGGCACTACCAGCAGATGCACACCACCAACATCAGTACCATGTGGCCCGCCACGCCCACATCTGTGTCCTCTTCCACCATACTTCCTCATGTTTTGGAAATTGGACACAAAATACCAGCAGGTATATGGTACTGTATCAGAAGCGTACAGCTCTATACAGTCTATGGATAACAGTAAATCTCCGTATATATTTCATGAGGCATACACAGACGCTCACAGGCTCAGTATGGATTACCCAATAAAATAACAAGTTGAAAAAGGGTACAGTATCACCAGATACAAGGTATATATAGTATAGTGTAAACATTCTGATTCTCCGTATACATTTCAGGAGGCAGACACAAACGCTCTCAGGCCCAGTATGGATTACACAAGAATATGAAAAGCTGTAAATGGGTTATGTAACACAAGCGTACAGCTGTATACAGTGTTGGGGTAATCTTAAAGTTCCAAATATATTGCCAGAGTAACAGACAGACGTTTACAGGCTCATTATGGATTACACCAGAATCTAAATAGCTAAAAAGGTTACTGTATCAGAAGCGTTCTGCTGTATACAGTTTTGGCCAAATTGAAAATATCGGTATATATTTTTGTAGTCACCCTCAGATGCTCACTCAGTTTGGTTTTGACCGTAATAAAAAATGTTGTAAAAAAGGTCCTGGATAACAAGATAGCAAGCATATATATTTTTAGGGTACAATTGAAATCTCCATATAAATAGTCCCGTAGTTACTCTCAGACGCTTACACAGTATGGATTTGACCGTAATGCTAAATGTCAAAGAAAGGTACTGTATAACAAGATACAAGCTGTATCGAGTATAGTGTAAAAATTTGATTCTCTGATTCATTGTATATATAGAAGGCGTAACCCACACACACTCACTCACTATGGATGATGTAGTGAAGGTAGACTGACAGACAAACCATCCTGTAGTGAGAAGCAGAGGTGTAGTGCAGTGTAGGTGTGAAACCGCTAAGATAAAGAGAAAGGGTGCAGTGTTTTAGCTTGGCCATTAGAGGGCAGTGGAGAGTGTAGGAGTGGGACTGAATAACTGCCATTGGTCAGAGAAACTGTTAGGTGAATGGTGGGTGGAGTTACCAGATCTGGAAGTATAAAAGGCTGAGGGAGGGTTCTGGAAGAGTCAGTCAGCGAAGGGAGCACAGTAAAGAGGAAGTTTTGCTGAGGAAATAGAAACAGTGGAAAGGCTCCAGAGAGGGCTGACAGTTGAGGCAGTCACGGGGGGTGGCCCAGAGGATGGTAGCCGCAGACATAGATGGCCTAGGGCTATCATACGGACGGTGTGCTCAGAGTGGTGCAACGCTGTGGTGGTTGGGCCTAGGCCAGCCACAGTGGAAGAGCCACAGAGGACGCCACGATTATAGCTACAAAGGAAGTGAAGGTACCGGGGCCTGTGTACAGAGAAATGTGAAACGGCTGTGGTGAATTGCTGTTGTCTACAGAAGGATGGGCACTAAAAATGGACCTGTTCAATACAAACCCTGTCTCAGTCTTGTGTTTGTCTGCGGCAAGAAGAGGGTCCCCCCACACTAGGTTATCCTACAGATGATACCTTAATACAAATTTTTGAAACAAGGTACTGTATCAGCACATACCAGGTGTGTCCAGTCTAGGGTTAAATTTCCATCTATACTTCCGGAGTCAGACACAGACACTCACAGGCTCACTATGTATTACACCAGAATTAAAAAAGTAGAAAAAGGGAAAGGTATTCATAGCGTACACAGTATACAGTGTTGTGGTACTTTTAAATCTTCGTATATATATCAATCTCAGTAAGCCAGTCAAGAATCTCCGCTACTGGAAACTACATGGATACAAGTATAGACGCAAAGTCGAGTGTTAGCAGAAATTTTGGAAATACTGATCGCGGGAAAACCTCCAGGTAGATGCAGACCCTCAGTTGCTGTGTCTGTGGAGAAAGTGAAAAAGGTTCTTTGTGAAGAAAGGATTGCTTTATCGCAGTAGCATGGATCACATCACCGTTACTCATCTCCATCAAATTGTGATCACAGGGAGAGATGTGCCCATGGTCCTCACTGCTTATCATGATGTGTCTGGTCATTTTGGAGTGCAAAAGACATAAGCCACAGGCCGTAGGCGATTCTATTGGATTGGCATGAGAGGAGACATTGAAAAATGGTGGCAGGAATGTCACACATCTGTGACTATCACAACTGTGAAAGGTGATCATAAACCACCACTGCATCCGCTTGTAAGTTGACGTCCATTTCAAATGGTAGCCATTGATCATCTGAAGGTAGAGGCCAGCAGGACAGGCCATAGCTACATCTTAACCATCATTGATCAGTACACCAAATTTCTAGTGGCCGTCCCTGTGAAGGATTTAACTGCCCAGACTACACAATTTGCAAATGCTGTGGCCATGACCAAACGGGGGGGGCACAATCGTGGTCGATGGTACTGGCACAGGGCCCCTCATAGTATGCTGGTGTGCCTGACGGCGAGTGGGCCCTCCCACTGTCTGAGACACTGTATTGTACTATGAGGGCTCTTGTGCCATTGCCGTCGGCCATCAGTGGGCCCATCCTCCTATTCAGAGCAGCGGCACTTGCCCGGGTGCGCCAGGTCTTGACCCCAGCCATTGGGGGAGGGGTGGGCAGCCCAGTTAGGGAGGTTTAAAAATTGGCATATGTTGATGTGTTGGCTGGACATTCTGCAGCTGCAAAGGTCTTAATTGGGCAAGTCCGAGGAAGAGGAGGAAAAAACCGAGGCACTTTTCTGGTAATCTATGTGTCATCAGGGGAAGGTGGGACAAAATCCTTTGAAACCCATGCATGGTTCATTTTAATGAAGGTTAGATCATCAACATTTTGGGTCGACAGACGGGTCCTTTTTTCTGTCAGGATTGATCCAGCAGCACTGAAGACTCTTTCAGATAACACACTAGCAGCAGGGCAAGCGAGCTCCTGTAAGGTATATTGTGCCAAATAAGGCCAGGCGTCCAGTTTAGAGGCCCAATAGTCAAAGGGGAATGACCTGTGAGGGAGAACATCGATATGGGAGAAGTAGTTTGTAACCATAGTTGACAACTGCTGCCTCCTTTCACTTTTAATTGATGCAGTATTAGCAGTCGTGTGAGTGGTACTTGAGAAATCATTCCACAACATGGTCATTAAACCCCTGTCTCCAACGACACTTCTGCTGTGTGCACCACAAACACCTCTTCCATTGTGCCCACTACGGCTCGTGGGAGAACCAGCACCGCTGCTGTGTGCTGGGAAAGCATCAAACAAACGGATTACCAGAGTTGCTTGTTTGTTTGCCAATATTATCTCTAGGTTCTCCTGTGGCATGATGTTGTGTAATTTGCCTTTGTAGCGTGGATTGAGGATGCTGGCCAGCCAGTAGCCATCATCCCTCATCATTTTGGCAATGCGGGGGTCCCTTTTAAGGATCCGCAAGGCATAATTGCACATGTGGGCAAATGTTCCAGGTGTCAATGATGCACTGCCCGTGGTGGGTGGAGGAGCAGTTTCTGGCAAATCCACATCCCTACAGTCACGCACAAACACTGTACCTGACCTTGGAATGCCAACATTTTCTATTGCCCCCTGAGAAACATCCTCCTGCCCAAAATAATCTTCCCCCTCATCCTCATCTTCCTCCTCTTCCTCTTCTTACTCCACCTCATCCAGGACAGTTCCCTGACCAGACAATGGCTGACTGTCATCAAGGCTTCCCTCCTCCTCCGCTGCAGATGCCTGATCCTTAATGTGCATCAAACTTTGCATGAGCAGATGCATAAGTGGGATGCTCATGCTTATGATGGTGTCGTCTGCGCTTACCAGCCGTGTGCACTCCTCAAAACACTAAAGGACTTTACAGAGGTCTTTCAGCTTTGACCACTGCACACCCGACAATTCCATGTTTTCCCTCAAACTGCTTGCCCGTGTATCTTCCCACAAATGCATTACAGCCTGCCTCTGTTCGCACAGCCTCTCAACCATGTGCAGGGTGGAGTTCCACCTTGTTGCAACATCTATGATTAGGCGGTGCTTGGGGAGGTGGAGCAATCGCTGCAGCTTCAGCATACGACTGGAGTGTATGGCTGAGCGACGGATGTGTGAGCCCAGTCTTCGCACCTTATAGAGCAGGGATGTTAACTCCGGATAATTATTAAGGAAGCACTGCACCACCAGGTTCAAAGTGTGAGCCAGGCAAGATATGTGTGTGAGTTTTGCACGGGCTATGACTGCCACAAAATTAAGGCCGTTATCACTGACTACCTTGCCTGCCTCAAGATGTAGACTGCCCAGCCAAGACTCTGTCGCTGCAAGTAGTCGGCCAGTACCTCCACGGTGTGTCTGTTGTCGCCCAAAGACATCATCTTTAACACAGCCTACGGGCGCTTACCACTATCTGTTGGATAGTGGGACACCTCGTGTGCAACACTGCCAGCTGTGGATGTAGTGCTCGTGTGACTGCACTCTCTGGACGAGCTTTCACTGATAGACAAGGAGGAGGAGCGAAAGCCTACAGTCAACTGTTTCCTATACTGTGGGCTAGGCAGCACTGTTCCCCTGCCGCTGTCCCCAATGGAGCCTGCATCCACCACATTAACCCAGTGCGCAGTGATGGACACGTAACGGCCATGGCCATGCCAACTGGTCCATGCATCTGTTGTGAGGTGCACCTTTCCACTCACTGACTGTTTTAGTGCAAGGACACTGCGGTCTTTCACATGCCGGTGGAGGGCAGGGATGGCTTTTCGAGAAAAGAAGTGCCAACTGATTAGGTCATAGCGTGGGACTGTGTAGGTCTGAGGTCGCGGAAAGCTTTGCTTTCAACCAAACGGTAGGGCATCATCCATAATGAGATTAATTGGCAATGTAGGCGTTCAAACACAGTGTACGCGGATGATAGGATGAGTACTTTCTTGTCCTACTCATAGTGTCTGGTAGGGTGAGCTGGACTGGAGAGCTGCATATGGGGGAAGTAGCGGTGGACCGGATGGAGTGAGAAGGTGTTGGTGATGTTATTGGTGGTGATGGCCTAGATTCAGTGTTGTGTTGCAAAACCATTGTGATTCCCTGAGTGTTTTAGCCTTGCGACGACACCTCCACATTTAGTGCTGGTGGTGTGCTTAATGGTGGCGGTAGTCTTACAGTGGGGGTAGCGATGGAGCATTGTTGGCTACTTTCACTCGGAGCAGGTGCACATGTGCTACCTGAGGTTTTGTAGTCCGTCCACGCTTACAAGTGCATGTTGATTAAATGTCTTAGCATGCAACTGGTATTCAAATTTCTGAGTTGTTTAACTCGGCTAAAGGTCCTTCAGCACTTCTTACAGGTAACCTTTGCCTCATCAGTAGGATTTTGGACAAAGAAGTGCCACACTGCACTCTTCCTACTATGGTAAACATTTTCTGGCCTTGCACGCTGTGCTAAGTTGACTGTCTGGTCAAACTATCCTGCAACTCTTAGTTTTTGTTCCACGTTTTAGAACAGCTGTGGGCCTGCTTGATAACTGCTGCTGCGATGTCAATGTTTGCTGCAAGTCCTTCTCCTTATCTGAACGATTGCCAGCGCCACCCTCCTCCCCAATGGTTGCCAATCCTGGTCCAGAACTGGGTCATCCATCACCTCCTCTTCAAAGTCATCTGCACCTTCCTCTTTACCTTCCTCTGTGTCACCGTGTAAGGTGGTATAGCTTGCGGGAAGGGGCACCTGAGTTTCATCAGGGTCAGATTCTGCCTCAATAGACTGCAAAGGCAATGTAGTGCTGTGAGTCAATGTACCAGCAGAATCATCTAGCAGTGGCTGTGCATCAGTGCACTCCATGTAAGATTCATCTTGGACTGGGGAATTCAGGATTTGACTGGATAACCCAGGCATGGCATGTGAAAAGAGCGCCATAGAGTAATCTGAAGTGTGGGCTGCCGCATCCTTAAATTTTGGTGGGGGTGAAGGACACAAGGAAAGGGGTTTTTATGACCAGAACCCTGCACTGACGACTCCATGCTTGCAGGTTTCGACTGTTCAGAAGAGGAGGCAATAGAGCTGGTGGCTGTTTCGGCAAAGTATGCCAAAACCTACTCCAAGAAAAGGCAACCTTACAGGCCTTCTTTGGCCAGAGCATGACGCAGGCTCAACACCTCCTGCCTTAGCTGCTATTGTGCTTTTGCCAGAACCAGCCGATGCACCACCACCATCAGTGCCAGCCGCGCCCCCTGCCCACGTCCGCGGCCTCTTCCACCATACTTCCTCATGTTTGGGAAAATGTACCAAAAATACCAGCAGAGAGATGGTACTGTATGAGGAGCGTCCAGCTGTGTAAGGTGTATTAAACAAATTAAATCAACGTATATATTATGTTAGTCACAGACGCTCCCACAGTATGTATTGGGCCGTAATCCAACAAGCAGATATACGGAACTGTATCAGAAGTGTACAGCTGTATACAATTTTTGTGCAACTAACAATCTCTGTATATATATTTACGGAGTGTCACACACACACGCTGACTAGGTATAAAAGTGACTGTAATGCGAATGGCAGATATACAATACTGTTAGAGAATCGGACAGCTCTATACGATGTGTGTATGTAAAATTGTCAAGTTCCTTGTATTTGTATATGGACTGACACACGCTGTCTCTGTCTAGTTTTGACCGTATCAAACAGCAGATATACAAAACTGTTTTGAAAAGCGGACAGGACTCTAAGGTGTAGGTCTGGAAAATGGAAAAACTCCTTGGCTTTTTTTTCCAGAGTCACACACAGGTAGCTTCTATTTCTTCGTGCTAGAAGGTGGTACATGGTAGTGTGTGAGGAGTGTACACTGCTGTACGGTGTGTGTATGTAAAATTGTCAAGCTCTGTATATTTGTATACAGACTGACACACACTGTCTCTGTCTAGTTTTGACCGTTATCAAACAGCAGATGTATGAAACTGATTGAAAAACGGACAGGACTCTAAGGTGTAGGTCTGGAAAAATGGAAAAACTCCTCGGCTTTTTTTTCCAGAGTCACACCTTGATAGCTTCTATTTGTCCATGCTAGAAGGTGGTACACCGTAGTGTGTGAGGAGCATACACCGCTGTATGGTGTGTGTATGGAAAATTGTCAAGCTCTGTGTATTTGTATACGGACTGACACACGTTATCTCTGTCTAGTTTTGACTGTAATCAAACAGCAGATATACAAAACTGTTTGAAAAACGGACACAACTCCAAGGTGTTGGTCTGGAAAAACGGACAAACTCCTCGGTTTTTTTCTTCCAGAGTCACACCCAGATAGCTTCTATTTTTCTGTGATACCAGCTGGTACACGGTAGTGTGTGAGGAGCGTAAACCGCTAAACGGTGTGTGAAAAATTAACGCTCAGTAACTCACCTGGACAAAATAATAAAATTTGGAGTGCTTTGAAAAAAGCTGTTTGAACAGCAGTGTGCACACAGCAATTCAGCTAGCAGGTAGCCTTAGAAGGCAGCCTAATCACCACCAGCGCTGCTGCACACAACAAAAATCCTCCCCTTTCACTGCACACTAACTGCCTAACGCTCTCCCTGTTCAGAATCAGCAGCAGCACCTCTCCCTATTGTAAGATCGGCAGAAGTAAGATGGTGCTCAGCGTTCACAGCCTTTTATACCCACTGTGACGCCACACAAAGCCAGCCAATCACTTCAATGCCCTTCTCTAAGATGGTGCTGGCCGCGGCGCATGTCATCGCATTGCCCACAGTGTGCGTCCTCCATCATTGGGTGAGAAAAGGTGCTGAAAGTATCATTTGAATCGCGACTTTGGCGCGCTGATCGGCGACCTCATGGCCGACCTCACGCTAGGGTCTGGTTTCGATCAGCGAAACCCAACTTTGGCGTAAGTCAGTGATTTTTGAATCTGACCGACCTGTTTCGCTCAACTCTAGATTGTACTTCTTCTGGGCTTTGGAGATGTTCCCCTGCACCTCCCTCCAGAGGGTTTTTAACTGTTGTACCATCCCCTCGGCACCAGAGCAATCTGAATCCATACGGGAAAATTCCCCAAACTGCAGAACAAACCAATAATTGATCTGAAAGGGAGACTTTCCGGTAGATTGATTAATACGACAGTTGAATGCAAATTCTGCCATGGGCAATACCTCACACCAGTCTTCCTGTCTGGAGGAGGCCAGGCATCTCAGAATCTGCTCCAACGACTGGTTGGTGCGTTCAGTCTGTCCGTTGGATGATTCCGGGTGATAGGCAGAGGAGAATGACAACGTGACCCCCAACTTCATACAAAACGCTCTC